>NC_081364.1:27039022-27355815 GCF_030684315.1 Stegostoma tigrinum | reverse complement strand
CCCTTCTTCCCCCCCCCCTTCTTCCCCCCCCCCTTCTTCCCCCCCCCCCCTTCCCCCCCCCTTCCCCCCCCCCCTTCCCCCCCCCCCCTCTTCCCCCCCCTCTTCCCCCCCCCCTCTTCCCCCCCCCCTCTTCCCCCCCCCCCTCTTCCCCCCCCTCTTCCCCCCCCCTTCCCCCCCCCCCTCTTCCCCCCCCCTCTTCCCCCCCCTCTTCCCCCCCCTCTTCCCCCCCCCTCTTCCCCCCCCCCTCTTCCCCCCCCCCCTCTTCCCCCCCCCCCTCTTCCCCCCCCTCTTCCCCCCCCCTCTTCCCCCCCCCCTCTTCCCCCCCCTCTTCCCCCCCCCTCTTCCCCCCCCCTCTACTCCCCCCCCTCTACTCCCCCCCCTCTACTCCCCCCCCTCTACTCCCCCCCCTCTACTCCCCCCCCTCTTCTCCCCCCCCCTCTTCTCCCCCCCCCTCTTCTCCCCCCCCCCCTTCTCCCCCCCCCCTTCTCCCCCCCCCCTTCTCCCCCCCCTCTTCTCCCCCCCCCTCTTCTCCCCCCCCCTCTTCTCCCCCCCCCTCTTCTCCCCCCCCCTCTTCTCCCCCCCCCTCTTCTCCCCCCCCCTCTTCTCCCCCCCCCTCTTCTCCCCCGCCCTCTTCTCCCCCCCCCTCTTCCCCCCGCCCTCTTCCCCCCCCCTCTCCCCCCGCCCTCTTCCCCCCCCCCTCTTCCCCTTCTTTCCCCCCCTTCCCCCCCTTCCCCCCCCTTCCCCCCCCTTCCCCCCCTTCCCCCCCCTTCCCCCCCCTTCCCCCCCCCTTCCCCCCCTTCCCCCCCTTCCCCCCCCCTTCCCCCCCTTCCCCCCCCCTTCCCCCCCCCTTCCCCCCCTCTCCCCCCCTCTCCCCCCCTCTCCCCCCCCCTCCCCCCCCTCCCCCCCCTTCCCCCCCCTCTCCCCCCCTCTCCCCCCCTCTCCCCCCCTCTTCCCCCCCCCTCCCCCCCCTTTCCCCCCCCCTCCCCCCCCCTCCCCCCCCCTCCCCCCCCCCCCCTCCCCCCTCCCCCCCCCCCCTCCCCCCCCCCTCCCCCCCCCCCTCCCCCCCCCCCCCCCCCTCCCCCCCCTCCCCCCCCCTCCCCCCCCCCTCCCCCCCCCTCCCCCCCCCTTCCCCCCCCCTTCCCCCCCCCTCTTCCCCCCCCCTCTTCCCCCCCCTCTTCCCCCCTCTTCCCCCCCTCCCCGCTCTCTCTCTCCCCCCCCCCCGCTCTCTCTCTTCCCCCCCCGCTCTCTCTCTTCCCCCCCCCCCCGCTCTCTCTCTTCCCCCCCCGCTCTCTCTCTTCCCCCCCCGCTCTCTTTCTTCCCCCCCCCCGCTCTCTCTCTCCCCCCCCCCGCTCTCTCTCTCCCCCCCCCCCGCTCTCTCTCTCCCCCCCCCCGCTCTCTCTCTTCCCCCCCCCCGCTCTCTCTCTCTTCCCCCCCCCCCCGCTCTCTCTCTTCCCCCCCCCGCTCTCTCTCTTCCCCCCCCCCGCTCTCTCTCTTCCCCCCCCCCGCTCTCTCTCTTCCCCCCCCCCCGCTCTCTCTCTTCCCCCCCCCGCTCTCTCTCTTCCCCCCCCCCGCTCTCTCTCTTCCCCCCCCCCGCTCTCTCTCTTCTCCCCCCCCCGCTCTCTCTCTTCTCCCCCCCCCGCTCTCTCTCTTCTCCCCCCTCCGCTCTCTCTCTTCCCCCCCCCCGCTCTCTCTCTTCCCCCCCGCTCTCTCTCTTCCCCCCCGCTCTCTCTCTTCCCCCCCGCTCTCTCTCTTCCCCCCCCCGCTCTCTCTCTTCCCCCCCGCTCTCTCTCTTCCCCCCCGCTCTCTCTCTTCCCCCCCGCTCTCTCTCTTCCCCCCCCCCGCTCTCTCTCTTCCCCCCCCTTCCCCCCCCGCTCTCTCTCTTCCCCCCCCCGCTCTCTCTCTTCCCCCCCCGCTCTCTCTCTTCCCCCCCCGCTCTCTCTCTTCCCCCCCCCCGCTCTCTCTCTTCCCCCCCCTTCCCCCCCCTTCCCCCCTTCCCCCCCCTTCCCCCCCCTTCCCCCCCCTTCCCCCCCCTTCCCCCCCCTTCCCCCCCTTCCCCCCCCTTCCCCCCCCTTCCCCCCCTTCCCCCCCTTCCCCCCCTCTTCCCCCCCCTTCCCCCCCCTTCCCCCCCCTTCCCCCCCCCTTCCCCCCCCTTCCCCCCCTCTTCCCCCCTCTTCCCCCCCTCTTCCCCCCTCTTCCCCCCCTCTTCCCCCCCTCTTCCCCCCCCTTCCCCCCTCTTCCCCCCCCCCCCTCTTCCCCCCCCCCCGCTCTCTCTCTTCCCCCCCTTCCCCCCCCCGCTCTCTCTCTTCCCCCCCCCGCTCTCTCTCTTCCCCCCCTTCCCCCCCCCTTCCCCCCCCCTTCCCCCCCCCTTCCCCCCCCCTTCCCCCCCCCTTCCCCCCCCTTCCCCCCCTCTTCCCCCCCTCTTCCCCCCCCCTTCCCCCCCCCCTCTTCCCCCCCCCTCTTCTCCCCCCCCTCTTCTCCCCCCCCTCTTCCCCCCCCCTCTTCCCCCCCCCTCTTCCCCCCCCCTCTTCCCCCCCCCTCTTCCCCCCCCCTCTTCCCCCCCCCCTCTTCCCCCCCCTCTTCTCCCCCCCCCCTCTCCCCCCCCCCTCTTCTCTCCCCCCCCCCCTCTTCTCCCCCCCCCCTCTCCCCCCCCCCCTCTTCTCCCCCCCCTCTTCTCCCCCCCCTCTTCTCCCCCCCTCTTCTCCCCCCCCTCTTCTCCCCCCCCTCTTCTCCCCCCCCTCTTCTCCCCCCCCTCTTCTCCCCCCCCTCTTCTCCCCCCCCTCTTCTCCCCCCCCTCTTCTCCCCCCCCTCTTCTCCCCCCCCCTCTTCTCCCCCCCTCTTCTCCCCCCCTCTTCTCCCCCCCTCTTCTCCCCCCCTCTTCTCCCCCCCTCTTCTCCCCCCCTCTTCTCCCCCCCTCTTCTCCCCCCCTCTTCTCCCCCCCTCTTCTCCCCCCCTCTTCTCCCCCCCTCTTCCCCCCCCCCTCTTCCCCCCCCCCTCTTCCCCCCGCCCTCTTCCCCCCCCGCCCTCTTCCCCCCCCGCCTCTTCCCCCCGCCCTCTTCCCCCCCGCCCTCTTCCCCCCCCGCCCTCTTCCCCCCCCCCCTCTTCCCCCCCCCCTCTTCCCCCCGCCCTCTTCCCCCCCCCTCTCCCCCCCCCCTCTTCCCCCCCCCTCTTCCCTTCTTCCCCCCCCTTCCCCCCCTTCCCCCCCTTCCCCCCCCCTCCCCCCCCCCTTCCCCCCCCTCCCCCCCCCTCCCCCCCCCTTCCCCCCCTTCCCCCCCTTCCCCCCCCTTCCCCCCCCTTCCCCCCCCCTTCCCCCCCTTCCCCCCCTTCCCCCCCTTCCCCCCCCTTCCCCCCCTTCCCCCCCCTTCCCCCCCTTCCCCCCCTTCCCCCCCTTCCCCCCCTCTCCCCCCCTCTCCCCCCCTCTCCCCCCCCTCCCCCCCCCTCCCCCCCCTTCCCCCCCCTTCCCCCCCCTCTCCCCCCTCTCCCCCCCTCTTCCCCCCCTCTTCCCCCCCTTCCCCCCCTTCCCCCCCCTCCCGCCCCTCCCCCCCCCCCTCCCCCCCCCCTCCCCCCCCCCCTCCCCCCCCCCTCCCCCCCCCCTCCCCCCCCCCTCCCCCCCCCCCTCCCCCCCCTCCCCCCCCTCCCCCCCCCTCCCCCCCTCCCCCCCCCTCCCCCCCTTCCCCCCCCCTTCCCCCCCCCTCTTCCCCCCCCTCTTCCCCCCCCTCTTCCCCCCGCTCTCTCTCTCCCCCCCCCCCGCTCTCTCTCTTCCCCCCCCGCTCTCTCTCTTCCCCCCCCCCGCTCTCTCTCTCCCCCCCCCCCGCTCTCTCTCTCCCCCCCCCCCGCTCTCTCTCTTCCCCCCCCCCGCTCTCTCTCTTCCCCCCCCCGCTCTCTTTCTTCCCCCCCCCCCGCTCTCTTTCTTCCCCCCCCCCCGCTCTCTCTCTCCCCCCCCCCCCGCTCTCTCTCTCCCCCCCCCCCCGCTCTCTCTCTCCCCCCCCGCTCTCTCTCTTCCCCCCCCCCCGCTCTCTCTCTTCCCCCCCCCCCCGCTCTCTCTCTTCCCCCCCCGCTCTCTCTCTTCCCCCCCCCCGCTCTCTCTCTTCCCCCCCCTTCCCCCCCCCGCTCTCTCTCTTCCCCCCCCCGCTCTCTCTCTTCCCCCCCCCGCTCTCTCTCTTCCCCCCCCCCGCTCTCTCTCTTCCCCCCCCCCGCTCTCTCTCTTCCCCCCCCTTCCCCCCCCTTCCCCCCCCTTCCCCCCCCTTCCCCCCCCCTTCCCCCCCCTTCCCCCCCTTCCCCCCCCTTCCCCCCCCTTCCCCCCCCTTCCCCCCCTTCCCCCCCCCTTCCCCCCCCCCTTCCCCCCCCTTCCCCCCCCTTCCCCCCCTTCCCCCCCTTCCCCCCCCTTCCCCCCCTCTTCCCCCCCTCTTCCCCCCCTCTTCCCCCCCTCTTCCCCCCCTCTTCCCCCCCTCTTCCCCCCCTTCCCCCCCTCTTCCCCCCCCCCCTCTTCCCCCCCCCCCCGCTCTCTCTCTTCCCCCCCTTCCCCCCCCCGCTCTCTCTCTTCCCCCCCCCCGCTCTCTCTCTTCCCCCCCCTTCCCCCCCCCTTCCCCCCCCTTCCCCCCCTTCCCCCCCTTCCCCCCTTCCCCCCCTTCCCCCCCCCTTCCCCCCCCCCTTCCCCCCCTTCCCCCCCCCTTCCCCCCCCCTTCCCCCCCCCTTCCCCCCCCCTTCCCCCCCTCTTCCCCCCCTCTTCCCCCCCCTCTTCCCCCCTCTTCCCCCCCCCTTCCCCCCCCCTCTTCCCCCCCCCTCTTCCCCCCCCCTCTTCCCCCCCCCTCTTCCCCCCCCTCTTCCCCCCCCTCTTCCCCCCCCCTCTTCCCCCCCCCCTCTTCCCCCCCCCTCTTCCCCCCCCCTCTTCCCCCCCCCTCTTCCCCCCCCCCTCTTCCCCCCCCCCTCTTCCCCCCCCCCTCTTCCCCCCCCCCTCTTCCCCCCCCTCTTCCCCCCCCCTTCCCCCCCCTCTTCCCCCCCCCCTCTTCCCCCCCCCCTCTTCCCCCCCCCTCTTCCCCCCCCTCTTCCCCCCCCCTCTTCCCCCCCCCCTCTTCCCCCCCCCTCTTCCCCCCCCCTCTTCCCCCCCCCTCTTCCCCCCCCCCTCTTCCCCCCCCCTCTTCCCCCCCCCCTCTTCCCCCCCCCCCCTCTTCCCCCCCCCCCTCTTCCCCCCCCCCCCCTCTTCCCCCCCCCCTTCTCCCCCCCCCCCTTCTCCCCCCCCCCTTCTCCCCCCCCCCTTCTCCCCCCCCCCCTCTCCCCCCCCCCCTTCTCCCCCCCCCTTCTCCCCCCCCCCTTCTCCCCCCCCTTCTCCCCCCCCCTTCTCCCCCCCCCTTCCCCCCCCCCCTTCCCCCCCCCCCTTCCCCCCCCCTTCTCCCCCCCCCTTCTCCCCCCCCTTCTCCCCCCCCCTTCTCCCCCCCCTTCTCCCCCCCCTTCTCCCCCCCCTTCTCCCCCCCCCTTCTCCCCCCCCCTTCTCCCCCCCCCTTCTCCCCCCCCCTTCTCCCCCCCCCTTCTCCCCCCCCTTCTCCCCCCCCTTCTCCCCCCCTTCTCCCCCCCTTCTCCCCCCCTTCTTCCCCCCCCTCTTCCCCCCCCTCTTCCCCCCCCTCTTCCCCCCCTCTTCCCCCCCCTCTTCCCCCCCCTCTTCCCCCCCCTCTTTCCCCCCCTCTTTCCCCCCCCTCTTTCCCCCCCCTCTTTCCCCCCCCTCTTTCCCCCCCCTCTTTCCCCCCCCTCTTTCCCCCCCCTCTTTCCCCCCCTCTTTCCCCCCTCTCTTCCCCCCCCCCCTCTCTCTTCCCCCCCCCTCTCTCTTCCCCCCCCCTCTCTCTTCCCCCCCCCTCTCTCTTTCCCCCCCTCTCTCTCTCTTTCCCCCTCTCTCTCTTTCCCCTCCCCCCTCTCTCTCTTTCTCCCCCCCCCCCCCCCCATCTGTTGGTGGGTAGGTAACAGGTGGGCTGAAGGGATGATGGTGTCCAGGGATGCGCAGGTAAAGTGGATTAGCTATGGTAAACACACAGCTATGGGTATAGGTGGAACCCCCTTCAGAGGGTTGGTGCAGACTCAATGGGCTGAATGGCCTATTTCTCCACTGTACAGATTCTATGATTCCAGCAAACTCTTGCTCTTGCTGTCCCTCTGGCACACCCTTACTTTGTTCTTTTTGCACTTACACCCAGGTGCCCAAATTCTCTCTCCTTCACAACTTTCTCTACTATCCTTCATAATTGCTTAACCACCACTATCATTTCCTTTTTAGGTATCTGGCCAATTTACTTTCACCTCAGTGAGGCCTCCTTCCACCCATGTGGAGTGCATTGCACCTTGTTTATTTATTCACAGGATTAAAATATTACTTTACTGAACTCCTGCAACATTTCCTTTCTCCTACAGTCTTCAAGTTTTTAAAACCAAAATTTATCTTAAGTTAATTATGCTTACTGATTTAACTCTTCTTTTGTTCCCTGCCAACTTGTCAATTGAGGTGTAATTTGCTTACTAGCTTCCAGTACACTTTGTGTGTCAAGGCAAACAGGAATTCCCCAAATGAAAAGTGTCCATCAATGTATTGGACGGTGGGTACAGGAGAGGCATTGGTTAACGGGCTGGCCAGAAAATCCTAGAAACAGTAGACATAAGGTACAAACAATATCTTGTGATATTTCTAGCAGGTTCTAACAGTCTTCCAGCTGAAGAGACTGGTCCTTGAACTCCACCATTATCTTTATTATCCCACTAAACCATACCTCATCTAGATTCTGGAAAATCTGAGTAATTTTTTTCCCATTTCCCATGCTATTCTCCTATGAAAGGTCCATAATTCGGGAATAATTAGTTAACCTTAACTTCTAGCTCAGGAATAGTTTATTGGCTTTATGAATTAACCACCACCTCAAACTTGGGGAATGTTTCATTCCTAAAGTAATTTTCTCCTAAACTAATCCCGTAGTATCTCCAACATCCTCTTCTACTTGGAAGACCTCTTGTTACCTTGCTTCCTGACTGTTGTTGCATGCCAATATTGATATTGACAGAAAGGAAATGAAATGCGGTAGGAATTACATGATTACTAAGATAGCATTTGATATAGCGTGTCACATTATACTAGGGAAATTTAATTTTGGATGCAAATGGGGGTGGGGGAGTGGCAAAACTCATGTACGATACCAAGTTTGAAGAGAATGAAAGATGATGAGATAAATCAGTAAGCACAATTAACTTAAGGCAAACTTTAGCCTTAAAAGCTTGAAGATTGTAAGAGGACGGAAATATTGCAGGAGTTAAGTTACGCAATTTTGGTCCCGGGAAAGAATAAATTGAAGTGGAAAAAGTGCAGTCTCGATTTCAACATTGCAAACCTTCGAGGGAGGAACAAGATCTGGGCATTCTGTTAAAATTTGGGGTATAACTCTTGTTGAGAGTTGTTAAAGGAAAAATAAGTATTTGAAAACCTACCTCTTTCTATGGATACACAAAAGAATTGGTGTGGGAATTCATTTGAAGTTCGTAATAGGAATCCTTATAAAGATTGTGTTTTGTAGCATTGAACTGTAAGTAATGATGGCTGTTATTTGGAATTGAGACGTGAAAAGTTCAAAGGGATTAGATTTTTGTTGCATTTTTACAGGACATGGAAATGATCAAATAATAATATTTCTGCTGTTGTATTGTGTGAGAGAGTTAGAAATTGTCAGTTGATGACTTGCAATCTGGAGAAAGTTGATAATGTAAGGTGTTGGTATAAAATTGTTCCAAAATTAAAGCCGGTGTTTACAATTACAGTTACCAATCTTCAGTTAAACATACTTGAATGTGGACATTTTGTTGTAAAAATAAAAATGTGATTTATGAAAACAGCCAAGTAAAACAAATCATGAACTATATACTTAATGTATAATACTTTGATGTGTTGTAAATCACCTCTGCTGTAAAATAACAACTGCTGCAGTATTGTAGAAAATGATCATAGAAAACATTATCCTAAAGCAAGAAATTATGTAGAATGGTTGGTGGGTGGGTGGGTGGGTTTTTTTTACATAAATATAATTAATAAAAACCTGAGAAAGTGGTGTTTCTATTATATCAGCACAAAATTACAAAGCTAAGTACTCGTATGCAATATTTTTAAATAAAACACTATTAGCTAGAAATGACAACATTCATACATAGTTAAACATAGAAGGATTTTTTTCCTCTTTACTATTAATACAAACACAGCTGCTTGTAATTTTTACCACTCTATTTTCCAATTCCAATAAAACAAAATCAACATATATTCTGAGAGTTATGTCATTTCTATTTGCAGTAATTAATATTTAATTGCCTTGCTTCTCTAAACCATCTGTTTCTCAGCGAAATCATCTGAAGCTTTTGGGAAGATGGAGTAGGTTCTTTTAAATTTTACGGTTATCTGTGACACCAGTAGTTCTTCTGAACTGTTCTCCTGCATAGTATAGCCCATGTTGAGCTGTTAAACTGCCTTTCCTTTTGAATCTTCTGGTCAAATATTTTCGTAGAATTCAGGCAGTTGTATTGATAAACTCCTGAGGAGGTTTATTATAGGTACAATGCAATTACATTATTCTGATATGAAATATGCAATAGACAGGAAGTTCTATGTCTTGTTGGTTTAGGAAGGAATTGGATAGTATTAATGGGAAAACTCTATTCCAATGTCAACTGGATTGTTCATGCCAGAGCAAATTATAACACTTTGGGAATAATTGGTTTTTGCCGGTCTTGCTGGCCTCCAAACCTGGTCTTCACTTTTGGTCCCTTCACACGTTCTCATATTGTCCTCGCATTCACACGTTGCATATTTTAAGGAAAACTGAGCAAAAGTCTTTGATTCATCTACTGCCTGTGAACAAGGATTCCACATCGAAGCCTCTTTTCCTAACCTCGGTGATTAACTGTTTCAAATTGCCATGATGTATTGTCTTGATGTGTCAAGGAAGTGTCCTTCCAAAATTATAGTTTCTCAACTACCTTGTAATTTGTTGAGACCTACGTGGTGTGCTGTCTATGATTATATTGTTCTTTCTATAATGGGTTCTAAAAACAGAAGACAGTTCTCTGACTGTTGCCTGGCCAATGTTTTATATGAATTTGTTATTTCTTTACCTTGTACACAATGTCCTTATGCATAAAACCAAAATTATAATGATCTTTTGTTATTGCTTTTTCACCTTTTGAAAACTGCAGTGACTTTTATGTTTCCCTTTCTATGTCTCTGTTAATATACATTTTTTTTCTTGTCTTCCCAACCAATTAATCTGATCAAATAAAAACTGAAGTATCTGCAGCCCTGTAAATCAGGAACAAAAACAGAAATTGCTAGAAAAGCTTAGTAGGTCTGGCAGCATCTGTGAAGAAAAAATCAGTAAATGTTTTGGGTCTGATGAGGAAGGGTCACTGGAACCAAATCGTTAACTCTTGATTTTTTTTTTTTCTTCAGAGATACTGCCAGATCTGCTGACCTTTTCCAGCAACTTCTGTTTTCGTTCCTGATTCATCATATCATTGCTTGCTCTTTTTGCCATTGCATTCTCCCTCATGCCTTTTGTGTGAAGTTAAATGTAACACTGTTTATTCACTTGTCTTAACTGTCTTGTTTTGTTCTGATATCAAGCTCATTTTATAAATTCTCTACTTTTGTGACATTACCATATTTTAATACTGTGTTCCAGTATACTGGAACAAATTACCTATATACATATGAGGTAAAAGACGACCAGCATTAAATCCTGTAGTATACCATGTGAAATCTTTCTCTAGAACAACAGAACACAAAACAATTCAGCACAAGAGCAGGTACTTTGGACGCTGATGGGAGCATTCTCCACTGCCCTCCAGCTTTGCAGTCAGAGGGAACCATGGCTATCTGGCATACATGGGGTGGCTGAGGATGTGCCAAACCTGCAGGAGGTCAAGACACATGGTAGTAGACTGCAAAGTAATGCTGTGCAGGACCTGCAAACAAAATGGGCACCTGACTAGGAACTGTAAGGACTCTTAAGAGCTGCAACCTGTGAGCAAGCAGACCACCTATTACAAGACCTGCCTAAGATGGGGTGGGGGTTCCACATGTGCTTAAATGGCTGGAAGTGGCAACATGAGCTGTGGACCACCAAAGAACAGTAACGTGTTACCGTCTAGCAAGAGCACCAAAATGAGGGACTCCCAGAAGAAGAGACAGGCAAGAGAGGAGAAACAGTCACTTCCGAGGCACAGCAATTGACATAACCTCAACCTGAACATATGGAGTCAATGGAGGTGGAGGATGTGAAGGACATGGGAGAGTGGATACCTGTGAGAAACAACTGCAAAAGAAAAGCTCGATGGGTCCTAACAGGCCCATAACAAAGCGGGAAGTGACAGCTGCATGATGGACACACAGCAGTTCCGCTGATGATGAAGACATGTGGAGGGATGGCCACCACCAAAAAAAAAAGAGGCACGGTACCATTGGGGAGAAGGAGAGGAGTATCTTGGAATCTGAAAACGCTGGATATTTTGAGGGGCCCGGAGGGCCCCGTCTTGTAACGAAGGGGTTTCCACCACACCATAGCTTCAGTTAACTGGGAGCAGTGATACTCCGAATTGGGAGTAGAGCATGGCAGCCCCTTGTTGTACTCAGAAACCAGACTTTCCTGTCTTTGTTCTTGACCCGTCAAAACCAGATCAGGGAATTCCCTGAGAGAAAGACAGATAAGATGATTGCCTCAGTGCTGAGTGTGTCCAACAGTTTGCTCACTCCACGGGGATTCAGGGTGTCCTCAGTGACAAGACCATGGGTCTACAGGTAATCTATAAAGTCGCAGAATGGGTTTTAAAATTGCCAGTATTAACATGCGTTGCGTTAAATCTACTATGCGATGATTTCCACGTTGGCTTACTGGCCAAGCATATGGGTGCACAGGCCTTTGGTGGTAAGAAGGGCACTACCTGTGAGACCCTTTGTGTACAACCTTACTGCCTGCATGCTGCCTTTTGAGGCGGCAGCCCGGGGTTAGAGGCAGGTGGTTTGGATGTGGAGACTGTGAAGGAAGCCTAAAGAAAAATTCATTGACTTCTTTTGGGGTTCATCCCTAGCAGGTCTGTAATGCAAGATTCTGCTCTATGGTCTGTTCCCCAAAATGCACACAGAGACAGACATTGACTGCACCTAGAGGACCATCAGCTCGATGAAAGATTCTCTATAATCTGCCCGAAGTTTGTTAGTCTTGAAGAGCAAGGTGTTAACCTCAAATGAGAGCTGCAAACTGGCACATTCCAAGGTCCAGGACTACATGCTGAGGGGACGCTAAAGCCTGGGGCAGCTGCTGCCAAGGCACAGTGGGGAAGGAGCACCCTCTCAGGTCTTTGTGCTGGAATTAAATGTGGTTCTGGCCAGTTGTCGGACCATAACCAACCAACCCCCCCCCCCCCCCCCCCCCCCCCCCAACCTCACCGTGGCTGCCATCCCATGCCTCAAATATACGTAAGTATAGCCATGTAGAAGTAAAAAATGCATTTGGTTTGCTTTTGGATAGAGTCAAACACCAATATTTGTTTCTCTATATGCTGTTGTACAGAACTGAACTGTTTCAGTGACTGTGAATGTTTATAAAGATATTTTTATGAATAACATATATTTTTGAGATTTTAAAAAAAACAGGAACAGGCTTTCTGGCCTAACATGTCTATGCTGACCATGATGTTATTCTAAAACTAATCCATCTGAATGCAGTATCCCTCTTCCCTGTTTGTTCATTTTTCTGTCTAAATGCCTCTTAGACATTGCTCTCATATCTGCTTCTACCACTTTCCCTGGCAGCAGGTTCTAGGCACCTTCTGTGTAAAATGCTTGCCTTGCTCATCTCCTTTAAACTTCTCCCCTCTCATCTTAAAATCTGTGCCCCTGAGTATTTGATATTTCCATCCTGGGAAAGGACTCCAACTATTCATCCTATCTATGCCTCTCATAATTTTATATACATTTATCAGGTTATCCCTCAGCCTCTGACGCTCGAGCAGCAGCAATCTAAGTTTTTCCAATCTCCCTCTAAAGCAAATACACTCCAATCCAGACAACATGCAGGTAAATAAAAAACAAAAGAGTTGTGTTGTGGGTGCTCTAAATCGGAAACAAAAACTGAACTTGCTGGAAAAGCTCAGCAGGTCTGGCAGCATCTGTGAAGAGAAATCAGAAGGAACGTTTCAGGTCCTATTCTCAGGAAGGGTGACCAGACCTGACATGTTCACTCTGATTTCTCTTTGCAGATGCTGCCAGACCTGCTGTGCTTTTCCAGAAACTTCTGTCTTTGTAACCTACTGATAAACCTCTTTTACACCCTCCTCAAAGTCTCCACGTCCCTCCGATAGTGTGGTGATCTGAACTACACGCAGTACTCCAAATGTAGTCTAACTAAAGTTTTTTAAATAGCTGCAGCATAGCTTGCTGACTTTTATACTTGATGGCTGGACCGATGAATGCAAGCATTTTGTGTATGCCGCCTTTACCACATTATCCACTTGCGTTGCTACTTCCAGGGAGTTGTGGCCTTGGGCCCCAAGATGATCCATCGATATTTCATTGCTCCTAAGGGTCTTGCATTTGATCTCCCAAATGTAACCTCTTACATTTGTCCAGATTAAACTCTATCTGCTATTTCTCTGCCCAACTTTTCAATTGATCCTATATCCTTCTTTATCCTTTAACAATTTTCCTCATTATCAATAAATCTGCCAATTTTCATGTAGTCTGCAAACTTACTAATCAGGCCACCTACCTTTTCATCCATATCATTTTTATTTATTATATTGTTCTATGTATCTATATTCTCTGAAGTGGCCTGGCAAAACAGTTTTATCAAATACTTCTAGCAATTTAAATCAGCAGTAGAGGCCTACTGCTGTTTCTGTCCTAAATATTGACCCTACATTTAGAGAATTAATTTCAAAAAGTAAAAACCATAATCATAGAAAGAAAATAGCTGAAATAAGAATGTAAATAGTTAAACTGATTAGCTTTGAAACAAGCATGTGGATCATGACGCTCATTCACGTCACACCCGTTGTGTTAAATGTAGGCAATCATGCTTCCTTAGTAATATAATAATTGCTGTATGCGGCCACCTTCCTCCATACTGGTCATTAACTGCATGCGTCAACGGGAACCCAATATCATTACTAACTTTCACTATTTAAAGGTAGCCTGTAGTTAGGTACATTGTAGCTGGTGCTGGGAGTTGCTCTACAAGTTATTCAAACATGGAAGGACTGAAGACTGGCTGATCATGAGATAGCATGGACACCAAGTATTCAGATGCTTTTCTAGAGCTCTTAATGGACAAGATGCAAAGAATGAGAAATCTCCTTTATTCTCAGAAGACCTTCTAGCTACTTGCCGAAAAATGAGGACATAACAGCTGCAAATGGGACTACCAGGAGCGTGTATTTGGGGAAATACCAGAACAATCTCACATGCAGAGTCTAGGATTTTAAATAAATCTTCAAGTGTCATTATCTGCTAACTACATCACGGCAAAGTTTTTTTAACATACAGGGTAGTGCAGCTAAAAGATTCTACTTGTATGGGATTGGCATTCCTTAAAGACTCTGAATAGACCATCATACAAGTGTGGATCAGGGTATGTCCATGCAGCTGCTTGAGCTTGCTGCTAATGAAACCACTGTTGTAGGCCGGACATCAATGACCAGTCAGAATACAAAAAGGAGGTAGAATGTTTGGTGTCATGGTGCAAAACTAACAGTCTCTCCCACAATGTCAGCAAAACTATAACTGGCCATCAACTTTAGGAAGAAAAGAAGACATGTCCTGTCTATGTCAATGGAGCTGGAGCCAAAGAAAGCATTCTATCTGGGTGCATCTTGGCTTGGTACGACACCTGCTGTGCCCCAGGGCTGCAAGAAACAAAAAGTTCTGAGCACAGCCCAGACCATCACAGAAGCTAACCTCCAATCCATGGACTCCAGCTGCACTTCTTGCTGTGGAAAGGAAGCCAATGTCATCAAAGACCCCACCCGCCTCAGTTATACTCCCTTTCAACCTCTTCCATTAGGTAGAAGATTCAGAAGCTTAAACATATGTACCAACAGGTTCAAGAACAGTTTCATCTTTACTGTTATTAGACTGCTGAATAAACCTCTCTCATTTCAAATTTACTGTTGACCTTGCTTTTGTGCACCTCCTGTGCAGCCATCACCTTGCTGGCCATGCTCTGCCCAAACATCCTATGATCTGTTTGTCTTTGTATGTTATGTTCTGTCTGTACTGTGCACAAAACTTTTCACGGTGCTTGAGTATATGTGATAACAATAAGTCAAATCAAATCCAAAATTCAACAAGTTCATGGTTGATCTGATCATGTCATCAAGTCCACTTCCGTGTACTGCTAGTGGGCTGGGTATGGGCTATATGTTTCCTTCCCTAAAGGAAATTACTGAAATATTTTTGCTTTTGTGACAGTCTGACAGTTTCTTAACCATTGATGCCAGCTTTTTGAATTTAATGTTTTCAGCATGCTATTGTCCTTCACTATTATATTCTGTGTGACAATTTGAACTATTCATTTACTTTCACTTTTGCCTTTTTGATGCTGTGTGCTAGAAAGTTTTTGAGCTTCCTTTGGGCTCCTCTTTTCTCTCTTCACCACCTCAGAGAGCTTTATCGTTTTCTGTTGGTTATAAACAAAATATTGTTTCAAATATAATAATTATAAGTAAGCTTGACTGTTTTACTGGTTGGATTTGACTATAGTTCTTGTTTTAGAGAGAGTTTTATACGTTCTTGGAAAGTGGCATCATTGGCAAGGCTAGCAGTTAATGGCAAGTGGTGATGAGTCATCATTTTAGATGGCTGCAGCCGATGTGGTGATGGTAGACTCTTGACGTTTTGGGGAACAAGTTCCAGGACTTTGACTCAGTACTAATAGAAGAGTAACAATATATTTCTAAGTCACGATGGTTTCTGATTAGACTCTGTCATGACTATTGAACACTTTTACTTTTGGTCTTATGATAGAGGGAAGATAATTGAAGTAGCTGAAGATGGTTGATCCTTGGACCCTGCCTCAGTGAACTCCTGCACCAGTTCTCTGGAACAGAGATGATTGGCTTCCAACAGCCACAGTCATCTTTTTTTATGCAAGGTATAACATCGAGCAATGAGAGATTTCATCCTTATGCCCTTTAACTTCAATTTTATTTGAGTTTCTAGATGCCATCATTGATCAATATGTAGTTATAGTTGTAAAATAAGTAGCTTGGATATTGTTGTCAGGCTATTGTGTTCTAAGAACATTTATCAGAACTAATTCCTGTCAACAAAGAAAAAAACAATCTATTGTCATTGCCAAGATTATCTTAACTTGGGGAAGAAAGCATGGGAGCATGTGGCTTGGGATAGGAAGCTGTCTGGTGGCTCTATGGGCAAAGCTGTCAAAATTCTGCTTGGAGTCATGGCACTTGGCTGGAAGTCGGTTAGTACTCCTGCCCTTGTGGTTTTTGACAGCTTACAAATAGAGGAAATTATACGCGTGAAATAATAAATTAACAAATTCCCACAGGCCACTACTTGAATCTAGGTCCCATGAGAAGAGGCAAACACTATATGAATATGTCAGCAGAAAGGATGGGTAAATGTTAATAGCTGACTTTTGAACAAGTTTGATGTTGTAATTTGATTTTAAAAAAAAGGTAAATAGGTTTGAAAATTGTGGCTTTTCCTGCTGATGGAATTGTTTTAAAGGGTTGAAGAGATGCACTAATCAAACGCTGTCAAAGGCTGCAAAAGAACAACTCTGCTATTTTGAAGCCATATAAATTTTCTAATTTTAACAAAACATAGACTGTAGATCTTTCAAAGGGGTAAGAAAATGCTGACTGCTATTTGAATGTTTCTGTGCTGGAATATTGGAGTTGACTATACCGTAAGGGGTTGTGAATCTGATTTGGCCATTATGAAGAACAGACAAGATGTTTTGGAATCTCTTTCTGGTGATAAAGTAGATATACTAGAAATATTTCCTCAACAAAATTAACATTTGAAGATGAAATATTATTCCATTGTTATAAATATCTTAATGGCTTGCTGTAAAGCTATAGTCTCTGTTGACTCTTCCCAATTTTCTATAAAGGGTCATGCAGACATGTAAATAAGGAGCAAGAGTTGCCATTCAGCCTGTTGATCCTGGTATTCTGCTTGATAAGCTAATCTGATTACAGCATCAACTCTAGTTTGTCTGTTTTTTGTAACTTTAGACTCCTGTATCAATCAAGAAGTTGCCCAACTCGGGCGTAAAAATATTTAATA
Source organism: Stegostoma tigrinum (assembly GCF_030684315.1). NCBI lineage: Eukaryota > Metazoa > Chordata > Chondrichthyes > Orectolobiformes > Stegostomatidae > Stegostoma > Stegostoma tigrinum. Next base: position 27,339,497 of record NC_081364.1, on the reverse strand, counting down.
ACGCTGCTCCACCACTCTCTCGAAAGAGAATTCCACAAACTAATGAACCCTTGAAAGAAAAGAAAATTCTTCTCAGCTATGTCTTGAATGGGTGTTCCCTTATTTCTAAACTTTGTAGACTAGTTTTTGTTCCTTTTTAAAGGGAAAAATTCTCTCGGCATCCATCTTATCAAATGCTCTCATGCTTGTTATATGTTTCAATTAGATCACCCCTCATTTTTCTAAACACTAAACGAAATTCCTAAAGAAGAGGCCCCATCTGTCCAAACTTTTCTCATAAGATTGTCACATAATTATAAAAAAATGCTTAATTGTCTGCTGTAAAATTTTAATTTCAATTTTAATTTCAAATTTAATTTTCAAATACATCCTCTGATGTTTTCATTGTTTGTTGAGGACGCAGTATTCGGCAGGTATGGCCTGCAGTTTTTTATTCATTCAAATGAAGTGGGCATCACTTGCACTGACATTTATTACCCTTCCCTAGTTGCCCTTGAGGTATTGGTGAGTTGCTGCTTAAAACTGCTGCAATTAACTTGGTGTAGATATTTTCAGAAACCTGTTAGTAAGGGAATTTCAGAATTTATGGAGGTCTACCGAAGAGCTATGGTGGGTTAATAGCTGCATTTCTGTATATTCTATAGCTTTCATTCAAATTCTGTGCAGTTGAAATTTAGAAGTAGGTTTTCTTGTCATGCAATCAAGTGCAGAAATACTGGAGTGGAGTTAAAGTTTACAATGTCACTATTCATGGCGCCATCTTGCCTACAGGGTATCTAGGTACAAAATCTTAGATAAAAAATAGAAAAATAAAGAAATAAGTGCAAAATTCAACATTACAGTTCTTGTCAGGATAAAATAGTAAATAAGAAATGAAGTTAAAAGTTCCAAATTGCAATCTTCCTTTAGCCATAGGCCTGCAATCACTCCACACTGGACTTTCCATTCTGGGCTTGCCCCATGAGGGCTTGATCACTGTCCTGTGTTGGGCTCGACCTTACCTCTCCATTGGGCTCGGGTTCTTGGTCCCTGTGCCTCCATGCTGCTATCTCAGCGAGACTGCCATCTTCTGTCTCCCATGCTGGGCTCGTTCTCTCAATCCTCGTGTTTCTGCGCTGCCGTCTTGCGGCCGAAGTTTCCTGTCACTTTCAGGTTTCCACCTGAGAAGCTTGACGTCAGAGTGTAATGTGACAATCAAGCTTTATTCTGACATTATTTCAGGTGCTCCATTTTTGGATTTATCTGAGAAATCCTAATAAATGCAACTTTTTTTTTGTCGAGTCCTTCAGGGCAGATCTGAGCATTTATGGGGATCTATTCCATGAGTTGCCTTTTCAGACTGGCTCATTCTTTGTTATTATGGATAGTGGATAGCTTGGCTTGGAGGTGAAAGATACAATGATGCATGACTTAATCTGCACCATGTGAACTTGAGTGAAAGTGGAAGATACACTATAGCAGTAAACAAGTGGAATTAGCAAGAGTAAGGATTCTTTTAGGAAAAGGCAAGCCCGATGGTTGTTGAGCAAATCAAATTTGAGTCGGATATGACTGGATTATTTATGTTTAAATGGCATTTAAATGTTATGGGTATAGTTGTTGTCAATGATGTTTCATGATTGATTGCCTGAAGGTATGTTCCTCTGGAAGAAATTATTCATTCCATTTCTTAACAGCCCCTTGAGGCTGCCAATGCAGTCATAATTCCCTATCAATCAACTTAATATAGGCAAACTGCATCTTGTAAAGTCACTTTAATTAAGTCAAGTTCTGTGATATGAGCAGGATCACTGCACATTTTATTGTAACTGTCGTTTGATTTACTTTTTCTAGTTGCCTACACTGACTTTTTTGTTTTGTTATCATCCATCTATTTCACATTGCAACACATTATTCAGGGAATTTGAAAGCAAGAAATTAAATTAAATCACTCCTTAAATAAAATGTTACTGTATGTTGCAGTTTATCTGGAAAAAAGATTTTTGGGATCACATCTAAGTACAATTTAAGTGGCAGAACAGCATGTACCAAGGAGAAAACCCAATATACATGTTTCCATTATTGTGCAACGATACTTATTACATGACTTATGATTTACAATAAGTCACAGCTGTGTTCTGTGACGCAGTTGGGTTAATCCTAATGCATTTCCACTCTTCCATCTCTATTGCTGTCGCTGGGATTTGTAATGTCCAGTTTATAAATCCAGTTCAAATTCAATGAGAATTGAATCTATCCATGGGCCATTTTTAAAATTATTCATTTTAATTTTTTAAAACCTGTTCATTTTAGTTTTAATCCTATAACAGCAAAATAACATCAGCACCTTTCCTCAGGATCTTTTACATGTTTCAATAAGATTACCTCTCATTTTATTAAACTGCAATGGTAAAGGCATAACCTGGAAAGCGGTCCCTCTTAGGACAACCAACCTCTTAATCGCTGCAGTCAATCTAGTGAATCTACCTCTAAGTCAGGTCACCAAGAATATATGTGTTCATTCAGATGTAGTCTCAAACACCCAGTGCAATTGCAGTAAAACTTCCCTATTTTTAATCATTTCCTAACAATAAACAACTGTGTAATTCATTTGTCTTTTTAATCACTTGCATTTTCTGTTGTGACGACCAGCTGAGGAGGGAAACATCGGTTCTCCCCTCTCTTTAACCACTTCTCAGTCAGTCGCAAAAAATATTTTTATTTCTTTTTAGCACATAACTATCACACTTAAAATATAGATCGCTAGAAAATGAAGGAGCCAATTACCAAGTTTTTCTTAAGTGAAAGAGTAAAGAACTTTACTGTCTACTAACCCCAAGAAAAGATAAAATGCTACATCAAACATACACAAAAACACAGGTAAGATGTTTAAAAGGATGTGCCTGGTATAGACCAGAGTAATAAAGGTTTTTTAGCTAAACAGATGTTTGAGGTGTTAAATTTCAAGTCTGAAGCTACAGTTGATTGTTGTCTCACATTTGCAGCAATAGCTGGATTTATGGATAGCTTTTGAGTCTCATTGAATGGCTTATGCCTAAGTTGCTTTTATACCAGACATTGTCATCCAAAATGATGAGAAATAGATGGGAAGAAAGAAAGACTAAACTGTCTAGCTTCTGCTGTTATGAATCCATGTTCGTCTTTCTGCTGAAAAGGAGCTGTTGCAATATAGTTACAGAATGTATTCTGGAGTATAGCTCCAGTGTCTTTCCAAGTTGGCTAACTGACAGTCAAGCCATTTATGTCCTAATATGTAAAATGATAATATGTGTGAGAAATATACAGGAGATGCAGATTTTTTTAATATGGGCTCAGGGACCTAGTTTTGATGATTTTAGGTAAAAATATTAACTTGAGTGCACACAGCTGTGTTTGTACAACATGAGTCACACAATGCCTGCCTCAATCTCTGCTCAGGTGACCATTGCAGCCATTGTTGGTCCATGTTGCTACCTTTCTTAAAATGGTCACAGTCGATAAAATGTATCAGGTATAACAATCCTTATGGAAGTTAAAATGTTATAGCCCATAGTTACTGCTATTATAGTAATGTGCCAGAAGATACAGGCAGTATAGGTAGCCTCGAGAAATCCAGGTTTTAAATTTGGAGCACCATGTTTCAGAATTGCTTGGAACACCAGAATGATTTGCCTTGATGTGGAATCAGTGAAATCTTTATTGCAGGAGTAGTAAAGTCTTGCTTCAATTGTATAGGAGCTCAGCTTGACTGCACTGGAGTGCAGTGTGTGGTTTTGGTCTCCTTATCTTGGGAAAGATATTATTGTCATCGAGGGAGTACAATAAAGGCTCATCAGACTTGTTCCCAGGTTGGAGGGACTGCCCTATGAAAAGCAATCTATATTCCCTAGAGGTTCGAAAAAATAAAAGTGAACTCATTGAAATCTATAAAGTACTTAAAGGCGTAGGCAGAGTAGATGCAGGTAAGCTGTTTCCCCATGCTGGGGAGTCTAGCACCAAGGGCACAATTTAAAAATAAGGGGGATACCTTTTAGAACTGAGATGAGAAATTTATTTGCACAGTGAATGGTGAACCTTTGGAATTCTCTCCCTTGAGGGCTATGGTAGCTGGTCTTTGAGTATATTTAAAGTAGAGGCTGATAAATTTTTTGATTATTAATGTGGTTAGTGTGAGTAAACAGCATTGAAATCTTCGCTCAGCGTTGGTTGTACTAAATGGTGAAATAAGTTCGGCTGGCTGGATGGCCTACTTCTGCTCCATCATTAACAGCCTTTGTATTGCTGGGTGCAGCTTTCTATTTTAAACCAAGCAGGAGTTTTTACTGTTGCAAATTTGTGACATCTGGTGCAGTATTTGCCAATTTTGTGTTTTCATTTGCTTTAAATAACTATTCTATGCTTCATATGCTGTTTTGAGATCGGCAATGTGTCTGAATGCGGCCAAATGGATGCATTGCACCGTCCATTGTTTCTGCTGAAACTTTTCTGTTGTGAAAACTTCCACTGCCTTTGTGCCCATTTTCTGAGCAAGGATGATGTGATGTTCATATTTGTGTGTAAATATGTGAATAACGATTGATAGGTAAAGATCCTTTAGTTGTCGTACCTTCCTGCTTCATGCAGTTACAATACCTTACATATTATAATAAACATCTTAGTAATGTTGAAAACTATGAAATCTTCAGTGAGAGACAATAAGCCAGTTTGAATACGCAGGTTCACTGGAGGTGAAAAGTTTTTGGATATTTGTCTCCCACCTGTCTGCATCATCAAAATTAGTGCAGTTTAACACTGATGTGAAAACATTAGGTTTCTGCTGTGTGTTTACTGTTGGCTGTTGCCAATGCTGAAAGTTGTTAAGCAACACGTTAACTCTGTTATTCTGTGACTTGCCAAATAATTATCTGGAAAACAGGTACAGCAAGATTTGTTGCTCACTGGTATTTATCGAGCATTTTGAGATGGCAGCATTCCTGCGCTTAAGATCTTAAGAAAACACAAGTTTTAAAGAATCTATATTAATGGAGATAAATAGATGTAGATCTGCCAAGATAAACAAAATGTTGAATCAGCAGTGGTGGTGTTCTGGGAAGATGGGGTGATATCCTATTGGATAATTTCTAAACATTGGAGTGGCACTGCCTCACAGCGCCAGGGGACCTGGGTTTGTTTCTGCTCTAGGGTGACTGTCCATGTGGAGTTTGCACATTCTCCCTGTATCTCTGTGGGTTTCCTCCCCCAGTCCAAAGATATGCAGGTTAGGTAGATAGGCCATGTTAAATTGCCTGTAATGTCCAGGGGTGTGTAAATTAGGTGAATTAGCCATGGGAAGGGGTAGGAGAATGGGTATGGGTGGGATTATTTTTTTTTAAGAGGGGCAGTGCAGATTTGTTGGGCCAATTGGCCTGTTTCCACACTGTAGGGATTCCGTAATTCTCTTTAAAGTATAACATACCTTGCTGGTAAAATGGAGCAAATTACATTGAAGCTTTTAGACTGCCAGCTATGCCTAGTGGTAGATTCAACTGTCTTGCTACCTTTCTAAACATAAAAGTGCCTTGAAATTTTGACTTTTTTTCTCATAGTAATTCTGTATTAGTATGCATCATAATACTGAAAGTGACATAAAATGTTGATTGATCTGAACGTTTTTTTTAAGAAAATTTAAGGTGGGTTTTGTCAATAGCTTTATAGGCTTTACCAGACAAAGATTTGACACAGCAGCCAATTGAGGTTTGTCGCATGTAGTATTTGGGTGAATTGTATATTTTAATATTTTATTAAATTGCTAATTATTATGCAATCCAAAATGTTAGATTGCTGCAAACTACTTTGAATATTTCTCTTTTATAATTAGAGATAATTTTGGTTTAAAGTGGAGGAAGTGGAAGAAACCAAACAAGTGATTGTATAATTCATACGTACATTTGAGGCTTTCTTCCCCAGTTTTCTGCTGTGGTAGCGTTCAAAACATGTTCCATAGACCTGCTTATGACACCTGATGTTTCAAAAACTGTAAATTTCCTAAAAGCTCCTATGTGTTTGTAATTTCTCCAAGACTTTTATATGGATAAAATAGTATTCTTACTTGTGACGTCCTTGAATAGTAATAATTTGTGGTTTACAAGAATGATACCAGGGATGAAGGACTTATCAAATGAGGAGTGGTTTAGGACTCTAGGTCTGAACTCGATGGAGTTGAGAAGGATGGGGAGAGATCCTGTTGAGTTTTACAGAATACTGAAAGGTTTGGATAGAATGGACATAGAAGATCTTTCCACTAGTAGGAGAGACTAGAACCCAATGGTACTGACTCAGTGAAGGGAAGACCCTTTAGAACTGAAATGAGGAGAAATTTCTTCAGTGAGAGCGTGGTTAATCTGTGGAACTCATGGTGTTGAGAAACACTTTAGCCATCATTTGAATGGTGGAGAAAACTCAATGGGTTGAAAGGGCTTAATTTTGCTCCTAATTCTGACCTATCTTAAGGTCTTAAGATAAGGGAAAAGTGTGAAATCACATCAGGAAATCTGTCAGAATTTGATTTATTTAATTTGACATGATTCCCATTTATTTGTAATTATGGTTCGATTCTTCTATCGGTAATCACAATTTCCCACTTCTAACTGCATAAATGAGTAGCCAACAATTGAAAATTGAGATGGACACCACAGTTTCACATTTGATATGTTGGACACACTGGTAAAGAAGCAATAACAGAATGTAAGAGGCCTGCTTCTTTTCCTTCATCTGACCCCTGTAGTCTTCCTCCTCTTCCACTCCCTCACGACACATTGTGGTCTTCCTCATCCTCCCACTGACCTGTTCCTTTTCATATTTTAGTTCCCCCTGCCCTTTCTGCCCCCACAGCCGCTTATAGTCTCCTTCTTTTCTACCTGCCCCTTGCAGCCTTCCAACCCCCTGCCTCCTAGACTTCTGCCTCTTGAAGCCAGCCCATAGCCTCCCCTTCACCGAACCACTTGTAGCCTTTGTCGTCCCCTGACTCCTTGCAGCCTCCGGCATCCTCTTTCGCTGCTACTGGAAGCCTCCTTTTTCTCCATCCACCGCCCTGTGTAGCTTTCCACTTCTCCATCCATTTTGCCTTCCAGCCTCCCTTATCTCCCTTGCAATGTCCTTCATCCCCCATCCCCCATCCACTGTCCCTTCCAGCCTCCCCTCTTTCCGCTTTTTAACTCCCTTTTCTTTTCTCCCTCCCCTCAACCCCAGCTGGACCTTGCAATCGTCCTTTGCCATTCACACGCTCCCTGTTTTCCTTTGCTGCTTCTGTTTTCCCTTCCCCTCTACCACACTGCCACTTTGCAACCTCCATCATCTGCCTCTCCTTTGCAGCTTCCCCCTTCCACCCTGTGTCACCTCCTAATCATCCATGCTATCTCTGTCCCTCCTCTTGTGATGTCCTTCACCTCCTATACCCTCAACCAGGCTTATGGAACTCCTGGAACCCATCTTTGTTCTCTTCGGCACAATTTCTCTGGTTTGTGTCCCTCTGAAGAAACTGTATCACTTCCACATCACCTCCAATTATCTGTTTGTCTTGTCTACCACCTGTGTAACTCTGCTTTTCTGCCTTTGTGTTCTGTGGTGTTGAGCATCAGGAGTGCTGTTGCAGCCGCACTCATCCAGACTCATGAAATGTATCCCATCATGCATCTGATTTGTGCCTTATAAATAATGGGCAGCATTTGGGGATCACAAGGTGAAGTACAAGTTACATGGTTCCTGGCCTCTGATCTGCTCTTGTAACCACAATATTTACATGGCAAGTCCAGCTGAGTTCCTGGTCCGTGGTTGCCCCCAGGATGTTGATAGTGGGGGCTTCAGTGATGATAATGCTATTGAATGTCAAGGGGTGATGTTTAGACTTGTCTTGCTGGAGATGGTCATTGGCTAGCACTCGTGTAACATGAATGTTAATCGCTGCTTGTCAGCCTAAATGTCAGTATTGGCCAGGTCCTACTACATTTGGATATGGATTGCTCTAGTATCTGAGAAGTCACAGAAGGTGCTGAACATTGCAATCATCAATTAAAGACTCCACTTCTGACCACATGATGGAGAGAAAATCGTGATGAATGAACTGAAGATGTTTGGGCCCACGTTTGCTATCCTGAGGATCTCCTGCAACCTCCAATAAACCATAGCCATCCTCCTTTGTATCTGGTATGACCCTAAGCAGTGGAGAATTTTCCCCTTAATTCCCATCGACTCCAATTTTGCTAGGGCTCCTTGATGACACACTTTGTCAAATAAGTCTTAGTCAAGGCCAGTCACTCTCACTTCACCTCATCTCTGGAATTCAGTTTTTTTTGTTCATGTATGAACCAAGGCTGTCATGAGGCTCGGAGCTGAGTGACCCTGGCAGGACCCAACCTGTTTACTAAACCGGTTAGTAAACAGATTATTGGTAAGCACTAATGATTCTTTCCATCAACTTACTGATGATTTAGAGTCGACTGATGGTATGGTAATTGGCTGGATTACATTTGCCCTGCTTTTGTGTATGGAACACACCTGATTACTTTTCCATATTGTTGGTACCAATGTTGTCACTGTACTGGACCAGTTTGGGTAAGGGCATTGCTGGTTCTGGAATATGTCTTCACTGCTATTGCCAGAATGTTGTCAGGCCCTATAGCCTTTGTAGTGTCCAGCTTCTCCAACTGCTTCTTGATATCACGTGCAGTGAATTGAATTGACTGAAGACTGGCATCTGTGATGCTGGGGATCTCAGGAGGAGGTTGAAGTGAGACATCCATTTGCACTTCCAGCCAAAGATTGTTGCAAACGCTTCAACCTTTTATTTTGCACTGATATGCTTGGCTTCCCATCATTGAGGCTGGGGATATTTAAGAGGAGTTATTTAGTTGTTCATCACCATGCATGATTGTGGCAGGATTGCAAAGCTTTGACCTGATCTCTCGGTTGTGAAATCACTTAGTCTTGTATATCGTTTGCTGCTTATGGCATGTAAATAGTCCCATTGTGTAGCTTCACTGGGTTTTTGTTTTCAACCTCATTTTTAGTTATGATGTTTCTCCAGGCTTACCTTTGTGCACTTTTTGATGAACTAGGCTTGATTACCTGGCATTTTCACAGTAGAATAATGTGAAATTGGATATTGCGTTTCAGTATAATTTTTTGTTTCTGCTGGTCAAGCACAGCATCATGGATACCCAGTGTTGAGTTGTTGAATCTGATTGAAGCATCTACAATTTAGCATGATAGTACCACACGATATTGGCGCGCATCCTCAATGTGAAGATTGGACTTTCTCTCCACAAGGACTGTACAGTGATCACTCCCAATGTTGTGATGAGCCGACTCATCTGCAGCAGGCAATTTGGTGAAGATGATTTTCCCTTTTGCTGGTTCTCTCATAACCTACTGCATACTCTGAACAAGGCTCTGTCACTTCTTCTCTACTTGCCTTGACTGCTTAGCATTCTTCCTACTGCTCAGATCCTGTGCTTTTCTTCAGTTTCTCTTCAGTGAACTGTCAGTATTTCAATGGAAGTATTGAACAGTTTGTGGGGTTGTCCTGAATTTCAGCTTGCCTTCAAGAAGTTTTGAACGTACATCTAAATTGTTACAACTTGTCATCTTCATATTATTTAACATCTCACATCTAAGTAGGTTTTTGTCAATAATGCTGATTTGAGAATGCTTAGAGATGCTTTTTCTTGCTAATTTCACCTTAGAATCTCTTTTTTTGCCATTTATTTGTAGTTTTATATCTCAATTGGGATTGGATGTGCTGCTTAAATAATATTTGGTTTTGTTAAGAAATGTAGAATCGACTATTCAACGTTGGGTTCTTAAGATTAGCTTGCAAATTGCATATGAATAGTGCGACAATAGAAAAAATGGTCAGTGATTTTCAATTTCATAATCCAGTTTAATAATGGAACCTTCTGGGGATTGAAATGGTTTTTAAAAAGGGACCACGAAACGCTGATTTAATATAGTCACATGCATCATCTGAGTACAGGTGGCCAAGTTTTAAGTTTGAATGTGGAATAAACAACATACATCTGAACTGAAATTAGCATTTTATCCAAAGGCAATGAAACCAGCCCATGAACTTCCCTGAGGATGTTTGTAAAAGTTGCCATCTCCTCCTATTTTATTTCGATTTGATTTGATTTGATTTATTACTGTCAGAGGTACATAAGTAAAGTGAAAAGTTGTGTTTTGCCTGAAGTACAGGTAGATCGTAACATACAGAGATCGTAGGCTGATTGAACAGAGCGAGGAATCCAAAGTTATGACTGCACAGAAGACGCACAAAAAGCAACATCACTGATAGAATTGGAATTTGAGAGGTCCATAATAGTGGAGAAGAGCCTGTTCTTGAGCCTGTTCTTGAGCCTGTTCTTGAGCCTGTTCTTGAGCCTGTTCTTGAGCCTGTTCTTGAGCCTGTTCTTGAGCCTGTTCTTGAGCCTGTTCTTGAGCCTGTTCTTGAGCCTGTTCTTGAGCCTGTTCTTGAGCCTGTTCTAGCTTTTGTATCCTCTGCCTAATGGATGAGGTTGGGAGAGATTATAACTAGGGTTGGAGGAGTCTTTGATGTTGTCTGCCTTTACACAGTAACGAGAAGTGTAGATAGAGTCACAGGATGGAAGATTGGCTTGCGTGTTGGTCTGGGCTGCGTTCACAACTTTCTGTAGTTTTTTTATAGTTCTGGGCAGAGCAGTTGCTGTACCAAGCGTTCAGATAGAAAGCATTCTATAATGCATCTGTAAGAGTTGGTGAGGGTCCATATGGACATGCTGAATTTCTTTAGCCTCCTGAAGAAGAGGCATTGTTGTACCACCTTGACTGTTGCATCAACAGGGTTGGCCCAGGACAGGTTGTTAATAATCTTCATTCTTAGGAGCTTGATCATCTTGACCATCTCCACCTCAGCTCTATTGATGTAAAAAGGGGCTGGTGATCAACTCTTTAGTTTTGCTGACAGTGAGGGAGAGATTGTTATCTATATACCATGTCATATCGCTTTCCTGTATTCTGTTTCTACATTGTTTGATGTCTGGCCTACAATGGTGGTGTTGTCAGCAAACTTGTCGATGGAGTTTGGATGAAATTTCCCAGTGCAGTCGTGAGTGTACAGGAAGTACAGTAGACGGCTGAGTATGCATCCTTGCAGGGTGCCAGTATTGAGGATTGTTGTGAAGGAGGTGCTGTCTTCACTGGTTTCAGTCTATGGGTCAGGAAGTTGAAGATAGAATTGCGGAGGGCGAAGAAGAGATATAGGCCTCAAAGATTAGAGATTAGTTTGGTTCGAATTATGATGTTGAAGGCAGAGCTGTAGTCAATAAGTAGAAGTCTGATGTAGGTATCCTTATTATCCAGATGTTGCAGGGATGAGTGTAGGACTAGGGAAGTGGTGTCTACTGTGAACCTCTTGTGCTGGTAGGCAAATAGTGAGGGATCGAGGCAGGCTGGGAGGCCAAAGTTGATGTGAGCCATGACTAACTTCTCAATATGTCATAATTATGGAGATCAGAGCCACCGGGCAGTAGTCATTGAGGCATGCTGTGTGTGTTTTCTTTGGTACCTGGATGATGGAGGTCTTCTTGAAATGGGTGAGCACTTCAGATTGTAGCAAGGAGTGGTGAAACATGTCGAATACTCCTGCCAGCTAGTCCAGACAGGATTTGAGCGCATGACCAGGGCCTCCATTTGTGCCAGTTGCTTTCCGTGGGTTAGCTGTCAAGAAGACCGATCTGATGTCTGTAATGGTGACTGAGGGAACAGGAGCATCCCAGGCTGTCAGGGCAGGTGACACTGTTTCACTGACTTTCTGTTCGAACTGAGGGTAAAAGTCATTGAGCGCATCAGTACAACATGTATTTATGTCCACTATTCTGTTCTGCTTCATTTTGTAGCCCATTATGTTGTGTAGGCCTTGCCAGAGATGGCAGGTGTTCCTGCATGAGAGCATTTACATGTTGGAGATGGAATATCACCTACAATTAACAAACCTAAAACATAACTTCTGCAGATAGAATATCAAAAATTCATTTGTAATTCAAGAAACTGCTTTTGCAGAGTAGAAAGTCGAGACTAAGGTTGCAATATGGAACAATGGCTGACTGTCTCTGTTACTGAGAAAGGAAAAGTGCCTGGTGGTGGTATGGTTAAAAAGAAACATCAGAACACTCCAAACTGGAAGGATAACTGCATGTTCTCCACTGATAAGATTTAAGACGCTAAATAAACCAAACATTGTCTCAGGCTAAAGCTTTGCTCCTCTTGAGCCTCCTAAGTGCTTAAACTATACATTTCTTTATCTATATTTATACTGGACACTCACTTTTAACTTTGGACTGGTGTGTAGGCCCACACGATTTCACAGAGGCCTTATCCTTGACCTTGTGTCGAATAATTTTTATAGATCTCAAGAAAAATAAAATTATTTTTACTTTTGCTCTGGAAAACTGTAATTGGGTCTTCAGTGCTCCTGTCAAATTAGTTAAATACATTTTAATTGGAAAGAGTGAAAATGTGTTAAAAATAATATAAATCCCTGTGGCCTTCCAGGGTGGTTGGATCTAATCTTCCTCCCCTGGTCATAACAATGGTTTGAAAATCGCAGTGTACTAATTGATCTTCTAATATCCTGGGTGCCAAATTGAAACCATTTGTTGGCTCTGGAGAAATAGGATTTGTGCAAGGGTTATAATTGAGCCAGAAGTAGCAGAAAGTAACTTCTTTAAAAACATAGGAGCCGTTCAGCTTCTTGAACCTGAACTACCATTCTAAATCAATGCTTTGTTGAACTACATTTATATTTGTAAATGTCATCAAAAACTAGAAATCTATCAATCTTTTGTATTAAACTTAGTGATTAAACTTCCACAGCCCTTTTAAGGTGAATTCCAACGATTTACTACCACCTGAATGAAGAAGTTCCTTCCACCCTTTCTGCCATTTATCCATTTAAGAATTTTGTAAATTTCATGAGCTTGCCTCTCATTCTTCTAAATTCTAGCAAATATGGGCCTAGTCTCCTTAGCGTGTCTTTGTGGGATAGTCACACAATTCCAAGAATCAGTCTGATGAGCCTTGACTGCACTCCCTTTATGCCAAGTATGTCATTTCTTAGATGAGATGCACGAACACTTTGCATATCATATGGGTAGTTTGATGCATGCTTTTTCCGGTGGCTTTTACTTTTTCATTGCTGAGCAGAATACAGATCGGTTAACAAATTGCATTTATGAATGCTTTATCAATGCAAAGTATCTCTAGGCACTCCACGGGGGCACTTCTAAATAAAAATGAACATGGAGCCAGATATAGAAATATCAGGACATATGACAAGCAAGTAACCTTTTAAGGAGCATCTACAAGGAAGAGAGGAACCAGTTGAGAGAAAGTGAGGTTTATGGAGGTGCTATTTGTGACAAAATCCATACTGCCATCAGAAAGGCATATGTCCATGGATGTTGTTTATATGGACTTCCAAAAGACTTTTGATAAAGTCCCCCATAAGAGACTGTTAGCTAAGATAACAGCCCATGTAACTGAAGGCCAATTACTGGCATGGATAGGAAATTGGTTGAGTGACAGGAAACAGAGTTGGAATAATGGGTAAATACTTAAGATTGGCAGGGTGTGACAAGTGGTGGCCTGCAGGGATCTGTAGGCCCTTAATTATTCACAATATTCATTTTCCATTTGGATAATAACATAAAACGTCAAATATCTAAATTTGCTGATGACACAAAGTTGGGCAGAATTGTGTAGATAGTATTGATGACATCATAAACTTACAACATGATGTTAATAGGTTAGGTGAACGGGCAAATGTGGCAGCTGCATTTTAATATAAGCAAGTGAGTTTTATTTTTCCTCCTTTGACCAAGAAAGGATAGTTCAGGATTATTTTTTTTAAAAAGGCACAATATGGGGTGACGGACCCATAACTCTTTAAAATGCCACAATCAGATGCAGAAAGTAGTCAAGAAGGCTAATTTGAATGATGGCCATCATATCTAAAAGCCTGGAATATTGGGATGCCGATGTTATGTTTTAGTTATCAAAACCCTAGTTAGTCCACACTTAAAATACCCTACTCTGAACATTTCTGGGCACCACACCTTAGGAAGGATGTTTTGGCCCTACAGGCCATTCAATGCAGGTTTATGGAATGGTAGCCAGACTTCGGGTTAAATTGAGAGATTAGACAAATGAAGCCTTTAATCTCTAGAATTTAGAATGTTAAGGGGTAACCTTAACAGGGAAAGACAAGATGGATGAAGATAAACTATTTTCACGGGTTGAAGATTCTAGAAGCGAGGTCATAGTTTAAGAATTAGGACCAGGTCATTCAGGAGAGGTGTCACTAAGTACTTCTGCATGTAAAGATTAGTGGAATTTTGGAACTCCCTTCCTCAAGCAGTGGTTGATGCTAATTTAGTTGTTAAATTGAAATATGAGATGGCCATTTTTTTTAATTAATAGGACATAGGACATAGGACATAGAACATTACAGCACAGTACAGGCCCTTTGGTCCTCGCTGTTGTGCCGACCTGCCATACCGATCTCGAGCCCATCTAACCTACACTATTCCATGTACGTCCATATGCTTATCCAATGACGACTTAAATGTACCTAAAGTTGGTGAATCTACTACCGTTGCATGCAAAGCGTTCCATTCCCTTACTATCTGAGTAAAGAAACTACCTCTGACATCTGTCCTGTATCTTTCACCCCTCAATTTAAAGCTATGCCCCCTCGTGCTCGCCGTCACCGTCCTAGGAAAAAGGCTCTCCCTATCCACCCTATCTAACCCTCTGATTATTTTATATGTTTCAATTAAGTCACCTCTCAACCTTCTTCTCTCTAATGAAAACAGCCTCAAGTCCCTCAGTCTTTCCTCATAAGACCTTCCCTGCATACCAGGCAACATCCTAGTAAATCTCCTCTGCACCCGTTCCAAAGCTTCCACATCCTTCTTATGATGCGGTGACCAGAACTGTACACAATACTCCAAGTGCGGCCGCACCAGAGTTTTGTACAGCTTCACCATAACCTCTTGGTTCCAGAACACGATCCCTCTATTAATAAAAGCTAAAACACTGTATGCCTTCTTAACAGCCCTGTCAACCTGGGCGGCAACTTTCAAGGATCTGTGTACATGGACACCGAGATCTCTCTGCTCATCTACACTACTAAGAATCTTACCATTAGCCCTATACTTTGCCTTCTGGTTACTCCTACCAAAGTGTATCACCTCACACTTGTCTGCATTAAACTCCATTTGCCACCTCTCAGCCCAGCTCTGCAGCTTATCTATGTCTCTCTGCAACCTACAGCATCCTTCGTCACTATCCACAACTCCACCGACCTTAGTGTCGTCTGCAAATTTACTAACCCATCCTTCTACGCCGTCATCCAGGTCATTTATAAAAATGACAAACAGCAGTGGACCCAACATCGACCCTTGCGGTAGACCACTAGTAACTGGTCTCCAGGATGAACATTTCCCATCAACTACCACCCTCTGTCTTCTTTCAGCAAGCCAATTTCTGATCCAAACTACTGTATCTCCCACAATCCCATTCGTCCGCATTTTGTACAATAGCCTATTGTGGGGAACCTTATCGAATGCCTTGCTGAAATCCATATACACCACATCAACCGGTTTATTCTCATCTACCTGTTTGGTCACCTTCTGAAAGAACTCAATAAGGTTTGTGAGGCACGACCTTCCCTTCACAAAACCGTGCTGACTATCCCTAATCAATTTATTCTTTTCTAGATGATTATAAATCCTATCCCTTCTCACCTCTTCCAACACTTTACCAACAACTGAGGTAAGGCTCACTGGTCTATAATTACCAGGGTTGTCTCTACTCCCCTTGTTGAACAGGGGAACCACATGTGCTATCTTCCAGTCGTGAAATGGACCCAAGGCAAACAAATGGAGTTAGGCCACAGATGATCAATGATCTTATTGAATGGCAGAGCAGGTTCAAAGGGCTGAATGGCCTACTCCTCTTCCTATGGTCTATGTATTTAACAGCTAGTTGCATTGAATCTGAGTTTGTGATAATTTCTTCAGACATCAGGTTAGACATTTGAGTTAGATACACAAGTAGGTACACATACTGCTAGTTCCATGGAATTTAGGACTTGAATAATTCTAACCAACCAGCTTACAAATAGACTGGTTAGCAGTTTTTTTATATCATGACAACTAGAGTTTATCTTGTATTATCAGCTAACCTGTTTGGTCTTGTACAGTAGTGAGGAATTCCAGATATGAGGTCAGAGGCTTAACGTAACAGCAAGGTTGTGAATGATTTGGTTCATCCTTAAAATTGCCAGAGAGAGAGATGGAGTTTATGGTGTGGATCAATGAAAATGGCTTCATTCTTCCCAACATTTAGTTTGGAGGAAATTTCTGTGCATCAGTCCATCAGATGCAGAGGTAATTATTAGTTTTGATAGGTTTACTGTTGTAATATTAATCTTTTTCCAGGAAGAGAATTTTGAGTCAGTTATAGAAATGTAGTATCTGAAAATTTTAGTTTTGCACAACATTGGTTTTGAGGGAATTCTCTGCAAATTTGTTGCTATATGCTTCTCTGTTTGCTTTGTCACATTATTTTTGAGTTCCTTTCCCTTGTATGTTTCCTATTGTGCAAGCTTACAGTTTCCTGCTCCTGTTTGTGAATGTGAGTGAAGGACGTAGGGAGAAGGAAGTTAGTGTATGGGCTCCAGTCAGTTTAACTTTAGTGGTAGGAAAGCCTCTTGAAACAATTATTCAGGACAGAATTGAGAGTTGGATGGAAAAATATAGGTTAATTAGGAAGAGTTAGCCCCAAATTTTTTTTAAGGTAAAACAGCATGTTTAATGATGTTTTGATGAGGTTAATGTTAGAATTAGGACCAGGTCATTCAGGAGAGATGTCAGTAAGTACTTCGGCATGGAAAGAGTATTTGAGGTTTGGGTGGATTTCCAATAGACATTTGATACCATCCCCTCTAACATAAGAAACCTTTATAAGCGCATGAAATAAATGTTTACTAAGTCGGCTGAGGATGGGAGACAATAGGCAATTATTCAAATTTTCAAAATCTCGGTGTCTGAAGAAAGTAGGTAGGGAGAAGCAGTTGCTGCTCATTAAAAGAATCAAGAAGGAGGGGATACAGATAGGAAGTAGTGTTCAAAAGAAGCAAATGTGAGAAAATACTTTGCATGCAGCATGTGATTACAGTGGATGCAGGTTCAATTAAGGCATTTCAAGAAGCCATTTATGATTAATATTCAGGGTTTCTGATCAAGATTCACTAGAAACAATTTTGATCTATTATTTTACGTTACTTGCTGGAATTAAGACAATTTAGATTGGTGACTTTCATGGACTATCAGTAAGTTAACTAGCATAGGAAAGAACATGGAACACATTCAGAAGAAACAAAAACAGGATCTAAGAGTCATCTGGCGACCAGAATTTGAAATTGAGTACTAGTTGCTTTTTAAAACCTTATCAATTTTTTAAGGTGGAGGGCGTGGTTATACGTGAAGTTTCTTATATTGTGCCATCTATAGGTGTAAAAAACCATTGCAGGAACATGTTTGACTTTCACCGTGAGATATTCTGCAAGTGTAGGTTGATCTAGATAGTTTTTCATAGCAATGCAAGTTTTCACACTGATCATCTTCTTTGTTTCCATATATTATTTTGCTTGTTGAGTTTATTTTACACTGGTCAGCTGCTAACTGAAAAAGTTCAGTAATTTGACTAATGTTTGTTGCTTGGAAAATTTCAGATACTTGAGTCTAATGCCTACAATATCTTGCTCATTCAGTTGTATTTGGGCTATTAATTCATCAAACTAGTTCAAATGCTGTGTGCTTTTTAATAACCAGCCTTTTAATTTTGTGTTTTGCCGTTTCTACTCATTCTGACTTTATTTCCTGGTGCATTGTGTTCATGTGATCTGGTTCGTTCTTGTTGGCTTTGGTTAAGTTTACCTGTGTCACGACTGTGCTATTGCCTTGTCCTTTCCCTTCAACTGCTTTTCTTTCTTCATTTGTGGTACATGGCCGTCACTGGCTGCCTAACATATATTGTCCATCCAACTTTTCCATCTCCCCTTACACTGTTGTCCCCATTATTGAGTCTAAAGCGCTAGTTTTATGGTTTGTCAGTATACTAGATCTATGTGGTTCAGGTGAAAGCTGTCCTGATGGTACTGATCCTTCTCCAGTGCTGTTGTCAATACCCCATGAATTGAAACCCATTTTTCCGATGCAATCTTTGAGCTATGTATTCAACAGCCTGGTATTATATACACTGTGTCAATTTGTTTGTAGATCAGATTGTAAATCTGACAATTGTTACCTTTTTTGTTTTGCTTTTTAATTTAGTCCATTGCTGTTCCTACTACTCAGCAGAACATCTTTTAGTTCCACCTTTCATTTGGCTATGAATGCTGGAACCTGCTCCTCCCACTGTCTGTTCCATTGCAGTGCTGACAAGGAGTCCTTATCCTGTGTCCTAGGTGGGTAACACAGCCTTCAGGACTTGTGTTCTTTGTCTACAGAGAACAGTGTCTATCTCTCTGCCTTTTGAGCGCTGATTTGGTAAGGTTACTAGTGGTTTTTTTTTCGTCCACAGCCTGTTTGGGAATTCAGACAGTGGGAATGGATGTTTGGGCAGTTGCATGCTCCTCCTGTAGAATGTGGGAGGTATGGGTCATCTCTAGTATCCCCACTGACTTCACCTGTGGCAAGTGTATCCAACCCTAGCTCCTTGGAAACCACGTTAGGGAACTGGAGTTGGATGAACTTCAGATCATTTGGGAGGATGAGGGCATAATTGAGAGTAGTTAAAGAGAGGTAGTCACATGCCAGGTACAGGAAAATGTAGATGAGTTACAGTCGGGGGACAGAAAGGGAACAGGCAGACAGTGCAGGGATCCCCTGTGGCCGTTCCCCTCAATAACAAGTATACCGTTTTGGATACTGTTGTGGGGGATGACTTACCAGGGGTAAGCTGTGGGGTACAGGACTCTGGCACAGAGTCTGTCCCTGTTGCTCAGGGAATGGATGAGAGGAGGAGAGCATTAGTCATTGGGGCCTCCATAGTTAGAGGGAACAGGTCGTAAATTCTATGGGAATGAGAGACACTCGTGGTTGGTGTGTTGCCTCCCAGGTGCCAGGGTGTGTGATGTCTCAGTGTTTTCGGAATCCTTAAGGGGGAGGGTTAGCAGCCCCAAGTCATGGTCCACATAGGCACCAGCGACACAGGTACCAATGACGGAGGTAGGAAAAGGGATGGGATGGGGATATAAGGCAGAAATTCAAGGAACTAGGGTGGAAGCTTAGAGCTAGAATAAGCAGAGTTGTTATCTCTGGCTTGTTACCTATGCCACGTGCTAGGGAGGCGAGGAATAGGGAGAGAGAGCATTTGAACATGTGGCTACAGGGATGGTGCAGGAGGGAGGGATTCAGATGCCTGGATAATTGGGGCTCATTCTGGGGTAGCTGGGACCTCTACAAATAAAATGGTTTACACCCGAACCAGAGGGGCACCAATATCCTGGGGGGGGGGCGGATTTGCTAATGTTCTTTGGGAGGGTTTAAACTAATTCAGCAGGGGGGTGGGAACCTGATTTATAGCTCCACTGAACAGGAGGTTGAGAGTAGTGAGGTCATGAATAAAGTTTCAAGGTCGCAGGAGTGTACCGGCAGGCAGAAAGGTGGTTTGAAGTATATCTACTTCAACGCCAGGAACATCCAGATAAAGGCGGGTGACCTTGCAGCATGGGTTGGTAAATGGGACTTTGATGTTGTGGCCATTTCAGAGACATGGATAGAGCAGGGACAGGAATGGTTGTTGCAGCTTCCGGGGTTTAGATGTTTCAGTAAGATCAGGGAAGGTGGTAAAAGAGGTGGAGGTGTGGCACTGTTAGTCAAAGACAGTATTACGGTGGCTGAAAGGATGTTTGATGAGGATTCGTCTACTGAGGTAGTAATGGGCTGAGGTTAGAAACAGGAAAGGAGAGGTTGGGAGTTCTCTACAGCCTCTGAAAAGTTCCAGAGATGTAGAGGAAAGGATTGCAAAGATGATTCTGGATAGGAGCAAAAGTAACAGAGTAGTTGTTATGGGGGACTTTAACTTTCCACATATTGACTGAAGACGCTATAGTTCGAGTACTTTAGATGGGTCAGTTTTTGTCCAATGTGTGCAGGAGGGCCAGTCAAGGATAGTAGTCGGAAGTTGTGCGTGGAGTCTGAAGAGATAGTAGAGGCATTAAGTATTTTTCGTCAGTATTCACACGTGAAAAAGACAATGTTGTCGAGGAGAATACTGAGATGTAGGCTATTAGACTAGATGGGATTGAGGTTCAGAAGAAGGTGGTGTTAGCAATTCTGGAAAGTGTGAAAATAGATAAGTCCCCTGGGCCGGATGGGATTTATCCTAGGATTCTCTGGGAAGCTAGGGAGGAGATTGCAGAGCTTTTGGCTTTGATCTTTATGTCGTCATTGACTACAGGAATAGTGCCAGAAGACTGAAGTTTAGCAAATGTTGTCCCCTTGTTCAAGAAGAGGAGTAGAGACAACCCAGGTAATAATAGACCAGTAAGCCTTACTTTGGTTGTGGGTAAAGTGTTGGAGAGGATTATAACAGAGGATTTATCATCATCTATAAAGGAATAATTTGATTAAGGATAGTCAACACGGTGTTACGAAGGGTACGCCATGCCTGACAAACCTTTATTGAGTTCTTTTGAGAAGGTGACCAAACAGGTAGATTAGATTAGATTCCCTACAGTGTGGAAACAGGCCCTTCGGCCCAACAAGTCCACACTGTCCCCTGAAGCATCCCTCCCAGACCCATCCCTCTATAACCCACACTCCCCTGAACACTACGGGCAATTTAGCATGGCCGATCCACCTAGCCTGCACATCTTTGGATTGTGGGAGGAAACCGGAGCACCCAGAGGAAACCCACGCAGACACTGGGAGAATGTGCAAACTCCACACAGACAGTTACCCGAGGCCGGAATCGAACCCGGGTCCCTGGCGCTGTGAGGCTGCAGTGCTGCCCTGAGGGTAAAGTGGTTGATGTGGTGTATATGGATTTCAGTAAAGCATTTGATAAGTTTCCCCATGGTAGGCTATTGCAGAAAATACAGAGGCATGGGATTGAGGGTGATTTAGCTGTTTGGATCAGAAATTGTAAGAAGACAGAGGGTGGTGGTTGATGGGAAATGTTCATCCTGGAGTTCAGTTACTAATGGTATACCGCAAGGATCTGTTTTGGGGCCACTGCTGTTTGTCATTTTTATAAATGACCTGGATGAGGGTGTAGAAGGATGGGTTAGTACATTTGCAGATGACACTAAAGTCAGTGGAGTTGTGGACAGTGCGGAAGGATGTTGCAGGTTACAGAGGGACATAGATAAGCTGCAGAGCTGGGCTGAGAGGTGGCAAATGGCGTTTAATGCGGAAAAGTGAGAGATGATTCACTTTGGAAGGAGTAACAGGAATAGAGAGTACTGGGCAAATGGTAAGATTCTTGGTTGTGTGGATGAGCAGAGAGATTTCGGTGTCCATGTGCATAGATCCCTGAAAGTTTCCACCCAGGCTGATGGGGTTTTTAGGAAGGCGTATGGTGTGTTAGGTTTTATTGGTAGAGGGATTGAGATTTAGAGCCATGAGGTCATGTTGCAGCTGTACAAAACTCTGGTGTGGCCGCACTTGGAGTATTGCGTACAGTTCTGGTCGCCGCGTGATACGAAGGATATGGAATCATTGGAAAGGGTGCAGACGAGATTTACCAGGATGTTGCCTGGTCTGTAGGGAAGGTCTTATGAGGAAAGGCTGAGGGACTTGAGGCTGTTTTTGGGAGAAAGAAGAAGGTTAAGAGGTGACTTAATAGAGGCATACAGGATGATCAGAGGATTAGATATGGTGGACAGTGATTGCCTTTTTCCTTGGATGGCAATGGCTAGCACGAGGAGACATAGCTTTAAGTTGAGGAGTGATAGATATAGGACAGATGTCAGAGGTAGGTTCTTTACTCAGTGTAGTAAGGGTGTGGAATGCCCTGCCTGCAACAGTAGTAGACTTGCCAACTTTAAGGGCATTTAAATGGTCATCGGATAAACATATGGATGATAATGGAATAGTGTTGGTTAGATGGGCTTCGGACTGGTTTCACTGGTCGGCGCAACATTGAGGGCCAAAGGGCCTGTACTGCGCTGTAATTTTCTATGTTCTATATTCTGCGTTCTGCATTCCCTGATTGAATGGCCTGTTGAACTACAGTGCAAGGATCGGTTTGTTCATCCTTTGTGTAGTTCCTTCTGTCTCTCCTCGCTCCATCTTCCCCTTTCTCTGTCTCAAGCTGTAAGAACCTGAAAGCTATAGAACAATTGCAAGGCTGAGACTCCTCATTGATACCTTTTTTAGATCCACGTAACTGCCTTTCCTACAGTTGCATCTCCCTGTCCATGACCATAAACGTAATCTGAAATACTGCACTTGAGGAATGTGATGGTTTCCTGAAACAAACTCACAGTAATTTTACACTTCCTGACTCATTGCAATGTCCGGCTCATCAACTCGAAGCAGATATTCCTCCTGCAGTGGACACTTTCGATATGGTTGGTGTAGGTCACAAACTATGCTTGCTGACCCCTGGTGCTATGGACAGAGAATGCATTCATAGGGTATTCAGGACAGTTTCTTTTGAGCAATATATTCCAGAACCAACCAGGGAACAGACCAATTTGGACTGGTAATGTGCAATGAGGTAGAATTAACAAATTACCTCAGAGCAAAGAGTCCTCTAGATAAGAGTGATTGTAGCATGTTCACATATCACATTAAGTTACAAAAAATTGGTAGGTGAGAAATTTGGTTTAGAACTTTTAAACTTAAGTATAGGCAGTAACAGTGTTGAAAGCCAAAATTGGTTGAAATGGAATGGGTTAAAAAGGTTAAATGCAGGTTTCTGGAAAAGCAATGACAGATATTTAAAGAGGTATTTCATATTTCCCTTGGTTTTGCTTTCAAGGAGGAGGTAGATATAGCTCTTGCGACTAAACAGATCAAGAGATATGGGGGAGGGTGGGATCCTTATCCCTAGTATTGAGCGTGGTAATTAGTCATGATCATAATGAATAAATGAGCTGGATCAAGGCATTGAACAGACTCCTCTTATCTTTTGTTTTTCTATGTATGTTTCTATATACTTCAGAAAACACAGAAAAATAGGTTAGGAGATTGCAAAAACATTAAACACCAGCGAAGAATATATGGAAAGTGGAGAATTAGGCAAATCTAAGAAAACTAACAAGTGAAACTGGATAAATTACTGAATAATAATAATTTAACATTGTTGGGGGGGGGGGGGGGGGAGTATGGAAGGCTATGAACCATTATTTTCTAACTGTCCTCACAGGAGTAGACTCCAAAAAGCATCCTTATAAATTGCAGACAAGCAGGGGCAAAAGGGCAGGAAGAATTTTGAACCGTCAAAATGTAGACAACTCTGGCTGAATCATTATTATTCAGTTTTAGCAAATTTTTAGCAAAAGGCTACTAGTTTTAAATGTTTAATGCAACCACAACTATTGTTGGGATGCCAGCGCCACATTTTTTCATACTTTTTCCTCTTCATTCTGTTCAGCTACCACAGAGTCCACACCAAATTCTCATATTTTGCCTGGTCGCATTTCCGTTTCCCACACAGTCATCCTCGTGAGCTGTTTAAGAAGTTTGGCAATTTCGTGCTGCTGATCTATTTTCCGGAGCAGCTCATTTAATACTTAGAAGTCTTAAGGACTGGCTAAAACAAATCATGCACGACAGTACGTGTCTTGACGCTATATTTTACCCTGTGCTTTGCGGCTTTCCTCTATGGAACAGGCAGTGTAATTGGCTCAACAATACAGCGTTTGCAGTCACAGAGTTACACAGCGTGGAAACAGACCCTTCGGCCCAACTTATCCTTGCCAACCAGATATCCTCAAGTGATCTAGCCCCATTCTCAGCTTTTGGCCCACATCCCTGTAAACCCTACCTATTCATGTACCCATCCAGATGCCTTTTAAGTGGTGTAATTGTGCCTTCCTCCACCGCTTCTGCTGGCGGCTTGTTCCATACACACATCACCCTTTGTGTGGAAAAGTGTCCTTTAGGTCCCTTTTTAAATCTTTCTGCTCTCACCTTAAACCTGTGCCCCTTAGTTTTGGAACCCCTTGCCTGGGGAACAAGATCTTTGCTATTCATCCTGTCTATGCCCCTTATGATTTTATAAATCTCTCAAAGGTCACCCCTCAGTCCCTGATGCTCCAGGGAAAAAGCCCCAGCCTATTCAGCCTTTCTGTACAACTCAAACCTTCCAATCCTGGCAACATCCTTGTAAATCTTATCTGAATCTTTTTAAGTTGAACAACATCTTTCCTATAGCAGGGACACCAAAGTGGCGTCACTGTCTTCTGCAGTCGCAACATGATCTCCCTGCTCCAATACTCAGTGCACTGACCAATGAAGGTGAGCGTGCCAAACGCCACCTTCACTCATCTGTCAACCGGCACTTCTACTTTCAAGGAACAATGAGCC
Source organism: Stegostoma tigrinum (assembly GCF_030684315.1). Classification (NCBI taxonomy): domain Eukaryota; kingdom Metazoa; phylum Chordata; class Chondrichthyes; order Orectolobiformes; family Stegostomatidae; genus Stegostoma; species Stegostoma tigrinum. The sequence continues at coordinate 27,314,901 of NC_081364.1, read as the reverse complement.
TGCATCCCTAGGTCAGTTTGTTTGGTAACACTCCCTGACATCCTACCATTAACTGTATAAGTCCTGCACTGGTTTGCCTTATGAAAATGCAAAACCTCACATTATCACATCTGCCATTCCTTGGCGCATCTGATTTCATGTGATATAATCTTGCTAATCAGTCTATCATGTGGAACCTTGTCAAATGCCTTGCTCAAATCCATACAGACAACGTCTACCATTTTGCCTTCATCGATCATCTTTGTAACTGATTCAAAAATCACAATCAGGTCAGTGAGACATGATTTCCCAAGCACAACGCCATGTTGACTATCCATAATCAGTCTTTGCCTTTTCAAATGAATGTAAATCTGGTCCCTCAGAATCCCCTGCAACAATTTGCTTGACACTGAATTCAGTCTCACTGGTGTCTAGTTCCCTGGCTTTGCCTCGTCACCGTTCTTAAATAACGGCACTACATTAGCCTCCTTCTAGCTCCTGGAACCTCTCACATGGCTGTTGATGATACAAATATCTCAGCAAGAGGGGCAGCAGTCTCTTACCTACCTTCCACACAAAGCTCTGGGTTACATCTAATCTAGTCCTGCAGGATTGATCTACCTTTATGGATTTTAAGACCTCTGCACTTCCTCTTCTGTCATGGACAGTTTTCAAAACATTGCTGTTTATTTTGCCAAGTTCACTAGCTTCCTTCTGCACAGTTAATTCTGACACAAAATATCTTTTAGAATCTCACTTATCTCCTCTGGTTCCACGTGTAGGTGGCCTCATTGATCTCTAAGGGGGTCCTATTCTTTCCCCTTAGTTACTATTTTTTTTTCCTTATTGTATTTGTAGGATCTCTTTGGATCGTCCTTAACCCTATTTGCCAAAGCTATCCTGTGTCCCTTTTTGCTCTCCTGATTTAGTTCTTAAGTATACTGCTACTCCCCTTATACTCCTTGAGGGATTCACTCGATCTCTGCCATCTAAACCTGATGTTTACCCCATCCTTTTTCTTGACCAGAGCTTCAGTTTTTCCATTCAGCATTCTCTACACCTACCAGTCTTGCCCTTCGCACTAACAGGAACACAGTGTCTGTCTCTGATCTCATTATCTCATTTTTGAAGGCGTCCTATTTTCTAATCATCCTCTTACCTGCCAATAGCCTCCCCCAATCAATTTTTGAAAGGTCCTACCTCATGGCTATCAAAATTGGCCACCTTCCAATTTAACTTGTAGATCACGTCTATAATTTTCCACAACTATTTTAAAACCGTTTAGAATTATGATCACTTGCCTAAAAGTGCTTCTCTACTGATACCTTGCTCACTTGACCTGTCTCATTTCCCAACAGAAGGTCAGGCTTTGCTCCTTCTCTAGTTGGTACATTCACATACAGAATAAGAAAATTTTCTTGTACACACTTAACAAGTTCCTCTTATTCCAAGTTGTTAAAATTAGGGCAGTCCCAGTGTACATTTGGAAAGTTAAAATCCGCTACTATTTTTACAGATATCTGAGATCTCCTTACATATTTGCTTCTCAACTTCCCACCAATTATTGTGGGAGGACACAATCTCCTCTGGTTCCACATGTAGGTGGCCTCATTGATCTTTAAGGGGGCCCTATTCTTCCCTTTAGTTACTCTTTTTAGCACAATCTCGATAAGGTGATCATCCCTTTCTTATTTCTTAATTTCATCCAGATAATTTCAGTGGAAGTTTTCCCAGGAATATCCTCCCTCAGTACGACTGAAATGTTATCCTTACATAAAAACACCATCCCCCTCCTATCTTGTCTTGCTCCTTTCTATTCCTCCCAAAGCATCGATGCCCTGGAACATTAAGCTGCTCGTCCTATACCTCCCTGAGCCATGTTTCTTTAATAGTTATGATATTCCACATTCCCAACCATGCTCTAAGTTCATCTGTCAGACTTCTTGCATTGAAATAAATGCAATTTATGTTAAGGTCGGCTGCTAAATGATCATACGTTTATTCTTTAGAGTTAATCATATTTTCTGAGTTTCCCTCCAGGAATATTGACAAAGGGACGTAATTCCCTGATTCGATGAGCATATAATGGAAAACATGATAGGTAAGGTGTCTTATGGGAAATCTAGGAGCAAACATAGCACGTGTGTGCCATTACAATAAATTAGATATCTATGTATATTTCAACAGATGCTGCCATGGCTACAAGAATTTCCCTACATCCTGAACTGCCTTACTCTTCATTAGAACATAGGAGGTATATTGTAACTTCAGACAAAGGTAAATTAATATTTCATGTTTTAATAAACTTGCTGAGCTACTTTACTGAACTAACAACCCAGAGGCAGTGAGTTCAAAATTCATATTTGCTAGTTGTGAAATTGAATTCAGTTTAGCTTTATTTTAATACTGTAGTGTAAATTAGAACAATTGGGATGCAAGTACAGTTAAAAGACATTTGGATAAGTACAGGAACAGGAAAGGTTTGGAGGGACACAGGCCAAACACAGGCCGGTGGGATTGGTCTAGTTCGGGAACATGGTTGGCATGGACTATTTGTATCAAAAAGTCTGTTTCCATGCTGTATGATTCTATGATGCTGTGAATAAATTAGTAATGCACAGTACTGATTTTGTTAGAAAAACAATGGTCCATATTGTCAATTTGTGAGGGAACCAGGCAATTCCCTCCTGGTGCAGGGGAGCAAATTCTACTTCAGACCCCTCACTTTTCTGAACAGGGGCATAGCTTTAAAGTAAATGGTTGAAGGGTGAGAGGGGAGATAGCAAAATGTTTTTTTTTCACCCACATGGTAGGGACCAGGAATTCAGTAACTGAAAGGATGATCGAGGCAGAAGCTCGCCATATTCATAGAGCATTTTATTTGTCAACTGAAAAAAGACTGATCAGCTGGATTTACAAACTTAGTGCAGGAAGGTGAGCTAATACTGTGAGGTTCTTTGTCAATTAGCACATGCATGAAAGACTGATTTCTTTTTTCCTGTCAAGTTTATTATTCCGTTGCATTTACAGAATGGATCAAAGAATAATTCATTTTATTTAACATGCTACATTGATATACACAAACACAAAGCTTCCAAACCTGATATATGAAGCAGCTGCACAATTGGTCTATTAAACTGCAAAGATATTGCCGAATAGAATGATACCTTTCCCAAACTGCAACATGACATGACATGGACTATCATAATTGGCTCTGCTAGTTGTTACTATGGAAACTCCTTAGCCTCTCCTAAAGGACTGATGTAGTCTATCAGAATATCATTAGATTGCAGTGTAACTTCCCTGTAATCTTGTTTTTTTTTGCAAGCTGTAGCTGTTCAGTGGTGGCAGTCTTGAGTGTTTCAAGCAAATCATCATGCAGGGATCTTCCAGAAGGCATTCAGCAGTAGAGTATTTGAGCGGCTTCATCCAGAGTCAGAGGCGCTCTGCTTCTGATAGCCTGGTCAGAGTTTTGCAGAGACGTCGGAGCTCAGCCATCGAGATGCTTTCATCTACATCTCACCAGGTTATGGTTGCTGTATCATCAGTCAGTATTGAAGAGGCTAAAACTAGCCTATTACCAGGAAGAAGTACTTCACTTTGATGTTATTATTTAGGATTTCACTATAATAGATATATGCATACATTTCAAACTGCAACATTTTTAGTTTTTTTGGTGTATTTTGTTTCAACTGTTTATTTTTGACTACATCCACAGTTCCGTGCATGTTTTTATAGAAGTGTGTCTTGGATGTTGATAAAGCTGCAATTTATTTTTAAACCAAATTTCAAATAGTGATTGTGAAATAGATGTATATAAATTGTACATTTAGTCTATAAAGGTGCACTAAATGTTGTAGGGTTAATATTATGAGAGAACTTGAACCCTCCCAACATGGGCTGATATAGGGGATTTTACTAAATGGAAAGTTTTGGGAAACCTGATTTTGAATTTCTGATGTGTATTCCTGCGCTGCATTAGTCTTGTAATTTGTAAAATTATTACAGGCATAAAATGGTATGCTTGAAAGTTGATTGTTTACTTAAAGTAAATTAAATAATTTGTTTCAAATCTTCCAATGCTATGCCTTTTGTATTCTGACATTTTGTCTAACAATTAGTATGTGTTTACTACAAGAAAATAAATGTTAGAGTCAACTATTTTCACAGCTTGATTAAACAAAGTCCTTAAATAAATTCATTTGAATTACAATTATTACCTTGCCACTTTGAAATGTACTTGATTGCCTGTTTCTTCATTTCAGGCAGTATGCGACGTCCAACAGCCAAGTATACCAAAGTTGGAGAACGCCTGCGGCATGTTATCCCAGGCCATATGCAGTGCTCAATGGCATGTGGTGGTCGTGCATGCAAGTATGAGAATCCATCCCGATGGAGTGAAGACGAGCAAGCTGTAAAAGGATTATACTCTTCATGGTATTACTTGTTGACTTTTTATTTTGAAAAAAGTTACTAATTGATACTTGACTAATTACTCCAATATATGCACTACACTGACATAACTTCATAAAATGTTTCCATTCTTTATCAAGTAAAGGATATTGACAAATTGTGGTAGAATTATTATTAATTTGGAATAGCATTCATAGCAAAAGTAATTTGTTAGTTTAAAAAATAATAATTATGCAACTTGTATAATTAGGTAGCTAACAATTTTCAGACTACTATATTTGTGGCATTGATAATTTAGAAAAGCAAAATTAACATTAAAATGTATTAAATGTGCATGTATGTGGAATTTTAAGCTTGGCTAAAGCAATCTTTCTAACCTGATTTTAAAAAAAAGTACCATTGCCTTTGCTTCACTGACAGACGTCAATAATGAAACCTAAGAATGTATTTTTATAGGGGGAGGTAATGGCCGAGTGGTATTATTGCTGGACTGTTAATCCCGAGACCCAGATAATGTTCTGGGGACCTGGGTTTGAATCCTGCCATGGCAGCTGGCAGAATTTGAATTCAATAAAATATCTGGAATTAAGAGTCTAATAATGACTGTGAATTCGTTGTCGATTGTTGGAAAAACCCATCTGGTTCACTAATATCCTTTAAGGAAGGAAACTGCCATCCTTACCTGATCTGGGCTGCATGTGACTCCAGACCCACAGCAATGTGGTTGAGTCTGAACTGCTCTCTGGGGCAATTAGGGATGGGCAATAAATGCTGCCGAGCCAGCAAAGCCCTCATGCTGTGAATGAAAAAAAAGTTTACATGCATCTTAGGAGAAATTGCTGATGTTTCTACTTGCTTGTATTTTGAAAAAGCAAACCAAAGAAATTAGTTCTCCTCCTGCTGGATCTAAATGAAAGTTTTTGTTTTCAAATACAGCCATCAGGGAATGAATATCAAGAGTCCAAATTTATTTTTCTTATGTTCCACCTAAATTGACCAATAATCTTTCATTACAAGATCTTTATTGTAACTAAATAATGATGTACACTTCTCATGTTTCTGAGCTATAATTTTAATAATTGATTTCAATTAATCTGGTAACTTGGTGCTTAAGTTGTCTGAATCTTCCAGCTCAGTGTTTTATGCCCACCAAATTGCTGGAAGTGCCCAGTGATGATAACCATGTGAGAGGAACATGGTATCCGCAATTTGGTGAATAACAGGACTAACAAGGTATGTCTTTAACCAGTGGGTTTTAACAATTGAGAAATAAGATGAGGAAAGATTGAGAAGATAAATATTAAAATTGCTAAATTCAGTGCCAAATCCGGTAGAGGGGAAGAAAGATTGGATTAAGACATCAAGAGGGGAAAAAATGAAACAAAACAAAACAATTTTTAAGCTTTGGAACATTTTATTCTCTGAAAATTCACTACCTGAAAAAGAGGCTCGCATTGTGATTTATTCATTTTCTGGTGAGTGAATTGATTGGTTTTCTGTAACAGTTCTTGCATTGTTAGAAAGATATTTATTCTCTTAATCACTGCATGTAACTTTGCTGTGCAGAATTTCATGGATAATTAGGAATCTTGGAACAGGAGCAGTTCATTCACCCATTCAAGACTTTTCAACTGTTTTGTGAAATCATGTATTATCCAAACTCAAAAGCAGATTGAAAGTTGAGCCAGGGTCTACTTTTTTTTTGTGAGACTGAGTTCCATGCTTCTACCATCGTTTGCATGAAAAAAGCTTCTTCACTTCTCTACAAACAATAAATTTTAAAGTTATGTCTTCTTTTCTGAGACTCCCTACCTGCAAACAAAATAAATTTGTCTTGTCAATTTATTTTAAAATCTTAAAAGTCTCAATCAAATTATTATTCAATCTTCTATATTCCAGGGAATGCTGGCATAATTTATGCAATCCTGGCAACAGAGCAGCATAAGTGATAATGGGAACTGCAGATGCTGGCGAATCCTGATAACAAAGTGTGGAGCTGGATGAACACAGGCCAAGCAGCATCTCAGGAGCACAAAAGCTGATGTTTCGGGCCTAGACCCTTGGTCAGAGAGGGGGATGGGGAGAGGGTTCTGGAATGAATAGGGAGAGAGGGGGAGATGGACCGAAGATGGAGAGAAAAGAAGATAGGTGGAGAGGAGAGTATAGGTGGGGAGGTAGGGAGGCGATAGGTCAGTCCGGGGAAGACAGACAGGTCAAGGAGGTGGGATGAGGTTAGTAGGTAGGAAATGGAGGTGCAGCTTGAGGTGGGAGGAAGGGACGGGTGAGAGGAAGAACAGGTTAGGGAGGCGGAGACAGGCTGGGCTGGCTTTGGGATGCAGTGGGGGGAGAGGACAAACTGGGCTGGTTTTGTGATGCAGTGGCGGGGGGGGGTGGAAGGGGACGAACTGGGCTAGTTTTGGGATGCAGTGGGGGAAGGGGAGATTTTGAAGCTGGTGAAATCCACATTGATACCATTGGGCTGCAGGGTTCCCAAGCGGAATGAGTTGCTGTTCCTGCAACATTCGGGTGGCGTCGTTGTGGCACTGCAGGAGGCCCATGCTGGACATGTCATCTGCGGGATGGGAGGGGGAGTTAAAATGGCTCGCAACTGGGAGGTGCGGTTGTTTATTGCGAACCAAGTGGAGGTGTTCTGCAAAGTGGTCCTCAAGCCTCCGCTTGGTTTCTCCAATGTAGAGGAAGCCACGCCAGGTACAATGGATACAGTATACCACATTGGCAGATGTGCAGATGAACATCTGCTTGATATGGAAGGTCATCTTGGGGCCTGGGATGGGGGTGAGGGAGGAGGTATGGGTGCAAGTGTAGCACTTCCTGTGGTTGCACGGGAAGGTACCGGGTGTGGTAGGATTGGAGGGCAGTGTGGAGCGGACAAAGGAGTCATGGAGGGAGTGGCCTCTCCGGAAGGCAGACAAGGGTGCGGATGGAAAAATGTCTTGGGTGGTGGGGTCGGATTGTAGATGGCAGAAGTGTCGGAGGATGATGCGTTGTATCCGGAGGTTGGTGGGGTGGTGTGTGCGAATGAGGGGGATCCTCTTGGGGTGGTTGTGGCGGGGGCGGGGTGTGAGGGATGTGTTGCGGGAAATGTGGGAGACGTAGTCAAGGGCGTTCTCGACCACTGCGGGGGGAAAGTTGTCCTTGAAGAACGTGGACATCTGGGATGTGCGGGAGTGGAATGCCTCATCTTGGGAGCGAATGTGGCGGAGGCAGAGGAATTGGGAATAGGGGATGGAATTTTTGCAGGAGGGTGGGTGGGAGGAGGTGTATTCTAGGTAGCTGTGGTCGTCAGTGGGCTTGAAACGGACATCAGTTACAAGCTGGTTACCTGAGATGGAGATTGAGAGGTCCAGGAAGGTGAGGGATGTGTTGGAGATGGCCCAGGTGAATTTGAGGTTGGGGTGGAAGGTGTTGGTGAAGTGGATGAACTGTTCGAGCTCCTCTGGGGAGCAAGAGGCGGCACCGATACAGTCATCAATGTACCGGAGGAAGAGGTGGGGTTTGGGGCCTGTGTAGGTGCGGAAGAGGGACTGTTCCACGTAACCTACAAAGAGGCAGGCATAGCTGGGGCCCATGCGGGTACCCATGGCCACCCCCTTTGTCTGTGGAAAGTGGGAGCAATCGAAAGAGAAGTTCTTGAGGGTGATGACTTTCCATATTAAGCAGATGTTCACCTGCACATCTGCCAATGTGGTATACTGTATCCATTGTACCCGGTGTGGCTACCTCTACATTGGGGAAACCAAGCGGAGGCTTGGGGGCCACTTTGCAGAACACCTCCGCTTGGTTCGCAATAAACAACCGCACCTCCCAGTCACGAACCATTTCAACTCCCCCTCCCATTCCTCACACAACATGTCCATCATGGACCTCCTGCAGTGCCACAATGACGCCACCCGAAGGTTGCAGGAACAGCAACTCTCATTCCGCTTGTGAACCCTGCAGCCCAATGGTATCAATGTGGACTTCGCAAGCTTCAAAATCTCCCCTTCCCCCACTCCATCCCAAAATCAACCCAGCTCGTCCCCTCCCCTCACTGCATCCCAAAACCAGCCCAGCCTGTCTCCGTCTCCCTAACCTGTTCTTCCTCTCGCACATCCCTTCCTCCCACCTCAAGCCACACCTCCATTTCCTACCTACTATCCTCATCCCGCCTCCTTGACCTGTCCGTCTTCCCTGGACTGACCTATCCCCTCCCTACTTCCCCACCGATACCCTCCTCTCCACCTATCTTCTTTTCTCTCAATCTTCAGTCCGGCTCCCCCTCTCTCCCTATTTATTCCAGAACCCTCTCCCCATCCCTCTCTCTGATGAAGGATCTGGGTCCGAAACGTCAGCTTTTGTGCTCCTGAGATGCTGCTTGGCCTGCTGTGTTCACCCAGCTTCACACTTTGTTATCTTAACAACAGAGCAGCATAAGTTGCCTTGCACCTTCCCATTTCACAGATTATTTTTCCTTGCCCAAACTTGCTCTCTGATTTGCACATTTTCAGCAAATTCTGGTCAATAATCTGTGTCAAACCATTTTGTGATATTTCTTTTTTAAGCTTACCAGCTAAACTGAAGGATGTTATAATAACGATGAACAGGTATTGAATTAATCTGAAAGTATTCGAAAGAACCTTTAGTAGGGAGGGGGACAAGTGAATTAAAATTTAGAACAGCCATGGTTACATTTATAGAAGCAGCACTCATGTAGAATGACTCAATGATACTAGGAACTGCAGATGCTGGAGAATCCAAGATAATAAAATGTGAGGCTGGATGAACACAGCAGGCCCAGCAGCGCCTCAGGAGCACAAAAGCTGACGTTTCGGGCCAAGACCCTTCAGCAGAGAGGGGGGGTTGGGGTGAGGGTTCTGGAATAAATAGGGAGAGAGGGGGAGGCGGACCGAAGATGGAGAGGACAGTATAGGTGGGCAGGTAGGGAGGGGATAGGTCAGTCCAGGGAAGACGGACAGGTCAAGGAGGTGGGATGAGGTTAGTGGGTAGGAGATGGAGGTACGGCTTGGGGTGGGAGGAAGGGATGGGTGAGAGGAAGGGATGGGTGAGAGGAAGAACAGGTTAGGGAGGCAGAGACAGGCTGGATTGGTTTTGGGATGCAGTGGGTGGAGGGGAAGAGCTGGGCTGGTTGTGTGTTGCAGTGGGGGGAGGGGACGAATTGGGCTGGTCTTGGGATGCAGTGGGGGAAGGGGAGATTTTGAAGCTTGTGAAGTCCACATTGATACCATTGGGCTGCAGGGTTCCCAAGCAGAATGAGTTGCTGTTCCTTCAACCTTCGGGTGGCATCATTGTGGCACTGCAGGAGGCCCATGATGGACATGTCATCTAAAGAATGGGAGGGGGAGTGGAATTGGTTTGCGACTGGGAGGTGCAGTTGTTTATTGCGAACCGAGCGGAGGTGTTCTGCAAAGCGGTCCCCAAGTGGTTCCCCCCACAGTGGTCGAGAACGCGTTTCCCGCAACACATCCCTCACACCCCGCCCCCGCCACAACTGCCCCAAGAGGATCCCCCTCGTTCTCACACACCAACCCACCAACCTCCGGATACAACGCATCATCCTCCAACACTTCCGCCATCTACAATCCGACCCCCACCACCCAAGACATTTTTCCATCCCCACCCTTGTCTGCTTTCCGGAGAGACCACTCTCTCCGTGACTCCCTTGTTCGCTCCACACTGCCCACCACACCCGGCACCTTCCCCTGCAACCGCAGGAAATGCTACACTTGGCCCCACCTCCTCCCTCACCCCTATCCCAGGCCCTAAGATGACTTTCCGTATTAAGCAGAGGTTCACCTGCATATCTGCCAATGTGGTATACTGTATCCATTGTACCCGGTGGGGCTTCCTCTACATTGGGGAAACCAAGCGGAGGCTTGGGGACTGCTTTGCTGAACACCTCTGCTCGGTTTGCAATAAACAACTGCACCTCCCAGTCGCAAGTGTCAATGTGGACTTCACTAGCTTCAAAATCTCCCCTTCCCCCACTACATCCCAAAACCAGCCCAGTTCGTCCCCTCCCCCCACTGCACCACACAACCAGCCCAGCTCTTCCCCTCTACCACTGCATCCCAAAACCAGTCCAGCCTGTCTCTGCCTCCCTAACCTGTTCTTCCTCTCACCCATCCCTTCCTCCCACCCGAAGCCGCACCTCCATCTTCTACCTACCACCTCATCCCGCCTCCTTGACCTGTCCGTCTTCCCTGGACTGACCTATCGCCTCCCTACCTCCCCACCTAAACTCTCCTCTCCACCTATCTTCTTTTCTCTCCATCTTTGGTCCGCCTCCCACTCTCTCCCTATTTATTCCAGAACCCTCACCCCATCCCCCTCTCTGATGAAGGGTCTAGGCCTGAAACGTCAGCTTTTGTGCTCCTGAGATGCTGCTGGGCCTGCTGTGTTCATCCCGCCTCACATTTTAGAATGACTCAAAGTGCTTTGCATTAAAGAGGACAAATTTGAATAATGATGAGGTATAATAGAGATATGGTGAGATGGGAGTTGAACGCACTGTGAAAGAAAATGCTTGTGGGTACTTTATCAAGGGATGTGGGGAGCGGTAATGTTAATAAAGAAAAGCTGTTGTAACTAAAGCAAAATCTTTAAAAGAAACGTGATGATTGGAGAGAATGGAAAGGTTGTGGGTGAGAATAGACAATGTCAGTCTTAATAGACATAGGAATGTTACTTGAGAAAGGACACATTTTTGATGTTGGAAAGCTTGAAGCTAAATGGGAGTAGTTGTCATGGACAAGATGAACTTGATGAGGGATGCTAATGGGAGAAATGTAGAGAACAGAAGGTTGATTGCTCAGTTGGTTGTGGAATAGGATCCAAAAACTGAATTAAAGGACAAGCTGAAATTGCTAGCTACTGTGCAGTGCTGTTAATTATAAATTTGTGTATTTTATACCAGAAAGTTGGGAAGTGCAAGTTTTCTTTTAAAAAATGCTTTCCACTGATACTGTAACTTTTTTTTTCCTATTTTGAAAGACAATATAGATATCTGTAGGATCATAAAATGTAGAATTATCCCGTTGGGTCCATCAAGTGTGTTCCAACATTCAGTGAGAACATAGATGATATGATCATCTTCAATTCCACTTCCCCGCCTGTTCCACCATACCTCTGACTCCCTTATTAAAAACTTGTTTCAGCCTTAAATCTTTATGATCTAGCCTTAACAGCTTTTTGCAGAATAGCATTACACATGGTTTCTACCCTCTGGAGCTCCACCTCATCTCTGATTTAAACAGGTAACTACTATCCTGGTATTATGCCCTCTGGTACTCCATTCTCCCGCAGGTGGAAACTACCTTTCTGACCTACCCTGTCAAGCTTCTTGAGAATCTTATGTTTCGATCAGGTCTTCTATTCTTCTTAACAGTGAGTACAAACCCAACCTACTCGATCTCTTCATAATAAAATCCCTCCATACCCAAGATCAACCGAGTGAACTTTCTCGGTCTGCCAAGTGCCTTGTACAGATTCAGTAAGACACCTCTAATTTATTATCCATTCTGATTGAAATTGAGGCCAACATTGAATTAGCCTTCCTCATTATTCACTAAACATAGATGGTAGCTTCTTGAGAATTATGGATGAGGACCTGCATATCCATGCTGCAACTTGCTGCAGTCAACTTTATTTAATTAATAACTAACTCCTCTCTTCTTCATGCAAAAGTGGTAATCTCACATTTTCCCCACATTATATTCCATTTTACAAGTTTTTGCCTAATTACTTAACCCGTCTTTATTTCTCTACAAACTTAGTGTCTTCCTCCATGAGTTGCTTTCCCAAATATTTTTATATAATTTTCAAACTTGGCAACAATACGTTCACCATCCCCAAACAAGTAACTAATACGTATTGTAAATAATTGTGGCCCCAGCACTTAACCCTGTGACACCCATCCATTACAGGCTGCACTGTGAAAATATCCCTTTTATCCCAACTCTGCCTTTTATTCGTGAGCCAGTCTTCTCTCTCTGTACTCATCAGCAGCCTTCAACACAATGGGTTCTTATCCTGTTAAATAGCCTTTTGAAAATCCAAATATACTATTTAAGAAAGGTGATAATGAAAAGCCAGGAAACTATAGACGAGTAACCCTGACATCAGTGGTGAGCAAGTTGTTGGAGGGGATTCTCAGGGACAGGATTTAAATGTATTTGGCAAGGCAAGAATTGATTAGTGATAGTTAAGAGATAATGGGAACTGCAGATGCTGGAGAATCCGAGAATACATAGTGTGGACCGGGATGAACACAGCAGGCCAAGCAGCATCTTAGGAGCACTAAAGCTGATGTTTTAGGCCTAGACCCTTCATCCGAAAAGGTGATGAAGGGTCCTTCATCCTTTTCTGATGAAGGGTCTAGGCCCGAAACCTCAGCTTTTGTGCTCCTAAGATGCTGCTTGGCCTGCTGTGTTCATCCGGGTCCACACTTTGTTATCTTAGCGATAGTCAACATGGCTTTGTGCATGGGAAATTGTGTCTCACTGACTTGAGTTATTTGAAGAAGTGACGAAGAGGATTGATGAAGGCATTGTGTTGGAACTGGTCTCTATGGACTTCAGCATAGTGGTTGACACGGTTTCTTATGGTAGACTGGTTAATAAGGTTAGATCACATAGAATATGGGGAGAACTAGCAATTTAGATGCATAACTAGCTGGAAGGTCAGAGACAGAGGGTGGTGGTGAAGGGTTGCTTTTCAGACTGGAGGCCTGACCTGCTGAGTCTACTGCTCTGTCATTTACGTAAATATTTTGGATGTGAATATAGGAGGCACGGTTAGTAAATTTGTAGATAACATCAAAATTTGTTGTGTAGTAGACCACGAAGAAGGTTACCTCTGAGTACAGTGGGACCTTGATCAGATGGGCTGATGGGTTGAGGAGTGGCAGATGGAGTTTAATTTACATCAATGTGAGGTGCTGCGTTTTGGTAGGGAAGGTCTTATACACTGAATAGTAAGGTCCTGGGAAGTCATGCTGAGCAAAGAGACCTTGGAATTCAGGTTCGTAGTTCATTGAAAATGGAGTCACAGGTAGACAGGGTAGTGAAGGAGGCATTTGGTACGCTTGCCTTGATTGGTCAGTGCATTGAGTATTGTAGTTGGGATGTCCTGGTACAGCTATGTAGGACGCTGGTTAGGCTACTTTTGGAATACTGCATTCAATTCTCATGTCTCTGCTATAGGAAAGATGCAGACATTATTCCATAACTTCATCTTCCAAATAAAAATACCCTTATGTTCTTGTGTCCATGCAGTCTGTCACCTGTTCTCTTACGAGATGCTAAACCACTCACCTATTTCAACCTCTCATTGATTTGCTACCAACTATTTACACCAATGAAGGTTCAGAAAATAGCAACTTCTTTTGATAATAGAAGTATAACAAATTTGGATGTACTTGATCAAAAATCTGGAATTCTTTGCTTTTTCATGCAGTCATGCTATCAACTCTTAACAACCAATGCAATCCTCCTTATTAACCTTGAGTTTACCTTTGGCCTTTTTCAATGTTAGAAAGGATATAGTGTCACATAAAAGACTGGAGAGAATAATGTTACTAGGGAGTAATTACAAAAATGTAATCATACTGAACATTTCAATTGATACCATAAAACCAGGAGCAAAGTTTACAGTTATTATCTGAAGAGATTTTCCAGTGAATATTTTATGTTCTGTTGTTAATACGGTTTCTTATCAGTAAATAAATATCAATGATATTTATTGCTATTGAAATGTTTTATTTGTTTGTCTATTTTCTATTTCTAGTTTTTAATAAAAATCAGTTTTTCAGCTTCTTGACAGCAACACTACATATGGTTGTGGCTTGTACTATGAGTCATTAGAGCACTGAAATTCATGACTGTCCTCTAATGGAAGATACTGACAGCTTAATATCAAATTATTCCTGCTTGCATACCCTTCTGACACCAAATTATAGCCTTAGATAAAATACAATGTTTCCTTTGTAATTAGCACCTCAATTTGTTTTACTCCTGATTTCAAATATGCTCATTGAGAGTGTTTGCATTGATCAGCGCTAGAAGATAAACCAGAGTCAACCCGATTAAAATTTAAAATGAAGGCTAGAGAATCGCGATCTTAATTCACATCGCTATTTGCCAGTTCCTTGAGGATATTTGGTTAATCTAGAACAATTGTTTGTATTCAAAGGACATCTGAACATGCAGAAAAGTGCCTCAAGTTTTGGATGAATTGAGAATGAGGTCACCTGAATATGTCCATTTATTTACATACTGCTTCTTATGGCCATAGTCTAAGTTCTAAAGATTTTAAAAAGTGTACATTGAACATAGAACATTACAGCACAATACAGGCCCTTTGGCCCTCGATGTTGTGCCGACCTGTCATACCGATCTCAAGCCCATCAAACCTACACTATTCCATGTACGTCCATTAGCAAACATTTTCAGGATGTACTTGAAGTAGGAGAAATTAATTTTATGCCTTTAGCTTTTTAAATATTATTCTTCATTTGTATCATGAATATTGGAATTTTACTTACATTCACAGCCAGATGTGCATTTTATCTAATTTTTGATGAATTGCTTTATTTTGTAAGTAAAGAAGAAATAGTGTACTTAGCTTGCTAAAGTAATTCATGCATGTGCACAGTTTATCCTAACAATAGTTTTGTTATATTTGTAGGATAACTGACAACATATTGGCAATGGCTCGTCCTTCCACAGAAGTTATTGAAAAATACAGCATTATTGAACAATTTCAAAGGTATCCTTTAGCCAGAGCAGAAGTTTCTGTTGTGCAGTTCTTTGGAGCAACATTTTGCAAATATTCACATTTCTGTGTTCCTTCTGTGGGCAATATCGCTTGCCAGGATATATTTCATAAGGTCTCTAGTCATTAACTTTGTTTCTTAGATGATTATTTTAAATGTGTAAGCTCAAACAATGAGAACCCATTGGATATTTAACTAGATGAAATTGCAGCTAGTTTCAAAGCCAATCTATCTTAACAATGTTGTCCTTCTATGTCCAAAAAAATAGATGAGACTTTTGTGGAACGTCTCCATTATCAAGTTTCTAAATCTGTTTTCGTTACCATTATGCAGTGCAGCTAACTTATTGATAATTTATTTGGTACTTGAAATTGCTTAGACTGACAAAACTTGCACAAAAATGAAGAATGTACTGCAAAAGTGTCCGCATCAAAGGAAGTAATAGATTATTTCTTGCACTTTGGCATAACAATGAGATTCCCTTCAGCACAAAGTGTTGTGAATTTCTGCATCGTTATTGATGAATATTATTCATAGTAAACATGTTAGTGCCTGTTTTGTAATACTCTAATTCACTTCAAATCCTCATGTTAATTTTAAAACATGTAGAAATAATAAGAAATAAGGGAAATAAGTAATTTAACAATTTGCTCGGCATACAAAGGGCTGTTAGCATTTGTAAAGAGAAAAGATTGGGTGTTTTAGGTGGAGATTCTTCTTCAGAATGCTAAAAGTATTTTAAGTAATATTTGAAGTAATACCTAAATAAGTAACTGGTATAGACAATGCTGGTAGTTTTCTCTATATTTGTATTTTTCTCTAGATAAGTGAGCCTTCTATGGTGGGAATCAGTACCTCTTTTAAGGATCTATGGTAAAAATATTTTTTTAGACAGGGATATTTGTCAATGACAACTTGATTCAGAAGTTTTTCTAGATTTTCTTCAACTATATTTGTATATCATTTAGAGCATTGAAGTGCCAGTTCAATGTTCTATTGTATAATTTTATTCCAAAACATTAAGCATGATGAATTATCTTTTTCTTCATTCTCTTGATGAAGAAAATCTTTGAGTTTTTTTTAATAACAGTTGTTTAGTAGGAGCCTGGTAAGCCCTGATTCCCCTCTATTGTTTTAAGAGCTATGTGAGTTTGCATTAAATGTACTAAGTTTCTAAAAACAGCTTTAATTTCACACCCAAATTATTCTTATTGTGTATCTTTATTTCTCAAGCTGAGTTTGGAAATAAGTTGCGCATGCAATGTTCTAAAGCCACACTTGCAGATCAAGAGCTCAAGTGTGTGAGGTTTGTGTGAGATAAGGTTTCCATCAAAAAAGTTTACCCTGATTGCCTTGATCACTATTTATCCCTCAACCAATATCTGAAAAGCAGATCTGGTTATGATCACATTGCAGTTGTTGACTCATTTGCTGTATATAAATTAGTTGCAGTTTTCCCCCTCCTATCATTGTAATTACATTCAAAAATCGTTTCATTGACAATAAAAAGCTTTAACCATCTGGTGGTTGTGAAAGGCACTGTATAAGTGGAAAGTTTTAACTGTTGGCCCATGTTTCAAATAGAAACTGACTGCTTACTCCTGCTTCAGGCATGGCATAAAGACGGTAATTAATCTTCAGCGTCCTGGGGAGCATGCACGCTGTGGTAATCCACTGGAACCAGCAAGTGGTTTTACCTACCTACCAGAAGTATTCATGGAAGCTGGAAGTAAGTCCCTTATCCTGTTGTTTTTAATTAATGGAAAACTAATGGATTTGTACCAGGTTTTGACTAATGTGTAAAGCTTAATGATTTTTTTTTTCTTAGTCTCAACGAAAAGAATTTCTGTGTATAGGTTCTCTTTTAATTGTATCTTACAAAAACAGTGATTTAGGGGTGTACTTGCTGGAACTCACTGTTCTAAAATTATCATTTTTTACTCCTGGTCCTGTGGAGGTGCCTTTCCCATTTTATTTGTTTGATGCGTGTGAAGAGCCGGTTGAGGGAAAGTCTAGGTCACTGACTTGGGGAAACATTGAGGATGTTCAGGTTCATCAGGATGTTGAAGACTTGGGCTAAGTAGGAAGACTATCACTGTCATATGTCGCCTGTTACTATTCGGGAAAGCCAGAGAACTATACATCGGTTGGAGGGAATCCTGGGGGTCAGGATTTACATGTATTTGGAAAGGAAAGGACTGATTATTGGTGGTCAGTATGGCTTTATGCATGAGAAATCGTGTCTCACTAACTTAATTGAGATATTTGAAAAAGTAACGAAGAGGATTAATGAGGGTAGAACGGTGGATATGATCTACGTGGACTTCTGTAAGGCATTCAACAGGGTTCCTCATGGTAAATTGGTCATCAAGATTAGATCATGTAGAATATACGGAGATCTGGCCATTTGGATATTGAACTGGCTCGGGAGGAAAAAGCAGAGAACAGTGGTGGAGAGTTTCTTTTCAGACTGGAGACTTCTGACCAGCGGTGTGCACAAGGCTTGGTGCTAGGTCCGCTGCTTTTCATCATTTATGTTAATTATTTGGATGTGAACACAGGAGGTATAGTTAGTAAGTTTGCAGATGACACCAAAATTGGAGGTGTAGTGACCAGCGAAGAAAGCTACCTCAGTACGATGGGATCTTGATCAGATGGGCCAGTGGGCTGACGAGTAGCAGATGGTGTTTAATTTAGATAAATGTGAGATGCTGCATTTTGGAAAGGCAAATCAGGGTCGGACTTGTACACTTAATGGTAAGGTCGTGGGAGTCACTATTCAGTGCAAGTTCATAGTCCCTTGATGGTGGAGTCACAGGTAGATAGGATAGTGAAGGAGGTGTTTGATGTGCTTGCTTTTATTGGGCAGTGTGTTGTGTATAGGAGTTGGGAGGTCATGCTGTGGCTGTATAGGACGTTGGTTAGGCCGCTTTTGGAATATTGTGTGCAATTCTGGTCACCCTGCCATAGGATGGAGGCTGTGAAACTTGAAGGGGTTCAGAAAAGATTGACAAGGATGTTGCCAGGTTTGGATGGTTTGAGTTATAGGCAGAGGCTGAAGTAGCCTGGGGCTATTTTCCTTGGAGTATTGGAGGTTGAGGGGTGATCTTATAGAAGTTTATCAAATCATAGAGGCATGGATAGGGTAAATAGACAGGGTCTTTTCCCTGAGGTGGGGGAGTCCAAAACTAGATGGCATAGGTTTAAGTTGAAGGTGGACACAAAAGTGCCTAATGGGGCAAATATTTATGCAAAGGGTCATGCGCGTATAGAATGAGCTGCCAGAGGAAGTGGTGGAGGCTTTTACAATTACTACATTTAAAAGGCATCTGGATGGGAATCTGAATAGGAAGGGCTTAAAGGGGAATGGGCCAAATGCCGGCAAATGGGACTAGGTTAATTTAGGTTACCTGACCGGCATGGATGAGTTGGACCAAAAGGTCTGTTTCTGTGCAGTATATCTCTATGACTGTTTGATTCTACAGTCAGCACAGTTGGCAGTTAGAACTACAGCATCATTACAAATGACCTTTTCAATGCCGATCAGGATGTACCTCCTTCTGTTAGCCAATTTGTAATTTACCATTGTCATTAGGGATGTGAAAATACCCTACCGAGACATGTTGCTACTTAAATAAAATTGTGTGTAACAGCAGGAAAACTAACAACAGCTTTTTATTCAAAGTGACTTACTTAGAGTAAAAATTATTATTATTTTCATTATATGCAATAGCAGCTGGTAATTTATATGGCACTTTTAATGGAGTAAAACTTCACTTTGTTATTGGAAAGGTCATGGCTACGGCAATATTTGTAACGGTGCTGTAAAAGGTCACATATGAAATGAAAACTTCCCTACTTAGCTCAAGTCTTTAATATCCTAATGAACTTGAACCTGAAATTCCTCAATGTTGTTGGGAATCTGCTCTAGGCCAAGGCTAAGCCATGGGGCTGAGATGATTGACCTTCAATAATTGCCCAAAATTGGGCAAACTATGACAAATGCCATTGCAGGTAATTCTTTGGATACTATTTGAAAGGTAAAATTGCAACCAAAGGAACAGTTCTCTCTAGCTGGGCATCACAGTAGTGTTAGTTAGCCGTATTAAAGCCTGCTAACAGTTTGTGAAATCGGAGGAGGGATAGTATACTACAGTGACATCGCACACAAAGTGCCATTTGTGATCATGGTAAGGACTATTTCAGTACTGTGGTGGGGATAGAAGCAGGATTGGAGTGATTCCAACATGGGATTGTGGGAAAGATTTGGCAGGTGATGACATGTTCAGAGATTTTGTGATGGAAAGAGATGTCGGGGGGGGGAAAACGACGGGTGGCAGGGTTGATGCTTTGTGAATTATGATTTGATAAGGTGTTGATTCAAGATTTGAAGCGGGTATGTCACGTGGGTGAGGGATGATAGTATCCAAAGAAGAGGGCTTATTAACATCAACTGAAGTCTGGCCTATTCATGCTGCTAACTACAGGTGTGGAACCTGGGTTGAAAATAAATAATAGTAACTGTATAGGGAGGGCTTCAAATGAGTTTAGAAATAAACTTGCTGAGCACTTCACCAGGCTTCTGCTTTCCAACTCCATTCCCATTATTACCCCACACTGTGTCTCAGTTTCCTAGCTCCCCATCCTCCACAACCATTTCACCTCTAAACAGCCCTGATCCACTGCACATCCTTTCTGTAATTCTTAAAAAAAAAGGAAGCAGAAATTGAACGTATTTGGGAACAGCTGTGTTTGCTTTTCTTTTGATTTATTGATTCATTTGCATTAATGCATGGAGATCAAATGCACCTTACGATCTATTTAATCAAGAGAACTTAAAATCATGTCAAGTAAGGGTTAAACAATTTAATAAGAGCAATTAAAACACCTAGAAGCATTTTAAACTACTTTTAATTCTTCAAATTTTTAAAAGCCTCACTTTAATCAAAAAGCCTGCTGGACTTTTTGGGACATTCCTAGAGGAGCAGAAGTGAAAGGGTCCATGACCACTGCTGTTTGTGGCTTCCATCAGCAATGGTTGCCCCCTAAAGTTGGGAGGGGTTTGGGAAGTTGGTACGAAAGTAGAACTGAGCCCATGGTTCCATCAGGCACTGATGTGACAGTCTTTAACTGTGCGTCCCTCAGTCAATGACCAACATCAATCCAGGAGAACAGCTGTGACTCAGTGAGGATGCCACACCAAGCATGCTTTAAAATGTGCCTCTACCGAATGAACTGAGAGCACAGGATTAGATGCGTGCAAAAACGAAAGCATCAATGTATAGCTAAGAAAGCAGTCATGTGATCTATAGCCTATCGCATCTAGCAGAGAATAGTGGTGGATAATTGTACATTTTTGTCGAGCACGGATCTGAATTGCAGTTTCCTTCTCCCGATGACAATGAGCTTTCAAAGCTTGGTGCGTAGACCTGAGTAACCGGGTGGTTGTTTTACTGATTGTTGTGCAACAACTTGAGGACATCTGCTCTGCTAGTTATTGTGTGAAACCCCTGCATGTGATATCTGGCTTTCCTAATGATTATAGGATGTGATGTGGGAACAGTATGATGTGGTACAGCCTCAGTGGTGAAAGATTCCACCAAAGCGCTCTCGATCTGGGTTCTAAGAAAAACAGTTAAAGATGTGTATCTGCCCAAATTTAACTACGTGACTGCAGCTTACAAAAGTAATCATTGGTGCTAAGCCTGTGTATCTGCCCATAATGAGTTTGCAGATGTACATTGCAATATATGGATCTGACAGTATAAGTCCAACACTTCAGCTCCTCTCTAATGTCTAACCTACTCCTTTTGAGACCTCCATGCCTAGAATGTTTTATAATTTCCCTACACTTGCAGTAAACCACTTCAGTATCATGGTTTTCCTTTTAACATGGTGTTAGTTGCCTCTGCAAAGAACAGACCTCATGTTGAGATATTTTAATGACCATTCTTCATAGAAAGGAATTGAGTTGATTTAAGTATCAAGTAAAACCTACAGGAAATAGGAGAAAAACACATTCATAGTCTTCAAGTTTTTAAATAGAGGACTGCAGGATATTTTGAGATTAAAAGTGCCAGAGGAGTTTTAGATGTTACCTTGGGTTAAGTAAGATGAACTGAGATAAATATGCAAATATTCTTTTGTAGAATTTAACGAAAATGAAGTTGAACAACAGTTCTAAACATTCATCTGAGTGTAAAATAATGTAACTTGCCAATTAATACTAGGTTTTGTTTCATTCAAAATTTGATCTGCTGTCTCTGGAAAGGTTGGAGAGATGTAAGTGAAAGATAGAAATATCCAGTCGAGATCATAAGAGAACCTTCCACCCCTAGAGGCAATTTATCATTAAACAGTGAAAGACAGCTTGCATTTAAACAAATGAAGATGTTCATTGATAATGGCAGATCTGAACTTTAATGTAAACATGAAAACAAAACACTGCTGATGCTGAAAAACAGAAATAAAAATAGCAAATACTGAAAATACTCAAAAATTAGGCTGCATCTGAGAGAGCAAAATACATTTGACTTTTTTCTAGTTAATGATCCTGACAGGAAAATAATTTATACCAATCAGTAAGGGTGATTGTTTATTTCTCTGTAGTCAATGATTCTATGTGCCCTTTTTTTGCCAGTTTTGCCATTTAGTTAAATTACGACAGATATCTAACTCAACTCTGTATTTCTTTGCCTTTGTGCCATATCTTGTGATAATATTGCCTAGAAGATCATCGTCCTTAAATATTCAGTTTCTGTCTCTGCAGAGATACTGCTTGACTTGCTAAGTATTCCCAGCATTTTTGGTTGTTAAATTCAAATTTGTAATGGTTATTTGTTGTGATACTGATTTATACTAGTGATAAAAATATTAACAGATCTTGCAAAGAAATGTTGCAATTTTAAAATTTGCGAATTAAAATGAAGTTAAGTTTGAATTGTTTAGAATAGTGACTAAAAAGAATGTGATTTGTATCTGGTTCAGTCTCAATGGAGTATTGTGTCCAACTCAGAGCACCACACTTTAGGAAAGAATGAGGGCATTGGAGAGACAGAACTCGTGGGAATGGTTCCAGGAATAAGAAGCTTCCACTTTAGATTGGAGAAGTTGGGATAGGTTCTCTTAGAGAACAGAAAGTTAAAAAGAGATTTGTCTGATATTAAAAGCCACACGGTATCTGAACAGAGTAGATAGGGAGCTAAAGGACACAGATTTTAAGATAATTGGTAAAAGAAGCAATGGCAGCATGAGAGAACTTTTCATGGTTAACATCTGGAACGCACTGTCTGACAGTTTTATTTATCCTTTTCATGGAATGTTACCACTACTGGTTAGGCAGCAATTGTTACATATTTGCCCTCTAAGATGATGGTGAGCTGTCTCCTTGAACCACTACAGTCCACGTAAACATAGGTACATCCGAATTGCTATTGGGGAATTAATTTGAGGATTCTGACGTAGTGACAATGAAGAAGTGGTGATGTTCCAGTGCATCTATACATTTGTCTTTCTAGGTGGTAGAATTTGCAGGTCTGAAAGATGCAGTGGGGGGGAAAAATTTTGGAGAATTTCAACAATGCATCTTTTGCATGGTACACATTGTGCTTTGGTGGTGAATGAAGTGCCAATTAAATGGACTGCTTTGTTCTGGATGGTGTTGAGCTTAGGTGTTGTTGGAGTTACACTCATTGAGAAAAATATTTGGCATCCCATCACACTCCTAACTTTCTGGCTTGTAGATGATAGATCAGCTTTGGGTGCCACAAGGTGAGTTACTCAGTGAAGAATTTACAGCCTGTCACCTGCTCTTGTAACTAAAGTATTTGAGTAGAGGTAGAGGCATTCAGGAGGGAAGTGGGTTATTATTTTAAAAATATGCATGTGTGGCCTTGCAGGGCAAGGAGGCAATTGGTACTAGGTGCTTTGCTTATTTGGAGTTAACATAAGCATGATAGGCTGAAAGATGCTGTAACAATTCTATGACAAATATTATTGCAAGTAGACTTAGTGATACTGGCAGGAAGAACAGTGCAAGTACGAAGAATGGTGTAGACTGCAGACTGTGGGAAAAGATAGAATGATGTGAGCTACCAGTGTTGAACTGCAGTGTACAAAATCAGAAGTCACAAGACACTAGCTTATAATCCAGCAGGTTTATGTGAAATCACAAGCTTTCGGATCGTAGCCCCTTTGTCAGGTGAAGTGAGAGAGAAGCACATAGAACACAGAACTTATGGGCAGAGAGATCAAACAATCATACAAATAGTGTGAGTGGAATGTTGAATAATAAGTCTCAACAGCTGAATAACAAGCAAAGGGATAACCTATAATCGGATTAAATGAAGCAGAGTTAATTACAAAAAAGTAAAAATAAGAAGGTGCAGGAATAACATGACACGTGTAAGAGTTGCATGCCGAGAGTCCAATCAAAGTAATAAGTAATCCAAAACTGTACAGCCTCTTTAAGATCAAGAGATCATAACAATTTATTCTGGTGTTGGTGTCAAAACAGGACACTGAGAAACATTTAACAGATGCAGAACAATGTGGTACAGTCACATGTAGCGCAACGTGAACCCAAGATCACGGCTGAGGCTGTCTTCATGGGTACAGATTATAATCGGATTATAAATCATCCCTTTGCTTGTTATTTCAGCCGTTGACAGTTATTCATACCAGTTGGCGCTTACGATCACCTGCAGAGACTTATTATTTGACACTTCACTCACATTATTTGTATGATCCTTTGATCTCTCTACCTGTAAATTCTGTGTTCTGTGTGCTACATCCACTTCGCCTAATGAAGGGGCTATGCTCTGAAACTTGTAATTTCAAATAAATGCATTAGACGATAACCTGGTGTTATGTGATTTCTAATTTCCTGAAATGGTGATCAAATCAGTAGTGGAGATGTATAGAACCATCCAATCACTGATTTGGAACAGAACTGATTTCTATTTCAACTCCATTTCACTGCCCTTGTTCCCCTTGATACATTTGCCCAACTAAAATCTCTCAACTGCGACTTTGAAAGCATTACTTGAGCTGGCATTTGCACCGTTTTCCCTTTTGTTGGCAAAGTGCTTCCCTGATTTCACACTTTCTCCATCTACCTGTTGATTCTCTTTATGATCTTAAATACTCCATTAGGTCATCCTTCAGTCTTCTAAATTCAAGGGAATATAAATTAATTCATCCATTTAAACCCTGATATCATTATGGTGTATTTGTGCAGAACCTATCCAATATATTGTACGTTTCCTAAGGTTCAATGCCCAAAACTAAATGTAGTTAGGAAGAGTTTGAATGAGGCATTTGGAAATTAATGTATTGCTCTTGCATTTAAATTCTTACAAATTCCTACGTCACATTCCCTTCTTATTGTATAGTACTTTTGACAATTTGCGTACACGGACACTTGTTCAAAAGCAAAACTGCAGATGCTGAAGATCTGAAATAAAATAGGTAATGCTGGAAATACTCAGCATGTCAGGTGCATCTAAAGAGACAGAAACAGAGTTAAAATTTCAGTTCAGTAATCTTTCATTAGAGCTTTGCAAAACCTTTTCCAATCTAAGAATGGTAGCCCTTATGCTTCCATGTGTTGGACATGATCTGTCACAGCCTTGCTCGCTCACTCAGTCTATGGGTATTTGTAGTTTCTTGTTCTCAACTGCACAACTTATTGCTATAAGGTTTGTTCATTCATCCAAGTCATTGATGCCATAAAATAATAAATAATATGGCACATAAGGAAGTTCTTTAGCCTTTGATACCCATGCCAGCTTTTTGAAAGGACTGTCCAATTAGAATAGCCCTGTAAATTTTCTCTCTCGTGCTAATCCATTTCCTGTTAGAAGCTGTTATTGAATATGCCCCCACTGTTTCTTCCAAGCAGTGCGCTTAAGATCATCTTGCTTTGAATGCAGAATTATGTTCAACAATCTAAAGTTAAGGGCTGAATGTATACAGCATTCTGAACAAAGTAAATGACCTATGATCTAATTTCAGTAACAGAAAAGTATCTGCATGGGAACTGAACATTCATGATATGTGACTCTTGCGACTGAAGAAGGAAAATAAAGTGGATTTGTGCTGACAATAAGGGATGGGATTAGTACTTTATTAAAGGAGGATCTTGACTAAAAGAGCAAAGTGTGGAATCATTTTGGGTGGAGCTAAGTAACAGCAAAAGCAGCAAACATTGGTTGGAGTTACTTATAAGCCACCAAATAGTAAATCTGGTGTTGGGCACGGAATAAATACGAAATGAGACACAACATGGTTATTTTGGGTGACTTCAATCTGTACGTAAACTGGTTAAACTCACTGAGCACGAAAACTGTGGGAGGACAAATATCTAAAGTGTGTTTCTGGGTGGTTTTGTAAAACATGGTTTTGAGGGGCTGTCTAGAGGGTGTAGGTTATTTTAGATCTAATATTATGTGAAGAAAAAGAGCTAATGCATAATCTTGTTGAGAAGGAACCTTTTAGGGATGAGTGAACACAATGTGATAGAATTTACATAACGTTTTCATTTTGACGGTGAAGTCGTTCAACGTGAAGCAAAGATGTTAAATTTGAATAATGAAAACTATGAAGGCATGAGGCACAAATTGGCTGAGGTGCATTGTGAAAATACATGAAAAGGTATGACTGTATGTAGGCAGTAATTCTTTAAAGACAATCAAATGACTATAACGATTATGCGTTCTTTCAAGGTGCAAAATCTCAATCAACCAGGGATGACGAAAAAGTTGTGTTCTGAGAAAAGGCTTATAAAGTTGCTAGAAATAGTAATTTGAAGGTTTTCAGAGTATAGAAAAGGGGGACTAAAAATCTATTGAGGAAAAGGAGAATAGAATATGAATGTAAACTAGCAAAAGAACTTAATAGACAATAAAAAAAATTCATAGTATGTTTTTTCTAACAAAAAAGCTTCACTCAGATGAATTTTAGACCTATTATAGGCAGAGTTAGGATTTTTTTCAAGGGAAATAGAGAAATGGCAGAGCTGTTAAATAATTACTTTGTGCTAGTTTTCACCCAGGAGAAGACAAGAAATCTCCCAGGATTAAAGATCTCTGTCTAGGGCCAATGATAAGTTAATAGAAATTACTGTTTAATTTCTCCGGTATAACATTCTAAATAATGGGGCTAAGTCTGCAGAACCTGATATTCTACTGAGTACTGAACGAGGTGACGACCGAGATAGCTCATGCATTGATGGTCTTTCAAAATTCTGTAGATTCTGGAACACTTACTGATAATTGGAAGCAGCTCAATGTCACATCATTTAGAAGAAAGTGAGAATGAAAACAGAACTACAGGTCTGTTAGCCTTAGATCATTTAGTGAAAATGCTAGCATCTATTAGAGAAGATTTGGTAAATGGATACTTAAAAATAATGATCTGATTGAGGACAGTCAACATTGATTTGCAAATGGGAAATCATATTTGATAAACCTGTTGCAATTTTTTGTGAATGTCACTGGTAAAATTGATAAAGGGGAGTTAATGGTGTCATAATGGATTTTGAGAAGGTTTCTAATAGGTCCTCCACAGGAATATCATTAGCAAAACTGAGACATGTGGGGCAGGAAGCAACATACTGGCGTGGATTAAGAATTGGATAATGGGCAGAAAGCAAACAGGTTATACTCATCTTTCCTGCCTGATTTTTAAACTCTGGGGTCTGTTGAGATGGATTGCCTCACTTATGGTTTTCAGGTCCGGTTTTGGCTCCAGTTTTTACAGACTCCAGAGTTTAAAAACCTGGCGGGAAAACACACCGACGCTTCATCGGAGGCTGCACTGAGGATGTTACCAAGCATGATAACAAAACGCCTGCGAAACAAGAAACTAGCTCGGTGAGCCAACCAACCTCAACACCCACAACCTGAGCTACAAATCCACTCCAAAACCTTATTTAACCACTTTTGTAGCAGGGACATGCGTGTAGTGTATTTGTTAAATGGTTAGAAGTAAGATAACGTAGATGTATAATGGGAGCTCTGTATTCTTGTTACTAGGTCACTGAAAGCTAACATACTTGTTCAACAAACAATGAGGACAGCTAATAGTTTTACTCTTGCAAGAGGATATTCTATTGCAAGAGGATTTGAGTACAAGAGTAATGATTTCTTGCTTTAACTGTGTAGTACCTTGGCGTGACTGTATCTGGAGTTCTATATGAATTTTGTTGCTATCGAGGAAGTGCAATGAAGGTTCACCAGATTTGTTCAGGAGTGAAAGTAGCAGAAAAAAAAAAGTAGAAAAAGTGGATAATAAAATGTGAGGCTGGATGAACACAGCAGGCCAAGCAGCATCTCAGGAGCACAAAAGTTGACATTTCGGGCCTGGACCCTTCATCAGAGAGGGGGATGGGGAGAGGGAACTGGAATAAATAGGGAGAGAGGGGAAGGCAGACCGAAGATGGAGAGTAAAGAAGATGGGTGGAGAGAGTATAGGTGGGGAGGTAGGGAGGGGATAGGTCAGTCCAGGGAAGACTGACAGGTCAAGGAGGTGGGATGAGGTTAATAGGTAGATGGGGGTGCGGCTTGGGGTGGGAGGAAGGGATGGGTGAGAGGAAGAACCGGTTAGGGAGGCAGAGACAGGTTGGACTGGTTTTGGGATGCAGTGGGTGGGGGGGAAGAGCTGGGCTGGTTGTGTGGTGCAGTGGGGGGAGGGGACGAACTGGGCTGGTTTAGGGATGCAGTAGGGGAAGGGGAGATTTTGAAACTGGTGAAGTCCACATTGATACCATTAAGCTGCAGGGTTCCCAGGCGGAATATGAGTTGCTGTTCCTGCAACCTTCGGGTGGCATCATTGTGGCAGTGCAGAAGGCCCATGATGGACATGTCATCTAGAGAATGGGAAGGGGAGTGGAAATGGTTTGCGACTGGGAGGTGCAGTTGTTTGTTGCGAACTGAGCGGAGGTGTTCTGCAAAGCGGTCTCCAAGCCTCCGCTTGGTTTCCCCAATGTAGAGGAAGCCGCACTGGGTACAGTGGATGCAGTATACCACATTGGCAGATCTGCTTAATGTGGAATGTCATCTTGGGGCCTGGGATGGGGGTGAGGGAGGAGGTGTGGGGGCAAGTGTAGCATTTCCTGCGGTTGCAGGGGAAGGTGCCGGGTGTGGTGGGGTTGGAGGGCAGTGTGGAGTGAACAAGGGAGTCACGGAGAGAGTGGTCTCTCCGGAAAGCAGACAGGGGTGGGGATGGAAAAATGTCTTGGGTGGTGGGGTCGGATTGTAAATGGCGGAAGTGTCGGAGGATGATGCGTTGTATCCGGAGGTTGGTCGGGTGGTGTGTGAGAACGAGGGGGATCCTCTTAGGGTGGTTGTGGCGGGGGCGGGGTGTGAGGGATGTGTTGCGGGAAATACGGGAGACGCGGTCAAGGGCGTTCTCGATCACTGTGGGGGGAAAGTTGCGGTCCTTGAAGAACTTGGACAGCTGGGATGTGCGGGAGTGGAATGTCTTATCGTGGGAGCAGATGCGGCGGAGGCGGAGGAATTGGGAATAGGGGATGGAATTTTTGCAGGAGGGTGGGTGGGAGAAGGTGTATTCTAGGTAGCTGTGGGAGTCGGTGGGCTTGAAATGGACATCAGTTACAAGCTGGTTGCCTGAGATGGAGACTGAGAGATCCAGGAAGGTGAGGGATGTGCTGGAGATGGCCCAGGTGAACTGAAGGTTGGGGTGGAACGTGTTGGTGAAGTTGATGAACTGTTCGAGCTCCTCTGGGGAGCAAGAGGCGGCGCCGATACAGTCATCAATGTACCGGAGGAAGAGGTTGGGTTTGGGGACTGTGTAGGTGCGGAAGAGGGACTGTTCCACGTAACCTACAAAGAGGCAGGCGTAGCTGGGGCCCATGTGGGTGCCCATGGCCACCCCCTTAGTCTGTAGGAAGTGGGAGGAGTCAAAAGAAGTTGTTGAGGGTGAGGACGAGTTCAGCTAGGCGGATGAGAGTGTCGGTGGAGGGGGACTGGTCGGGTCTGCGGGACAGGAAGAAGCGGAGGGCCTTGAGGCCATCTGCATGCGGAATGCAGGTGTATAGGGACTGGACGTCCATGGTGAATATGAGGTGTTGGGGGCCAGGGAATTGGAAGTCCTGGAGGAGGTGGAGGGCGTGGGTGGTGTCACGGACGTAGGTGGGGAGTTCCTGGACCAAAGGGGAGAAAATGGAGTCAAGATAGGTGGAGATGAGGTCGGTGGGGCAGGAGCAGGCTGAGACGATGGGTCGACCAGGGCAGGCAGGTTTGTGGATTTTGGGAAGGAGATAGAAATGGGCCGTGCGGGGTTGGGGAACAATGAGGTTGGAGGCTGTGGGTGGGAGGTCCCCTGAGGTGATGAGGTCGTGAATGGTGTTGGAGATGATGGTTTGGTGCTCGGGTGTGGGGTCTTGATCGAGGGGGCGGTAGGAGGTGGTGTCGGAGAGTTGGCGTCTGGCCTCGGCGATGTAGAGGTCAGTGCGCCATACTACCACTGCGCCACCCTTGTCTGCGGGTTTGATGGTGAGGTTGGGGTTGGAGCGGAGGGCTGCCCGTTCTGCGGGGGAGAGGTTGGAGTGGGTGAGAGGGGTGGAGAGGTTGAGGCGGTTAATGTCTCGACGGCACTTGGAGATGAAGAGGTCGAGGGAGGGTAGGAGGCCTGGGGGTGGTGTCCAGGAGGAGGGCTTGTGTTGGAAGCGGGTGAAGGGGTCAGTGGAAGGAGGGTTAGGTTCCCGGTTGAAGAAGTAGGCATGGAGGCGAAGACGGCGGAAAAACTGCTCTATGTCCAGAAAAAGTGGATCTGTATTTTCTAGAGTTCCAAAGACTGTGAGGTAATCTCATTGAAACTTCCTAAATATCTGAAGGGATAGACAGGGTAGATATAGGTCAAATGTTTCTCTTTATTTGTGAGTTTAGAGCCTGAGGGACAATTTTTTAAACAACGGTGATGCCACTTAGGACCATAATGAAGTGGATTTTTATTGCTGAGGGTTATGAAACTGTGGAAACTCAGACTTTGGTGTTTAAAGTTGAGGTTAGTAATCAGAAATCTATCAATGATGTAAAGGGTTAAGAAGATAATATGCTTAAGAGGCATTGAAATATTTGGTTTGAAATAAATGGTGGAGCAGGTTTGATAGACTTAATGGACTACCTCCTGTCCCTACGTTCCTGTCATAATTTACTGCTTAAAAACAGTTTTCCCCTTGACACATCTGGATCTTTTTGCCACTTACCATAAATCTGTGCCTTCTGATTACTGAATCATTTGCTATGCTCAACAGTTTCTGTTTGTTTATATCCATTAGCAAAACTGTTAATGACTTTGCATACCCTCTATTCATCCAGCTGTGAAACATCTTAGTCGTAAGGATAACACCCAACTTTTTCTAATCTTTCCACATAATTGAAATGGTTCATCCCTAGTACCAGTTTAGGAAAGATATATATTTCAACCCCATTCTCCCGTCATCTCGCCAAAACCTTTGATCCCCTTACTAATGAGCAGGTTTCTTAGCAATCCTCTGACATTATATCATCAAATCTTATCAATACTTTGGGGAAAAAGATCCTTTTTAGAGATGTAGCTTTAGAGCTCCCCAAAAACCATTCAATTATAATGTGCCTCAATAAATTCTCACATCCTGGTAATTCACTTTCAATTCCTGGGATTGTGCTGTCTAGATTCTGGAAGCTCAACTCCTGAGTTTACCCACAGCTCTGTATGCAGACAGCTGTCTTCACAAAATGGTATTGCTCATGAAATTCACTGAATTCTTATCCTGCTCAGCTGCACCAGGCAAATACTGCTTGTGGACTCCCTTCACTCCCACTCACAGCTGCACTGAGCCATTGTATCAGAGATAACAGGAACTGCAGATGCTGGAGAATCCGAGATAAGATTGTAGAGCTGGATGAACACAGGAGCATATTAGGAGCAGAAAAGCTGACGGTTCGGGCTTAGACCCTTCTTCAGAAATGGGGGAGGGGGAGAGAGTGCTGAAATAAATAGGGAGAGAGGGGTAAGCGGATCGAAGATAGATAGAGGAGAAGACAGATGGATGATGAGACAGACAAGTTAAAGAGGCAGGGATGGAGCCAGTAGAGGTGAGTGTAGGTGGGGCAGTAGGGAGGGGATAGGTCAGTCTGGGGAGGACTGTCAGGTCAGGGGGGCAGGGTGAGGTTAGTAGGTAGGAAATGGGGGTGTGGCTTGAGGTGGGAAGCGGGGATAGATGACCTGGAAGAACAGGTCAGGGAGGCGGGGACAAGCTGGACTGGTTTTGGGATGCAGTAGGGGAGGGGAGATTTTGAAGCTTGTGAAATCCACATTGATACCGTTGGGCTGCAGGGTTCCCAAGCGGAAAATGAGTTGCTGTTCCTGCAACCTTCAGGTGGCATCGTTGTGGCACTCCAGGAGGCCCAGGATGGACATGTCTTGTAAGGAATGGGAGGGGGACTTGCAATGATGGAAATTTCCCAGTATTGCTACTTTGTGATATTTTCTAATACATGGCACAGGGTTATCTTCATTTTGTACACTTTCCAAACTTTATTAAGTGCATTTATAAGAATATCACAATGGCTGAGGATCAGAAGACTGCGCAATTACACCATATACTGACTTTAACTCCTATAAGGAAGTGACAACTCAAATGAACTGTGGTAAAACTACGATGTGATATACCATAATTTCCATAAATGTTACACAAAAAAAACTAATGCTTCAATTCAAAACTGTAAGGATTCAGGGTAAGTCCTAGGAATGGATTAAAAACTAATTGAAGAATAAGAAACAATGAGCAGGTGTTTGAGTTATGTATGATTGTGGAATAGTGAGTGGGTGCCTCCAGGCTCAATGCTTGAATCACTGCTGTTTCTAATTTATGTAATCACCTTTGATTTAGAAACTGGTTAAATTTGCAGATAATACGAAACTAGGAACTGAAAGTTGTTTAGAGATGACAAAATGAGTTGGACAAGAAATGTGAATTGAGCAATAGCGTATAAGATTTCATGTAAGGGTTACCGAAGTCCTACTCCACCATTGGGCTACTGTCTCATTCAAGAGGACGACTGGTAGTGGTTTAACCTGAGGGTCACCGTACCTCAATAGAGGGACAAGGTTCAGGAGAGTCCTTTTGTTGTAACTTCAGCCAGTGCGTGAATTGAACCCATGGTGTTGGCATCACTTTGCATCACAAACTGGCTATCCAGCTGATGGAGCTGACTGATCCCCTTAAGATTTCATGTCAGATATTATAGGAAAAAAAATAGACTACCAGTATGCAATTAATAGTGTTTCAAAGTCAGTCTTGCGAGATGAAGATGTACAAGATCTAATCACAGAATGCTTACAGTGTGAAAGCAGGCCATTTGGCCCATTGAGTCCGCACCAACCCTCTGAAAAGCATCCTGCGCAGACCAATCTACCAACCCTGTCCTTGGAACCCTGCATTTCCCATGAATGATTTCCCTAGCCTGCACATCCCTGAACACTTTGGGCAATTTAGCATGGCCAGTCCACCTCACCTGCACATCTTTGAACTGTGGGAGGAAACCGGAGCACCTAGGAAGAAACCCATGCAAACACAGGGAGAATGTACAAACTCCACACAGATAGTCACCTGAGGGTGGAATCAAACCCAGATCTCTGGTGCTGTGAGGTAGCAGTGCTAACTCTTGAGCTACCATGCCACCCTAAAGAGTCTGAGTAAACTAAAAATTAAACATCGCTAACGTGCATTAATCAATCAACAAAGCCAATAGGATCTGAAAATACACGGACAGAATAGTAAAATGCAACTTATATGGTATGTTGATTGAACTTCATAGTGATTTGAAATTGCAGTTTGAATACTGTAACCAGTTCAGTCACCAAGTCGTGAGAATTTCAAAGCACAGAGGTGAGTGCAGAGAGGAAAGAAGTTAACATGGTTTACCATTACCTATTCCTAATATAATAATGTTTGCTGAATGTGAATGCCCCAGGTATTCTAATCAGATCCACTTTCTAAACCCATGGCCTGTACCATCCTAAGTGCAGTAGACGTGTGGGAACCCTGCCTGCAAGTTCTCTTCAAACCATATACCAAGTCATTTGGAACTATTTAGTTGTTCCTCATTGTCACTAGGTCAAAAATCTGAAATTCCTTTGCTGACCCCTGCAATGGGGGTAGATAGAGCAGATGAATTGTGGCTCATCATCACTTTCTCAAGGGTAGCTTGGCATGGCCATCAAATGAGAGCATTGTCAGCAATGCACACCTTTTCAGGAGTGAATGTGTTAAAAATAAACCTTCGGAGCTAGACTTTTGGAGTAGCACCAAACAACATTTTCTTTGCAAGAAGCTTCATCAACATCGTCATTACTTAAAGTCTTGCAACTGGTGGAGGGTAAAGGGAAATGTCGGCATAATGGTAATGCCACTGAGCTAGCAATCCATGGGCCCAGTTTAGTACTGTAGGTATAGGTTCAGATTTCATCACGGTAAATGGTGGAATTTAAATTAATTTGGAGTGGAAAGCTAGTTTCAGAAATGGTGACCTTTGAAAACATTGTGTAAACTCATCTGGTCCACTAATGTCCCCCAAGGGTGGAAATCTTGCATCCTTGCCTGGCCTACACTATATGTGACTCAGACCCACAGCAAAATGGTTGACTGTTAACTGACTTCTGAAACCCGTGGCAAGCCACTCACTTCAGTAGAAGTTGGGGATGGACAACAAATATTGCAACGCCCCCATCTCATGAAATAAATAATGCAAGGTTGTTCTGACAGCAATTAGTCAGATTTGTGCTGGCATCTTGTATCTACTTTTCATTTTTGCCTGTGGTGCTTAGGCTCTTGACTGTTTAGCCTTGCTAAAAAAAACCTCTAATAAGCTGGTATACCTTCTAAACTATTTCAGCGGCTTTCAAAATGTCCCCTTATTTTGATATCCTAATTGCTCCCTTCTCTCTAAATTTTGTTTCTATGTAATTTCCGGTTTGACTCTGAGTGCTTCCTGCCCTCGCCCAAGGATGTATTTGATGTTATGCCATTGAGCTAACCTCAGAAAAATATGGTGCAAATGATACCCCTTTCTTGACTCTATACAACCTGTTCAAAACCGTCCCATCTAATTGATGTCAGTTTGAAAATCAAAGCTTCTTTTGCCTCTGCAATCAGACTTCAAGTTAAACCCAGAAACACTACAAACGTTGCATATATAAAAATTCTAAGGAAAAATTCAGTTTAGTCTTTAACAGACATGAGCTAACAATCCAAAAACTTCACCCATAATTACAATTTATTGAAAATATTTTTAAACTTTTGTTTTCAGATTATTTTTATAATTTTGGATGGAAGGACTATGGTGTGGCTTCTCTTACCACAATCCTTGATATGGTCAAAGTTATGGCTTTTGCCCTACAAGAAGGAAAAGTGGCGATTCACTGTCATGCTGGACTTGGAAGGACAGGTAAAGCAGTTCCACCTTGTAGGTTTTATCTATAGGTGTTTGTGGTTTTCTTTTAGAATTCCGTACAAAACCAAATACTTAGTTGATTGATTTACCAAACCATATTGAAGTTCAGTAATTATCATTGTTTACAATAAGCTAAATTGATTACATGCACAAATTAATTTCATTAATATTCAAACACCATATTAGACCAATGTTCTGGGAATTGTGGGAGTTTCTGTATAGCATTGTGAAACCATAAATCTGCAGTGCTGAAATGCACATTAACTTCATGCGAGCCTTTATCCCAAAACCCTCAATATCCTTGGCTGGCAAAAAATTATCAATTTTGTTTTGAAATCAGTCATTTCTCTGCCATGCCATCAGGTGTTTGTGGGAGGGTGTGCCAAACTTCTAACACCCAGAAGTGTCTCCTAATGTTACTCTTGAAATATCTTCGTCTTATATTTAGGATGTGCCTCTTAGACTTGGGGCAAAGAGAGAGAAGCTAATGATCCTGTTAATCTTATCTTGTAGGGGAGGTGATCGTAATTTCATACACTCATGCTCAATCTGTGATTGTAACATAGGTGGGTCTGCAGCTAGAGGATTAAACTTGGTGTTCAGTAATGTGAGAAACAGTACCTGCTGTCAAATTCAGCCTGAGACAAAGCCTTGGAAACAAGACAATTTTATTCTGTACGATCTTGCAAGAAAGGGTGTCTGCTAGACAGGCACACACAACAAAGCATGTTAAACATTCTTATACAGTTTACAAGTTGCGGAATCACGCCTCCCTGCTCCCTTCGGTCTTCTCTTATCCTGTCATTCCCCATCCTATCGGACCGCCCTTGTTTATTGTTCCCTTTTCTGCCGGCCGAAGGTCCCATTCCCTTGTTTACTGCAATCCTTATTTGCTATCCTAAAGTGCACTAGACAATGCTGTACGTGCGAATCGTCAGGTTTGTAGAAATAAGCCTCTGCTACAACACCCTTATCTCTACCACGTCCTTGTCTGCAGAAACAATATTTCTGGTCGTGCTAACTGCCGCCTTTGCAGAACCTAATCTCTGGTTAATGATAAACTTCTGCTACAAAATCTTGTGACTATAATGTTCTTCTTTTGCAAGACCCCACCATTCATCCTTATCTGCAGAAACAACATTTCTAATCTCTCACAATTCCCCCTTTTTTCTTTTCCTCAAACCGTTGTTTCTGCACTAATTAAGCCCCTTTTCTAATTCATTTTCCCATTTTCTGCCCTCGTACGCTTGCTGGCGTTGAGGTTCACAGTCTTGTACACGGTTAGCCCTTAAATCATTCTTTGTGATGTTCATTTTTCGCACTCTAGAGGCATTCTTTTGACTTTCTCTTTGTTGCATACTATCTACTGATTGTAAAAGCATCTGCTGATGTACTAGGGTTCGTTCCCCTAGAGATGTCATTAATCGGTTCAGTATCCATTTGAGGACATTAAACCCCACCACCAGACCCACTAATATCAATAATCCATAGATGGCCAAATTAACCAACCACCTTCCCCAACCAGTTCATCCCCAATTCCCCCATTCCCAGCCTTTTTCATTCTGGTATTGGTTACCGGCCTCCCTTATCTTGGCGATTTTGTCTCGCACGTGTTGGGAGATATCAGTAATGTTATGGGAAACGTCAGGTATGTATGTACAACACTCTTCCCCAATTAGTGCACAGGTACCACCTTTCTCTGCCAGAATACAATCTAGAGCCATCCTATTCTGAAGAGTCGTTAGCCTGGTGGCAATCATTTCGGTCGTTATGGCTGCCACTTGGGATTGGGTCTCGGCCAACGCATCGGCAGTATTGTTGGCCAACGCCTCCAGGGAAGGCGCCAACTTTTGTATTTCTCCTCCTGCTCGGGCAGTCTCATACATAGGTATCAAAGTCCAGAGGAAGCGATCCCCTTCGGTTACTTCTCGGGGTGTCCGCTTCCCTCCCAGCCCATTCTGAGTGTTTTCTGGGGTTTTATCTAACAGCCTCAGATGGGGAATTAGGTAGGCGAGGTAGCAGCAGCCACTCCAGCCTTTCTGACTTTGAGGCAGTGTTAGATCAAAATCGTAACATTTATGCATTTCTACGCTTCCTATGCATTCAGTCACCCGAACGTACCTTCCCCCGGGGATAAAGGGATAGGCCTCTAGGCCACATATCCAATATGTCCCGTTCAATATGTGGGGTACATTTGTGCCAGTAGCTTGGCTGGTGGCGACACAAGATGAGTTTCCTAACTGGAAGGGTGCGCTGTTGTTCTGATTGCAGAAACAAGTAGTATTGACTACTCCTTTTGGTGGGGAAACCCTAAGGCCGTCGATAGCACCCGGAGTTTTCGGAGCTGGTCGTGGGAATCATCCCGCGAATTTATAATCACCCCTTTCAGATCTTCATTTTGTATCATTTGAGCCCAAGTCAAATTGTTGTACCTCATACACCTCTCTATTGGTAAATGGTATTACCGTGAGAGGGATTCCAGATTCTCCATGGTGTGGGATCGCAGCGCATACCCAACAGTCGGTATGCCCCGTTACTGTAGCATAATTGCGACATAACGTGGTAAAATGATTCTTCCCAACCCCCTTGGCAACTCGCGCCAATATTACCGTAACAACATAAAGCTGCCTGCTCATTTCAGCTTCCCATCCCCACCCCCCCCACCTGTCTATTCCCTAACCCCTTAAGTACCCACGAGGCGTGGGTTCACGCAACGCTTACAATTCAAAAAAAAATTTTAACCAATACTTTAATAGTCTCTCATATCAGTTCAGTTCATTCTTTCTGCTCGGGTTGACTTTCAAAGGGTTGTCTGTAGGATGAGCTTGCCACTCGGCTGGAGAGGAAGGAGCGTCCACCGGACCCTTAACACGAGTGTGATGACTCCACCCTTTTTCAGCAGTACGGACAGCTGTTTCAGTAGTCAGGAGGGTTAGGAACGGTCCCTCCCAGCTTGCGTGCAGTTTGGTATCTTTCCAGATTTTGATCAGGACCCAATCACCCGGTCGTATCCGATGTACTGCGAACTCAAGTGGAGGTGTCTGGGTCAACAGACCCTTCTTCCTAAGGACAGACCAAGAAGAGCCGAGCGCCACAATATAGTTCTTTTAAACTTATCATTGAACTCTACAGTTGGTAATTCCCCTTTTCCACCCAAGAAAGGTAATCCAAACGTCATTTCATAAGGAGAGAGGATATAGGGTATTGTCTAACCTGAACTGTCTCATCTTTTCCAGTCAGTGTGATTACCAACGGGGTAATAGTTAGGTGCCCTGCGTTAGCAGCTCTCGCCCACACATCAGGACTGATTTGTTGTTCTTCCCTAAGCGTTAACATAGCCATTGTTACAGCTACCGCACTATTCTCTACCCCAATTTTTTTAAGCCCAGCAATATAATCAAATCCCTACCTAGTAAATTACTCCCAATGTTGGGAATGTATAGTAATTGTCCTGTCGCTTGCTTATCATCGTTTCTAATTAGGGTTGGCTCAAAAATAGGCACTGGGAATCCTTCGCCTTTTACTCCGGAAACCCTGAGATACTCATTAGTCAATTTAACACTAGTAGGTACAAAACTTAGGGATGACCGTGCTGCACCGGTGTCCACCAAGAATACTGCCTCCTCCCCTTCAGGTCCCACCTTTAAGTTTATCAAGGGTTCCCGGTGAGCCTTAGGAGGAAGGAACCCCTGACTCCCCTAATCCTCATCGAGGGCCATGAGGGAGACCATTTCCCTTTCTCGTGTTAACTCTGGGCATTCCCGCTTAAAATGTCCCACTCTTCCACAATGGTAACATCCTGCCTGTCGTCTCCCTCGTCTAGTATCTGCCTCTTCTTTTGGTGTCTCTCTCCGCCTTCGTATTCCCTGTTCAGTTTTTTCTTTCTTTGTCACTTCTTTAATGGCGGCGACCATCATTTTTGCTTTTTGTTTCTGCTTCTCGTCCTCCCTCTTTACATATACCTTCTGTGCCTCCTGTAGTAATTCCTCCATCTGTCTCTCACTCCATCCATCTATTTTCCGTAATTCCTTTTGTATGTCCGGCCACGATTTAGTTACAAACTGGACTTTTAAAAGTCCCTGAGCTACCGGATCATCGGGATCCATCCCCGAATACTTCCTTGTGGCCTCCTTGAGCCTTTGAAGAAATGTAGAAGGAGTTTCATCCTTCTCCTGTCGTACTTCGAAGGCTTTAGCAAAATTCTGCGATCTGGGTGCTGCCTCTTT
Organism: Stegostoma tigrinum; assembly: GCF_030684315.1. Taxonomy (NCBI): domain Eukaryota; kingdom Metazoa; phylum Chordata; class Chondrichthyes; order Orectolobiformes; family Stegostomatidae; genus Stegostoma; species Stegostoma tigrinum. Next base: position 27,276,031 of record NC_081364.1, on the reverse strand, counting down.
AATTCCCAATATTACCATTTCCCTCAGATCCTGCATTGATTCTCTATCGTTTGTTCTGTTTTTATCCCGGTGAGGATCGGCATTCGGAAATTTCTGATCTGCCGGGACTACGTTTAGTCCCGCTGGGTGCCTTTTTTTCCCACTCCTGTAAGGCCGCCCTCCTAATCATATCTCGTTCTTCCCCCGAAAATAGAGTTCCTAGAATTGCCATCAGTTCTCCCCAGGTATATAAATTAGGTCCTAGGAATTGATCTAACTGTTTGGCCAGTCCAACCGGATCCTCTATTAAACGTTTCATTTCTTTCTTAAAGATCCTAAGTTCACTACTGGTTAAGGGAGCGTTCACATACCCAATTTCACCATCCCCAATCGGGACCTCCCTTAAAGGGTATAATCTTTCCTTTTCCTTTGTTTCTGCCCCTCTTTACATGTGGTAGATCGTGTAATTCTGGGCCCTCTAGGTTCCGCGTCTTTTACCTCAGAGTTTGTCTCTTTTTCAGGTGTTTGGGGTTAGTTCTGGGGCCGTGGGCTAGTTGTGGAGGCTACTCACGGCCGTCAGTGGGGAGAAGGGGGGATGTGTACTCACGGCCGTCAGTGGGGAGGAGGGGGGATATGTTAGGGGACAGGTACCTTAATGCTTTCTCTAGACCAAACAAAACAACAATAATTTATCATTGTAGTCTTGTCTTTCTCCCGCGTCCGGGAGCCGTATCTCAACGGCCCAACGTTCTCCCCAAAGGGCTGTTGGGTGGAATATATTCCACTTTGACGTTATTTGCAGATCGATCGCGACTCAGGCAACTCCCCTTGCCTCCCATTGTTGCTAATTTAATTAATCTTGTCGAGATTCGGTGGTGCCGCCTTCCATACCCACTTCAGAGTCCTGACCTTCGCGTGGGGGATCTCCCCTCTTAACAACCGGTCTAAGGCTAGGTGCTCGAAGCAGGCAGACGCCTTACTCGTCCGATATAATTGGCCTGATTAATACTTTTTATATTTCGCCAATTCCCCGTACTTTCCGTACGTCCCCGACCACCAAGGCAATACTTAAAGGTCAGTTTTCTTAACTTGGTCCGTGCACGGAGTTACCTGGTCTTTACAACTCTTCCCCGTACTTCCCGTACTTCCCCGCGGCAATACCTGCAGCAAATACCGCTGCTTCCCCCGGTCGCTCGGACAGATCTTTAAGACCTTTTCTGACCTGGGTCTTGTGCACAAGAGTTACCCGACCGGACCCGCCGCGTCTACCCGTCTTGTTTCCAGGGTCTCCCAGTCGGGATCGCACTCGCCCAAACCGCAAACGACAAACAAGGGAGTTGGAGATCGGCGAGGTGCACCTTCCCCGTCGTCCCAAGAATGTCGAGCGGTCGGAGTGTCAGATCCCGGACGAGCCCCCAATTGTGAGAAACAGTACCTGCTCACAAATTCAGCCTGAGAACAAAGCCTTGGAAACAAGACAATTTTATTCTGTACGATCTTGCAAGAAAGGGTGTCTGCTAGACAGGCACACACGACAAAGCATGTTAAACATTCTTATACAGTTTACAAGTTGCGGAATCACGCCTCCCTGCTCCCATCTTATCCTATCATTCCCCATCCTATCGGACCGCCCTTGTTTATTGTTCCCTTTTCTGCCGGCCGACGGCCCCATTCCCTTGTTTACTGCAATCCTTATTTGCTATCCTAAAGAGCGCTAGACATGCTGTATGTGCGAATCATCAGGTTTGCAGAAATAAGCCTCTGCTACAACACCCTTATCTCTACCACGTCCTTGTCTGCAGAAACAATATTTCTGGTCGTGCTAACTGCCACCTTTGCAGAACCTAAACTCTGGTTAATGATAAACTTCTGCTACAAAATCTTGTGACTATAATGTTCCTCTTTTGCAACACCCCACCATTCATCCTTATCTGCAGAAACAGCGTTTCTAATCTCTCACAATAATGTAAGGAATTCTTCTTTTTTCAGAGTAACTTGCCTAATGTTCACTGCGGTTTTCTCTTTGGGTATTATCAGACTAAGCATTGCCCTGTGGATTTCAAGGAAGTGGGTGACTAATCACAGTTCTTTGGCAATGTGTTTTTTTTAAAAGTTATGCAAGATCTTCCTCATTTTTCCTCATCCCAGCCTGTTGGTAGGAGCATCTAATCTGACAGTGGAAATGCACTTTTATAGACACTGCTATTTTTGTATATTATTTCCTTTTCTGCTTTGTTTACAGATGCTTCATCTTAAAAATCTGAAATTTTAGTTTCATGCCATTAAATTAATGTAGGAAAAAACAAAAAGTACCCTACACTGCACATTCAAGTCAAAAGATATTTAATTCTGAGTAATTTTGTTTAATTTTTAATATTCCCTTGTATTTCCTTAGGAGTCCTGATAGCATGTTACCTTGTCTTTGCAACAAGAATGAGTGCAGACCAAGCAATACTGTTTGTTCGTGCTAAGCGGCCAAATGCAATTCAGACTCGTGGGCAGTTGTTATGTGTGCGGGAATTTTCCCAGTTCCTGATTCCATTACGAAATGTATTTTCCTGTTGTGATCCAAGAGCTCACGCTGTTACAGTTTCTCAGTATCTCATTCGCCAGCGCCACCTGCTGCACGGATATGAAGCACGGCAACTCAGACATGTTCCAAAAATAATTTATTTGACCTGCAAATTGTTACTGGACTTTGCAGAAAACAGGCAATTGATTGAAGAAAGTAATATAGAAATCCCAGATCTCTCAGCGGAAATTGAAAAAACAGTATCACAGTTGGGGATAGTGCAACTGGATAAAGAATTTGACAGCCAAGGCTTTGATATGGGAGATCATTTTGAGCACACTGTGACTGAATTTATTCCCAATGATTCAGGATTGATGAGCGAACAAGAATTTGACCCTCTTTGGAAGCGGCGTAATGCAGACTTCCTTCAGCCCTTGTCCCACTTAAAAAAACGTCTCAGCTATAGTGAATCAGATCTTCAGAGAGCTGAACTCTTTACAGAGCAAAATGAAACCCCTTTTACAGCACCTACAGAGGTTGCTTTCTCCAGCAAGTTCCATCAGCAAAGCTTATCTCAGCTCAATCTCAGACAGCCCAGTCCAATGCCAGTGGACACAAATCAGATCAGCTCAACTGTTCTGAAGGTACCAGATCTTTGTCTTATTAAGCAAAGTCCATCATTTTCTTTTAAATCTAGTCTGTGGGAATATCAAAAATCTTGTAATGCAAATGACCAAAAAGTGGAATCTCCTCTTTTTGTAAGGAGAAAACTATCAAAGGAAATCCACAGAACATTTTCCTTAAGATCATCAACTACAGCTGCTGCACTGAAATATTTGATCTCTGAAGCACCTGATACAGTTATCACTTCTCATGGTACGAGTGACATTAATGCAGAAGAATGTACCAGGATCATTGCCCCCAGTAAACAGAATCCCACGCCTGCTCAGGAACATTTATTCTCCTCTTCACTGAGCAAAAAATCAACAGATAAACCTTCTTTAAATCACAGAAAAATGTTTGTGATTGGGGATGAAGAAAGAAAAGCTAATTGGTCAAGTGAAGAGGTTCCATGTATCACTATACAATCAGAATTGAGCATTGAAGGAAGAAGATTGGCTGCAGGAAAAGCTATGGCATTTTGTATGGATTTTGATGAAGAACTCATGGATAAAGTTGAAATGTGGCAGGTGAGTTATTCTGTAATATATTTATAATACAAACCTAAAATGTTGTTATGGTTAACATTTCTGATATGAATGATGTAAGATCAGTCCCCATCTTTCATCTTTTCTGTCTCTTTCCTACTAACACTCACTTTCCTAGATTTCAGATATCAACAAATCCCTCAACTCAATGCAATCTATCACCTACTGTCTTTTATTATACTAAAGAAAAACCTGGCAATGAAATGCTGGATTTTCAATCCCTTTAGCTGATACTGGGCCTCACAAAACAACACCTCTCCCTCCCTCTGGACCACATTTGAATTCCTGTTTACTTTTATCAATAGCAGTTACCTTCACAGTTTAAAAGAACATTTGAAATTGAAGTTTAGTGGAAGCACATAACTTGACCCTTCTAGATTATTGTTTATGATTTCCAATTTCACTCTGTTTAATTCCATGAAAACAGTGTTGTAATACAATGCAGAAGGAAGAAATAATTATTGGCAGATTGTGAAGACCACCTTTTATAAACAGTTAATTGTGTTACTCATATGTAATAACCAAAGAACATCATGACTATTCAAATAACCAAGACCAAGCAACATGAGTCCAGTTTTAAAACAAAATGACCACAGAGTTTAATACTGCCACAATCGGGTGGATTTGTCTTATTTCTTCAGACTGTAGCTGAACATATTTATCCAATGCTTGTCTAAGCAAAGAGAATTTTTGAGTATTTGAGGAAAAAAGGCCCATTTTGTTGAAGCTTTCTGTCTTGCACTCACAGGACATTTGCTCGAATACCAATGAAAAAGGGAAACAACATTTATATTCTGAGAAGTGAGTATTGACTGCTAGAGATGTCACATGGAAATTGGACCATATTAGATAATGACTGTCAGTTGACTGCCAAACTTTGTTTAAACTAGGCAGGTTGACTCTGATTGGTCGAGGCCTTGTGTTGAAGAATGAACCAGAGAAAGTCTGTCACTTATTTTGTTAAATTGAAACAGAAATATTGTATTATTATGCGCAACTTTCAAGTGTGACAAAGCCTGAATGGCAATCTGACATTGTTTGTTTGTCTGTCTAATTCTAAGGATTATTTACCAAATTTTATACAATTGCATAATTTCTTCTGATGTTGAGCATTGCTTTAACTTGTACAAGTATGAGCTGGTTGAATATGATCAGTATCTTAAATTTTAATGAAATACTGCAAATGCAGGAAATCTGAAATAAAAAGCGAAAATGCTCAGAAAACTAAGCTGGCCTGGTAACATGTATGGAAAAAAGAATCGTTAATTTTTCATATCTAATATGACTTCTACAGAACTGAAGAACAGTTTAAAGTTTATACAACATCTGGCAGTTGACTGTCAATCATCTCCTAACTGGTATGTTTTCCAGGACAGTTCCTTTGTCAATTGGAGTTCGCTCAGCAATCTAACGGCGCAGTCTTCTCTTAGAATATAGGTGATTGTTCATTTTCCTATTTACATTGGCATTCTCGTGATTTTCCTAATAAGTGCAAGGCAAAAAGCTTTGACGAGTTATTTAATTACATTCGAGCACTGTGCTACCAACTGACTGTTAATCTTTGTTAATTTTTCTTTGTTTCTTTTCTGCTCCTTATTACATGAACGTTGTAAACTTACTATTGCCAAATTTGCTTAATTCGTTGGATGCATTTTTGCAGTTATCAAATAGAGGAATTTCTATCCTATTTGAATTTTGTTTCAATTTGAGCATTAGCAGTAAAATCAACTTTTAAATGCATCACGAGAATTTAGTGTGAACTTAATTTGAGTGGCCTCCTAAACATATGATACAAATTGGTGAGGGTGGGTGATGGCAGTGTGTTTTTGACAAACTAGAATATCACCTAGTATTTTGAGTTTTAAAACTTATAAGCAGTGGCAGTTATTAGCCTTCCTGGGTCTTATTTGTTATGGCTGAAAGTTGGTTGACCAATTGTAATGGTGTTTCTGAAAATTGTATACTAGAACAGGCATTCTCAATACATTTTGGTTCTGAGGTCTTTCCCTTCAAACCCTCCGTCTGTGTTATAAAAAAATTCCATTGAGCTCCTATAACAAATCACAAGTGTATTTTTAAAAAAATCTGATTTATCTATTTGTTGTGACTTCTTACCTATATTTTTGGATTATGTGGTGAACTGGAAGGTATTAAACTTGGATTAAAATAGGATTTTTACCAAAAGTTTGGAAGGAACCCAGGTGATTTCTTGAAAATAAAGTCAACATTTTAACCCCTATTTCAAATAATTCAATTTCAAATAACTTTTGAAAATAATACTTGGGGAGGCGAGATATGGAGTTAATTGCCTTTAATTACTGGATGACCTGGCTTTGGAAGAAACTATGGGGGTCCCTGCACTGATGGTTGCCTAGAAACTCTCTCTGGATTTGGTTTTTGGTGTCACAGTCTTAGGCCATTGAAGAGAAAGGTGGTAGGCGTTCGGGGAAAATCTTCAAAGCTGCAGTCTGGCAGCAAAACCTCCCTCTTTTGGTGACCTGATAGAGTTTCCACATGATGCTGAATTGTGACCATTATCGAAAAGCAAGAATACAGCTTGATTTCCAACGAAATTGCAGCCTTGTTTGAAAGGTCTTCCATTGGTCTTTTGACTGACAGTAATTCATTTCATCAACAAGAATTCATCAAATCCTAATGTTTGCTTCCATTGTAATTCTAAAGTACAACTTAGATGTGAAGCAGTTTCACCACTTGTTCTAAGAGTAAGTTTTGTTTTATAATGAAAGGATTATTTTGAGCTCATTACAGCAGCCTGGTGAAGGCCTCGCTTTGTCTGGATAGCAGTCTAAAAGTGAAACAAGTGTGTAGTTTGGTGATTATAATAAACTTTTTGATCCAGTCATGTGACTCAGAGTTGTGGGGCTTAATCACCTGGCCATTCCTCCCATCACAATTGTAACAATCTGTATATGCTTTTGTTAACCTCAATGTGAGAAGTTCTGTCACGACTTAGTGATATCATGGAGCATACATACGTGACTCGGTACTTTGTTTTATAAGGTATAGCTATTGACAATCCAGCTTCATCTGAGTATGTTTCATTAGATTGGACCATTGTTCTTTGCTACAGAAGAACGTGTAAAATCATAGAACAGAATGGCACAATGGAAGGGCTCTCAATCCACTAAATCGTGGATTGGCTCTTTTGAAAAATAATCCAGTTAGTTCCACCCTCCAACTCTTTCCTACATCTTTTCAAATGTTTTCTCCTTCAAAATTTTTTTGATCCAATTCCCTTCTATCTAATTCCTCTCAAACTATAAGAAATAAGCTTGACAGTTTATTCAACATCTGACGTTGAAGCTGTTTCCCTTGATCAGTCCTATAATTTATGGTATCCTCGTCACTATTTTGGATTTGCTGAGGAAGCTATGATTAATATTCAAATCATTTTTTGTTTGTCAGCAGCAAGCATTTTGATTTGAAAAGAGTATCATGCAATGTTATACAGTTGATTTACATCATTCACTGTAATAATGATGATGAATTATCATCAACATCCAAATAATGGGAAATAATGCATTTGCAATGTATATAAAGTTTTCAATAGTTTATAATTGGTGAATAAATTGGCTCGAGTTGAAATTAACACCTGTGACTTTACGAATTTAGTTCTGAGTTTCAGCATTCGACATCAAAGTTTTTGGTTTAATTTCCAAGAAGAAATGGCGAGAAGTCATTTGAAAACTGGTATCCTGTTACTATAAACTGCACATCCACTCTGGTGATTGTACAGGTAGTGTTTACACAATTTGACAAATGTTTTAACAAGCCAAAACCCTTCCCATTTAAGAGTGAATTCTTTTGAATGGAATAAATTTCTGAACAGTTCCATGGTAAATTTGAACCATTATAGCCCTTTAATTGGACAATAATTTATTTAAGATTGCTTATTCAGGCATTGAGTTGTGGATGTTTAATAAGTTGTGTTTGAAGCTAACTTTTCGCTTTCAAAAAGGTTTCTCACTGCTCCCTGCATAATTTAATTAAATAATATCAAAGAGCCATGTTTGGTTTTTCAAAGTTGTCCAAAAGGTGACAATTGCGGAAACTATTCCCAGATTTTTTTCATGGATACCAGGAAAGACTTTTTCTCGCACAAGTATACACTTTTAAAAATGATCAGTAAGTACACGAGGAAGTAGTATACAGGCCTCCTAACAATGCTGACACTAACCATTAAGCAGAAAGTGATTAGAGATTCTAATAGAGGTAATATAATTAACATTGTGAACTTGATGTGAACTGCATTTGCCAATTTGCTTTATCCAATCTAGAAGATGAGTTTCACAAAAGTTTCCAGCATTGTAAAATCAACTTGGGGCAAGGTAAGTTTAGGTCTAGGCAGATTTGATTAGTAATTGCAAAAGAGCATAAGAAAAAGAAGCACGAGTCGGCTATTCAGCCTCAGAAATATGCTTTATCATTCAACAGCATGCGTGGTCTTCCCAGACCTCAACTCCTCATTTGTGCAAGCTCATCATAGTCTCTTTTTTTTTTAAAAAAAGCTTTGTGGACTATCTACTGCCCCTTTTAATACTTTTGTGATCTAGTTGCCACATCTTTCAGTGGCATTTTACTCCAGATATTCACAGGTCTAGGAGAAGACATTCCTTCCCATCTGCGGAGGTGTTATCATTGATCAGAAACTGTACTGGACCAGTCATATAAATACTGTGAATAGAAGAGCAGGTCCCCAAGAGTAGGTTTTAAACAAGTGGCCCCTTTGTTGTGAGACTATATCCACTAGTTTGAGATTGTCTCATCATTTCAATATTTACTCCAATGAAGGAAAGGATAAAAATGAGAATTGACTAACCACTAATATGAAAACTGATTGTAAAGTCACTTAAGGGCATAGTAAAGGAAAGTAACTGAAGTAAACATTAGTCCCTTAGAAGCAGAGACAGGAGATTTTTTAACTCACTTATGTGGGCTTCGCTGGCTGGGCCAGCATTCGTTACCCAAAAGTAGTTGCCCTTGAGAAGTTGTTAGTGATCTGCCGATTTGAATTGCTTATCATTGGGAATGAAAAAATGGCAGAGATATTCAACAGATATTTTGTCTGTTTTCACAGCAGAGGATGCAATTTACATAACAGTAGTTAAGGGTTACAAAGTGTAAGAAAAGATCATTATCAACAGAGAAAAATAAATAGAAAAACTGCAGGTCAAACCAGCAACAAATTCCGATGGCTTTTTATAAAATAGTTAGGGATGGTGGATGCTTTGGTTACAATTTTCCAACATTTTCTAGATTCTAGAATGATCACAGCAAATGTAACACCTCTGTTCAAGAAAGGAGGGACAGAAAAAAGCAAACTGTAGACTATTTATTCTGACATCAGCTTCTGTGAAAGAGCTGGAATCGTATTAAAGAAATAAACTTTAGCATGATTTTACTAAAGGAAATAGTATTTGACTAATTTATTTATTGTTTTAATTCAGTCATGGAATATGGGTATTGCTGGCAATATCTGTATTTATAACCCATTCCCAGTTCCCCTTAGGAAGTTGGTGAGCTGCCTTCTGAAACAGCTGCAGTTGGTACCTCCACAGTTAGTGTTCCAGGATTGTGACAGCGAAGAAACTGCAAATTGGTTCCAAGTCAGGATATTGTATGGCTTGAAGGGGTACTGTTCCCATATATCTTTTGCCCATTCATTCTGGGTGGTAGAGTTTGTGGGTTTCGAAGGTAAGGAGCTTTGGTAAATTGTAGCTCGGAAATGTTGGGGAGTGAATATTGTAGGTGTTAGATGCATTGTTGGTCAGGCAGGTTGTTTTGTCCTGAATGGTTTTGACTCTGTTGTTGGACTTTCACTCATCTAGCTGACTGGAAGATATTCCATCACATTGCCAATTGTGCCTTGTCAATGGTGCACAGGCTTTTGGGAGTCGGGAATGGCATTACTCACTGCAGACTTCCTAGTTTCTGACCTGCTCTTGTGTCCATGGTATTTATATGACTCGTCGAGTACAGTTTCTGATCAATGGTAACACCTCCTCAGGATTTTGCACATGAGGGCAATTCATCAATGGTAACATCATTGAAAACCATGAGTTGATAGTTGGATTCTCTCCTGTTGGAGATGATCATTGCCATGTGGCACGTATGTTAATTGCCTCTTATCAGTACAAGCCTGAATCGTGATAAGAGTTTGCTGCATTTGGGTTCTGACTGCTTCAGTATTTGAGGAGTCAATGTATTATAAGTCAGGAGTCATGAGAAGCCATCAAAAGCCCTGAACCTGAATTTACAATTTAACCCTTCCCTGTTGAAAGAGGAACCTTGATAGCTTTGTGACAATTTTACTTTCGTCTTTGTAAGTGTCTTTTTTCCTTACCTACTTTTAGTCTTTGTGTACATATTTTTAGCAAATAAACTTATCTGTTTTTCACTTAAAGACAGAAGTTTTGCAATACAGTAGCCTTTATATTATTTTAGGCTAATGCTTTGCTCGTGGTAATTTTAAAGTTGAAATACTGAAACCAAAAGGAGTCTGTACACAAACTTATTCAAGTTCTTAATTCATGAACCACTGTAACGAACTGCCTGTTTCAGTTGTGGCAATGGATACATTTACCTTGAAAGCAGCACAACCAAAGGTTAGTTAAATAAACAGCTATAACAATACGCCCAATTTACTGAGCCTGAAGACTCTAGAATTCAGAAGAATGAAAGGTGATCTTATTCAAGGTTATGAAGAGGCTTAATAAGGCAGATACCGATGCCACCCGAAGGTTGCAGGAACAGCGACTCATATTCCGCTTGGGAACTCTGCAGCACAATGGTATCAATGTGGACTTCACCAGCTTCAAAATCTCCCCTTCCCCCACCGCATCCCAAAACCAACCCAGTTTGTTCCCTCCCCCCACTGCACCACACAACCAGCCCAGCTCTTCCCGTCCACCCACTGCATCCCAAAACCAGTCCAACCTGTCTCTGCCTCCCTAACCTGTTCTTCCTCTCACCCATCCCTTTCTCCCACCCCAAGCCGCACCTCCATCTCCTACCTACTAACCTCATCCCACCTCCTTGACCTGTCCGTCTTCCCTGGACTGACCTATCCCCTCCCTACCTCCCCACCTATACTCTCCTCTCCACCTATCTTCTTTTCTCTCCATCTTTGGTCCGCCTCCCACTCTCTCCCTATTTATTCCAGAACCCTCACCCCATCCCCCTCTCTGATGAAGGGTCTAGGCCCGAAACGTCAGCTTTTGTGCTCCTGAGATGCTGCTTGGCCTGCTGTGTTCATCCAGCCTCGCATTTTATTATCTTGGAATCTCCAGCATCTGCAGTTCCCATTATCTCTAACCCTTCTCACTCTTGCCCCACTCTCCACCCCATGCACAGGCATAGTGATTAAATTGTCTATATTTGCTGATTTAATTGAGAGTAGAATGTACATCTGAAGAGTAAATTCAAAGGTTGAACCAAACTATTTTTCATAATGTTTTCTGTTTTTGATAACACACTTAAAATTTGTTTTGACTATTCCTTATGGATAATATAGAACTATTAGTGAAGCTGAAAAATTCCAAAGTTCATTATAAGATGAAGAAAAGACAAATACCCACATAGTTTATTGTAGAATATCTTTCTTATGCTCTGGTTTGTGATGTCTGTGATGCTAAAAGCATTGGTTCAATTCCTACGCTGGCTGAAGTTATCAAGACTCTCCTTATCAACCTCCTCCCCTCCCCTCGCCCTCAGGTTATACCACGACCAGTTGTGTTTCTCTAATGAGACAGCATACTATGGGCAGCTCTAAGATGATAGCAACTTTGCCTTTATATAAGTATCAATAATATGTGTTTTTGAAGAGCTGATTTTTCATAATGTCCAGCCATGTTTTTACTAAATCTAACTAACCATTATTTTCAACTTTTTTTCAGCGGGAACTAAATATCAGAGAAGGAACTTGGGAAAGAATTCGCACAGAAAAGAATCCTTATGTATTGTGTAGTCTTATGTGGTCCTGGCTGGAACAGTTGAAAGAACCAGTTATAAGTAGGGAGGATGTGGAGACTTTAGCACATAAATATATGGATCCCAATAAAGCGTTTTACTCATTAGAAAAGGTAATTTTCAGTTTTCTTGTATTTCATATCCATCCATTCTGGACTATAGCATAGCAAAGTAATTTTCACTAGACTTTCCGTTGAACTTGCATATTTTTGACTGTGAAAAGGAGAACTAGAAATTCTCTGGGAGAGGGGAGAGGACAATCCTGTGTGTTTGATGCATGATTAAAACCAATAGTATGAATCCTCCTCTTTGAGATTCTTGGTTAGTATCTAGAGTTATATTGAATTTGTTCATTTTTAATAAATAGTTGTCTTTATTTGCTTAAGGCATATTTAAAGACCGTTCATCAGTATGAAATGTAAACAGCCAATAACATGATAGTGATAATATTCTTGTTAAGCATAATATTTACTTACATAGTGTTTTATCACTTCAAACAAGGGCCAGTATCAGACACTGCTTTGCATTCTTGATTGTATGGCACAATTGCGTGACCTGCCGTTTGATGTAGAAGATGCTATACTTACTCGGGCAGTTCGAGCTTTTACTAAGGCAAGTACTCCATCTCGTAGGGGTAAAGAATTGAATGAGGTCTTGGAGTGATAGAATTAATAAAATGTTGTTTTATTTCACTATTCGATCCGAAATGTTCTAATTCCATAGAAATTAATCAAAAAGGCTTTTTAATTCCTATGTCTGTGTTCAAATTGATTAAATTACTTCTGAATTCAGTCACTGTTATATAATTAAATGTGGCAGATAATTTATGCCAACTGTGAGCCAAAAAATAGCAAAGAGAAGACAATTTTTAGTTCATGTTGGCTGAGGAATAGAGATATCGGATCAAAGGTATACAATAAGGAATAAATAGGATTATGATTTAATATTGCAAAGTTACTGTAATCTGTTTCCCTGAAAACTTTGCAAAGGAAATTTGACTGTGATCTTGCATATTTTTACAATTTTGTGATATTTGTGTGAATGATAACACCCAGTCAAAGTAAGAGCCAAAAAGAGGGCAGGAAGTTTTTGAGTCCATTGGGCTAAATTCATTCAGTGTCAGGTTGTCTGGATTAAGGTCATATTGGGGAAAAATAAACAGGTCACCTCTGCATTATAAGGAAATGTTAACAATGCAGACCTTTTCTTTTGCATAGACGTAGTGCAGGAAAGATGTGATGTCAAAAAAAAACTCACTGTTTTGGGCACAGAGAATATTGTGATGCCTAGAAAATGAATGGGAAACAAATGCTGACCTAACTAGTGACAAGTAATAAAAATAAAACAACAAATTGAGTGGGCTGTTCATTGTGAATGTTTGTAGGTTCTTCAAAACATGGGCATTAAAAGTGTGTGGTTTTAATGGTCCTGTATTAGTCAGGAATACACAATTATTAAGATTCTGTTGTACCTATTGAGGCTGTCATGTGGTCAGCATTAACACTTTATCACTGTTATGGGGTATTGTGCTGCATTCATTTTAATAATAATCACCCCTTCTCCCCCTTGTCCTAAGTATCTATCCTTAGAATCGATTCAAATGGTGGAGATGATGAAAGTTCTTATATCTCTTTGCGTTATGTTCTGTGGAAGCTGAGCTTCATTTTCATATTTTCCTCAAGGCAGTCTTGCATTTTACAGCAGCTGTGGCAGAATTCAATTAAGAAACATGGAATGTAAATCTGGTCTCAATGGTGACCATGACTGCTATTATCAACTTGTTGTGAAAAGCCAACCAGTTCACTAATGTCCTTTAAGGGAGAAAATCCGCTGCTCCTGCCCAGTATAGATTACTTGTGATTCCAGACCCACAGCAACATGGTTGACTCTGAACTGTCCTCTGAGAGAGCCTAGCAATCTATTCCGTTCAAGGACACTTAGGAATAGACAACAATGATGGCCTTGACAACAATGCCCACATTCCATGAAAGAGCAAAAAACCTTCAGAGTTCTGGATCATAGTCTGACATGCAAAGATTAAATTCTGTTAATGCCTCCTTATAATGTGCATCCATTAGAGTTGAGAATGTCTTTTTTAATGAAAATAATATAGAGTGAAAAGGTTGACAGTATAATCAAAATTGAACAATATACTTATTTATACTAATAGATCTTCTGTGATTTCACCCAGAATGAGTATTTATCTTGTCTGTCGTTCATATTGCTACTACATCCTATATATTCTCACTTGTGTTTATGACTATGACATCTTCTATCTTTACACCTTTCTTATTTCTTTTCCTCCAAAATAAGAGAAGAGTAGTGGGGCATTAATGGGGAGGGAATGCTTAAATACTCATTGTAACCAGTCCTTTCCACTTGATTCACTTTTTATTCTTTTCATTTATGCCCCTCATCTTATACAATCCCTTCTTCCCAATTGCTGTCATGAGTGCTGTCACCCGAACGTATTAACATTTTGGGCTCATTTCCCTATTTTCTAGCTTTCTTTCTGAAAGTGACATACTCCTTTAAACTGTGCCTCCCTCATGCTGTACATTGTTTCTTGCTATGTATTTTTCTCATCCAATTTTGCTACACAGTAGTCTCTGTTAATTACATTAATTTTGCAATTTTACCGTAGAAAGTTACGCAGGCATTTTTGCAGCAGCTTTATCAGACATAAGTCTACACCATGATGAAAAAAATATGAGCAAGAACATCTTAAAACTGTCCTGTTTAGTCAAGAATTGAAGGATGCCATTAAGGAAGTTGAGTACGTATGAAAGCAAAGATGATTAGGGAGCGAATTCTAGACCTTTTCACCCAGAGACAGAAAGCAGATTTATGAATTCGGGTTTAAGGTAGTGGGGAATGTACAAAAGGCTACAGTTTGAATGATACAGTTCTCTGTGGATTCAGGGCTGGAGGATATTGTGGAAATGGGTCAGATGAGGCTATGAAGGATTGGTAGACAAGGATATGAGTTTAAATTTGAGATGTTGGACCATGGCTATTTGATCAAGAATTGAAGGAGGAATTATAGTTGAAAGCCTGTTAGCTGCATGCTTGTCCTTTCCTTATCCTCCTTTTGCACTTACTTGCTCTTGATTCCCTTCCTTTCCAGTGTGAACTTCACCACTGCCCTTTCCTACTATTTGTTAACGACTTTGATATAGAACTTTAAACATCTGAAATTTGTTCCCAAGAAGGCATTAGCAAAGATAAAAGATGAGATTTTAACTCATTCAAGTCTACCTATTTGGACAGATTTAAAATAAGGCATGTTGGTTAACTAACACTCTAGTTTTGAAAGCAGGGAATTGGTTAGCTCAGTTGGCTGGATGGCAGGATTGCAATGCAGATTGATGTCAATACTGTAGGTTGAAATTCCATTCAGGCTGTGGTTACTACGAAGGACTGTCTCTTTTTTTAAAACTTTCCCCTCACCTCTGTGTGCTGACCTTGGGTTAAACTACCACCAGTTGTCTGTCTCCAATGAACGAGCAGCCCTATGGACTGTAGGGATGATGGCAACTTTATCTTTCATCGAAAGCCAACTTAAACTAACATACATGTAAATGCTTCAAACAATAAACAGGGTTGTGTATTGACGGCAGTTACCTAGACTGCTGAGACTCAGTGGATTTTTTGAGTTCTATATTGATGCTATTTTGAAAAATGTATAAGGAAAATATTTGCAGTAATTGTGCAAATTTATGTTGATTAAAAATCATGTAGTCCAATTAATGTATTCAGTAATATCTGTAGAAATGAGATGAAGTGAACTATGGGGTAGCTGTTAAATGTTTTTTTATAAAACAAGTAA
The DNA here is from genome assembly GCF_030684315.1 of Stegostoma tigrinum. Classification (NCBI taxonomy): domain Eukaryota; kingdom Metazoa; phylum Chordata; class Chondrichthyes; order Orectolobiformes; family Stegostomatidae; genus Stegostoma; species Stegostoma tigrinum. Next base: position 27,260,514 of record NC_081364.1, on the reverse strand, counting down.
GGTGTGGATATTTGGATGTTCGTGATTAATGACCATAATTGAAAAATCTTTAGCAACAATTGAAAAAATTTTGGATGTGAATTATGTTAACTAAATTATCCTGTCGATGCAAAGTTGCAATCAGCAATGAGGTGCATTTAGTCTACAAGTCAACATAGTTTGTTTAAACCACTATAAGTGGAAGCTTGAAGATTAACAATTGAGGCAGAGTTTGAGAAAAAGAATGAGAACAATTCCAGAAATAACCACAAAATGAAAGAGGTTATTGACTGGAGAAGTCAATGAGGGGATGTGATCCATTTGCCCAAAATGCAGAAAGGTAATTACAACTTTTCATCGGAAATAAGTTTAATTTAAATAAATGTGAGGTGGTGCATTTTGGAAAGGCAAATCAGGGCAGGAGTTGTACACTTAATGGTAAGGTCCTGGGGAGTGTTGCTGAGCAAAGAGACCTTGGAGTGCATGCTCATAGTTCCTTGAAAGTAGAGCTGCAGGTAGATGGATAGTGAAGAAGTCATTTGGAATGCTTGTCTTTATTGGTCAGTGCTGTGAGTATGGGAGTTGGGAGGTCATGTTGTGGCTTGGTTCGGCCACTTTGGAATACTGCATGCAATTCTGGTCTCCCTGCTGTAGGAAACAGGTTGTAAAACTTGAAAAGATTTACAAGATTGGAAGGTTTGAGCTATTTGGAGAGGCTGTAAAGGCTGAGGCTATTTTCACTGGAGCACTGGAGGCTGAGGGGTGACCTTATAGAAGTTTATAAAATCATGAGCATGGATAGGGTGAATAGCCATGGTCTTTTTCTCAGGGCAGGGGTTCCAAAACTAGAGGGCATAGGTTTAAGATGAGAGAGGAAAGATTAAAAAGGGACCTAATGGACAACTCTTTCACCCAGAGGGTGGTGTGTGTATGGAATTAGATGTCAGAGGAAATGGTCGTGGTTGGTACAATTACAACATTTTAAAAGGCAGCTGGACGAGTATATGAAAGCTTTAGAGGGACATGGGCCAAATGCTGACAAATGGGACTAGATTAATTTAGGATACCTGATCAGCATGAACTGAAGGGTGTGTTTCTATGCTGAACAGCTCTGACTCGAATGGATATAAACAGGAAACTTAAAAATTGAGAACTACATCACAAAACAAGTATAACATTAGCAATCCTTCGTCAACGCACAATATTGTAAGAATTGCTATTCAGTATGGAATACTGTGTTTGAAAACAGACTCCAGTTAATGCTGTATCATCTGACACCTTAGAAACTATTGGTTGATTGAGGCAGGAGTGGCAAATATATACACAGACACATGTAGCAATAAGAGATAATGGGAACTGCAGATGCTGGAGATTCCAAGATAATAAAATGTGGGGCTGGATGAACACAGCAGGCCAAGCAGCATCTCAGGAGCACAAAAGCTGACGTTTCGGGCCTAGACCCTTCATCAGAGAGGGGGATGGGGGGAGGGAACTGGAATAAATAGGGAGAGAGGGGGAGGCGGACCGAAGATGGAGAGTAAAGAAGATAGGTGGAGAGGGTGTAGGTGGGGAGGTAGGGAGGGGATAGGTCAGTCCAGGGAAGACGGACAGGTCAAGGAGGTGGGATGAGGTTAGTAGGTAGCTGGGGGTGCGGCTTGGGGTGGGAGGAAGGGATGGGTGAGAGGAAGAACCGGTTAGGGAGGCAGAGACAGGTTGGACTGGTTTTGGGATGCAGTGGGTGGGGGGGAAGAGCTGGGCTGGTTGTGTGGTGCAGTGGGGGGAGGGGATGAACTGGGCTGGTTTAGGGATGCAGTGGGGGAAGGGGAGATTTTGAAACTGGTGAAGTCCACATTGATACCATATGGCTGCAGGGTTCCCAGGCGGAATATGAGTTGCTGTTCCTGCAACCTTCGGGTGGCATCATTGTGGCAGTGCAGGAGGCCCATGATGGACATGTCATCAAGAGAATGGGAGGGGGAGTGGAAATGGTTTGCGACTGGGAGGTGCAGTTGTTTGTTACGAACTGAGCGGAGGTGTTCTGCAAAGCGGTCCCCAAGCCTCCGCTTGGTTTCCCCAATGTAGAGGAAGCCGCACCGGGTACAGTGGATGCAGTATACCACATTGGCAGATGTGCAGGTGAACCTCTGCTTAATGTGGAATGTCATCTTGGGGCCTGGGATGGGGGTGAGGGAGGAGGTGTGGGGACAAGTGTAGCATTTCCTGCGGTTGCAGGGGAAGGTGCCGGGTATGGTGGGGTTGGAGGGCAGTGTGGAGCGAACAAGGGAGTCACGGAGAGAGTGGTCTCTCCGGAAAGCAGACAGGGGAGGGGATGGAAAAATGTCTTGGGTGGTGGGGTCGGATTGTAAATGGCGGAAGTGTCGGAGGATGATGCGTTGTATCCGGAGGTTGGTAGGGTGGTGTGTGAGAACGAGGGGGATCCTCTTGGGGCGGTTGTGGCGGGGGCGGGGTGTGAGGGATGTGTCGCGGGAGATGCGGGAGACGCGGTCAAGGGCGTTCTCAATCACCGTGGGGGGAAAGTTGCGGTCCTTAAAGAACTTGGACATCTGGGATGTGCGGGAGTGGAATGTCTTATCGTGGGAGCAGATGCGGCGGAGGCGGAGGAATTGGGAATAGGGGATGGAATTTTTGCAGGAGGGTGGGTGGGAGGAGGTGTATTCTAGGTAGCTGTGGGAGTCGGTGGGCTTGAAATGGACATCAGTTACAAGCTGGTTGCCTGAGATGGAGACTGAGAGGTCCAGGAAGGTGAGGGATGTGCTGGAGATGGCCCAGGTGAACTGAAGGTTGGGGTGGAAGGTGTTGGTGAAGTGGATGAACTGTTCGAGCTCCTCTGGGGAGCAAGAGGCGGCGCCGATACAGTCATCAATGTACCGGAGGAAGAGGTGGGGTTTGGGGCCTGTGTAGGTGCGGAAGATGGACTGTTCCACGTAACCTACAAAGAGGCAGGCATAGCTGGGGCCCATGCGGGTGCCCATGGCCACCCCCTTAGTCTGTAGGAAGTGGGAGGAGTCAAAAGAGAAGTTGTTGAGTGTGAGGACGAGTTCCGCTAGGCGGATGAGAGTGTCGGTGGAGGGGGCCTGGTCGGGCCTGCGGGACAGGAAGAAGCGGAGGGCCTTGAGGCCATCTCCATGCGGAATGCAGGTGTACAGGGACTGGACGTCCATGGTGAATATGAGGTGTTGGGGGCCAGGGAATTGGAAGTCCTGGAGGAGGTGGAGGGCGTGGGTGGTGTCACGGACATAGGTGGGGAGTTCCTGGACCAAAGGGGAGAAAATGGAGTCCAGATAGGTGGAGATGAGTTCGGTGGGGCAGGAGCAGGCTGAGACGATGGGTCGACCGGGGCAGGCAGGTTTGTGGATTTTGGGAAGGAGATAGAAACGGGCCGTGCGGGGTTGGGGAACAATGAGGTTGGAGGCTGTGGGTGGGAGGTCCCCTGAGGTGATGAGGTCATGAATGGTGTTGGAGATGATGGTTTGGTGCTCGGGTGTGGGGTCATGATCGAGGAGGCGGTAGGAGGTGGTGTCGGAAAGTTGGCGTCTGGCCTCGGCGATGTAGAGGTCAGTACGCCATACTACCACTGCGCCACCCTTGTCTGCGGGTTTGATGGTGAGGTTGGGGTTGGAGCGGAGGGCTGCCCGTTCTGCGGGGGAGAGGTTGGAGTGGGTGAGAGGGGTGGAGAGGTTGAGGCGGTTGATGTCTCGACGGCAGTTGGAGATGAAGAGGTCGAGGGAGGGTAGGAGGCCTGGGGGTGGTGTCCAAGAGGAGGACTTGTGTTGGAAGCGGGTGAAGGGGTCAGTGGAAGGAGGGTTGGGTTCCCGGTTGAAGAAGTAGGCATGCAGGCGAAGACGGCGGAAAAACTGCTCTATGTCCGACCGTGACTGGTATTCGTTGATGTGTGGTTGTAGGGGGACAAAGGTGAGCCCCTTACTAAGGACTGACCGTTCGTCCTCAGTCAGTGCGAGGTCTGGGGGGATGGTGAAGATGCGGCAGGGCTCAGTGTGGCTGTCTTCTCTGGGGTTGCAGGCTGTGGAGTGCTGGGTAGAACATATTTAAAACCTCCTAGGGCCAAACTAAAACTAACTGTGGTAAACAAAATATAGTGTTTATATTCTAGTTTTGTTTGGTAGACCAAAGGACCCTTTTATTAAAAAAGGACCTTTTTATTGTTTTATTTAAAAGCTTTGTTGAGCTTTTTCCTGGGATGAAATTGCTATAATTCTATAAATCACACATGGCCATTGGAAAGGAAGGCCTGTTGAGTCGTCATCTCCTCATTCCATGATGTTCTTGCAGTCTTCCATTTGGAAACACCAGTCTCTGTAGAATTAGTACTTGCACTTGTCAGAATAAAACAAAGAACAAATGCTGGCACTCTAAAATGAAAAAACAGAAATTGCTAGAGAAACTCCAGTTTGGCAGCATCTATGAAGAGATAATAGCATTTACACTTCGAGTCCAGGGATCCTGCTTCAGAACTGTTTCCAGCTGTAAAACCTTTTTTCCTAGCTGCTATTAATTCTGAAGATGGGTCACTGGGCTCAAAACGTTAAGTTTTCTGTTAATGGATGCTGCCAGACCTGAGTTTCTCTAACAATTTCTGTTTTTGTTTGCAATTGTCTGTTAGAATTATGGTTTTTTTTATACTTTTTACAGTATTCAAAAGTATTCTTGCTTAAATGGGGGGGGGGGGGGGGGGAGAATTATTATTTGGCAAATTTTGTCTGATTCAATTTAGAATTAAATGGGAAATTGAAATTATGATGTAAGTTAATCTACTTTGTGTCCATTTAATTAAACTAATGTACATTTATCAGCCAAATGGACTGAGTAACTTTCAGACATGAGGTGTTGCTTTTGTAGGTGTTATAAAAAGAATTGCATGATTTTGATTAAGAAGCAAACATCACTGAGGAGCATGTCACAGCAGAACCACTAGGGCTAGAATTAATTTGGGAGGGAAAAGCAATTTAGTTCTTTTGCTACTTGTTACACGGGGACCTCTGCTAAAGCTGCACGGTTTTGGACTTGGGCAAAAACAACCATAAGCCATTCTGCAGCCAAGTTGCTCACATTCTTGTGAAAGCTTACTCATAAATAGCATCTAAAAACATGACACTTGCGTGTTGAGCACTTTTTTACTACTAGTTGGTGTCTTCAGATGAGGTAGGGAGAAGATTGGAAGGAAGACAGTTCAAAATGAAAAGGAACAAACCTTATGATATTTCCAACTACTTAGCTTTTCTTGTTTATTGTTTCTTGAGTTTAACCTCATTGTGACTGACTGCTACATGGCAAATATGAGGCTCTGCATTAGTTTCTAAACTGTCAATTGGCTAATAGGTGCTTCTGTTATATTTTTCCCAGGTCAGTTTTGATGCTGATGAGGGTCCTAAGGTTTACAATACGCTCAAGACCATATTAAAGCCAATCTTAGAAGACAAGCAAGCAAAACTTGCAGATTGTGAAGTTTCTAATAACTGTGCACAAAGTGTAGGTTTGTAGATTCACTGAGCAAGAACGTAAAATATTCAATTTTTCTGTTCCTGTTACCGTCCCCAAAAGATAGGGAGTATTTGAAAAACTATATTATAGAGCAGTACACTATAATTAGGCAGTAAAATTTAGAATAAACTTCCATTACACACACTTAATTGTTGACAACGTACATTTTACAAAAACAAGCTTTGTTTTAAAACAAGATGATGTATTATTGAGGGGAAAAAAACCTGCTCTATAACTTGCTCATTAAATATATGAACTGGCCACCAGTGTTTAATGAGGTCTACTTGTTTAACATCTGCCATGATTTTAAAGTGCCATATATCAACATGGAAATATGTTGTGGTATTTTGAAGACATTTAGTGTTTATAGTCATATGGTAGATTTTGTACTATACCTGCTTTTTATTTGTAAAATATTTTATTGCCTTCCATATCAAATGTTACATGTTTAATGCAATAATCCAATGTTACATAGAAAAATGAAAATGTATTTGAAGAATATATGAAGAGAAAATTCTTGACATTTAGATTTGTTTTTATGAAGTCCATTACCCAGCAGCTGTGATTTATTCTAATGATAACATTCTTAGTGTATTTAAAAGTTCAACAAAATACATGTATTTGAGATATTAATAAATGTGTTAAAAATGTCTTGTGCTCAGAATACTATGTGCACAAACTTATCTATTTACTGAGAATACATTCATCTCAAAGCATCACAAGCACCACTGAAATGGTTTATTGTTTGAACAGAGCTCCTGACATATCTTTTCGGAAAATAAGCACAATGGAAAGTTGATGTATGTTAATTTCACCTGATCTTAAGTGCTGGTATGTAAATTTTTTTTATTTGAGATATTATTATACAATTTGTTGCTTTATGTCAGAGGAATGTTAATCAGAATATAAACAGTGTAAGATATTGTGTAATCTTTCTGTTTAATGTACATCATTTTTGTTTTCATTTGTCATGTGGTAGCACATTGTATTTTCAATAGATTATTTTATAAATATATATTGCCTATTTTCACCTCCATTAAAGACACGTAGCTTGTTTCAGAGAAGGTAATATTGGTAACAAAGTTAAATGTACAGTTTCTAAAAGTAGTAAGAATCAAAGAAAATCTGTTTCATTAGACCTGTGCAGAATTGTGGAATACGCTTAAAATTTTAGTGGGACTTAAATTTGTGTTTTTATTATTTTTAGGTTCTCTGCTTAGCTCCATTTGTAAAGTTCAACTTGTCTGCTTTGTGATCTGCTTATCCTATGTACCCCATCTCTTGGCAAGATGTCCTTCCTTCATCTTGTGAATCAATTTCAAAGTATTTACCCTTTATTTCAAAACCCTTTAATATCTCATTATAGCCTTTGTGATGTTTCCTAGCTAAACTACTCTGCACATAATATCTTCTCTAATGATACAACTGGTTTAAAAAAAAAAGTAAAATCTCCTACAGTGTGGGATGAGAGGTAGAGTTGGAGAAATTGATGGAATTAAAGGTTGAGAAATCCCCAGTGCCTGATAATCTACATCCAGAGTACTTAGAATGTGGCTCAAGAAATACTGGATACATTGGTCATCTTCCAGGATTCTTTAGATTCTGGAACAGTTCCTTCAGATTCGAAGGTAGCTAATGTAACTCCACTATTTTAAAAGGGAAGTAGAGAGAAAACACTCGGCAATAGACCAATGAGCCTGATGTCATTAGTAGGGAAGATGCTGAGCAAAGCACTTCGAAAACAGTGGTCGAATCAAATACAGTCCACCTGGATTAGCAAAAAGGAAATCATGCTTGACAAATCTTCAGGAATTCTTTAAAGATGGACCTAGTTGAGTCCCACACAAGAGATTAATATGTTAAGAAAACACATGAAATGGAGGTGGTGTATTGAGATGGATAGGAATTTGGTTAGCAGGAAACAAAACATAGGGATAAACAAGTCTTTTTCTGAATGGCGGGAAATGATTAGTGGGGTACCACAGGAATTGGTGCCAAGACTGAAGTTACTCTCAGTTATATGTTAATGATAAAGATGTGGGAAATAAACATACCAATTTACAGATGGTACAAAACTGGGTGGATGGGTGCGCTGTGAGGAAATGCCGGCTAATATCCTTCCTCACATTGCATTAATTTCCTCTTTAACCCGAAATGCAACTTCACTGCCTTTTCCTTTTTGTCTGTCTGTCTTATATTACTGAATACCCCTAAATGTTCCATTCCCATGCCAAATCAGTCTGAAGGCATGTGTCTCTACTCCTGACTATATCATCCTGTTTTCATCTATTTGGTTAATTAATTCATTGCTTTGTTGCTAATGCTGAGTGTATTAAAAGACAAAGCCTTGAGGATTGTCTTTTTTGCATTATTGGCCTGTTCCCAATGTTTTTCTCTGTGGCTGTGTTTAACCCTGGCCCTTGATTTCCGTGTCTATCACCTTTTTTTTTGTTCTGGTCCTTGATACCCTTCCTTTGACTCCTTGCATAGGTTCCAATCATGCCACCATTTTAGTTTACAGCATCCCAATCTCTCTCTTGCAGATATATCCCCTATGACATCTGTAATACATAGTTTATACTGGTCCCGTCTGCCCTCAGAAGCAGTATTAGTGACTCAGGAATCTCCCTCCTACCATCTCTTCAGCCACATATTCAGCTGATAGATCATCTGTTTCTGGTCTAATTAACATGTACTGATATTGGGATCACTACCTCTTGAGGTTCTATCTGTCAACTTTTTTTCAAATGACGCACACACACACACACACACCCCTCTATCTTGCTTTGTCTCACTCAGAATACACCCTCTGTACTGTTTGTCAGTAAGCAGTTCTAGTACGATGACAACCATGCAGTGTGGAAGTCCTTGTCAGAGATGCTCAAGGGATAAATGTTCTTGATTGTTATTGAAGTGGAAAAATCCACGCCACAGTTGTCTGACCTGTATCACCATGATTTGCAGCCCTAATCTCACTGATTCATGAGCCATTGTCCGTTGCGAATCAGTGATAGTCCTAGGCTTGTACTTGCTTTGACAATGGGTCATAGCCCTGAATGTCCAACAGCATGTGGATCTGCTAAATAAGACAATTATTTGGTTAACAATAACACAGAGAAAGATATATAAACCAAAGATATGTAGGACTATGAATTCAGGGCTTAATTCTGTGATTGCATGAAATGTTCCTGTGTGGATTATACACTGTCTTGAGAGAAACTAGGGAATATTGAACCTGAGGGTGTCTGGAAACTTCAGATGGTTACTTCAAAGGAAGAGGTGAAATGCAGAAACTGAATTGTGATCTTGTGTGATTGCAGATTAATAAAGGCTGGTTACAAACACAACAGAAATCTTTTTCTCTTAAGAGTTGTATTCCAGACTGTGAACATGATGAGAAGTAAAAGCATTTCTGGGCAAAACAAGTTTGTACTTTCCCTTCTCAGCAACAATGAGAGAGGGCTTTTTCTTTTTTTAGAAAAAAGAGCTGTAATCTTGGGACTCAGTTTGCTATTCTGTGGGGCTAGTGTGCGTTGTGAAGATCACAGCTAAAGAATATCAACTAGGCAGCCTTGCACTTGCAAATAAAAGAAAGTCTTTCATCGATTGCTAGGAGGATATTAAAAATCAGCAAAACAAAAATAAGAAAACTGAAATTTCCTTCGGTTAACTTGAAGAACCAAGAATCTCTATTCAAATTGCTTATCTGCTGAGGTCAGCATGACTAGAACTACACAACTTTCTTGGCTGCGGTATTTTACCATCTTCTAGCAGACAAGCCAAAGACTGATGTTGGTTTTTTTTGCGCTTTCTTCACTTTTCACTTCTGGCCTGTGTGTTGTATTTTTTATGTTAATGTTTTATTAACTGTGTTCCCTTTTCTTAATCCAAGAAAACCCTAGTTAAATTGACTCAATTTAAAACGTAAATAATTGGAAATGGGAAATGCATCCCTTGGCTTAAGTTAACCTTGTTGCAACCAACTGGGATGAAGGAGTGATTAAATAATGGGAAGCCCATACCCCCCCCTCCTCACCTGGGAGTATCAATGATGTCAGGCATCCAGAATCATAATGAAATTGGAATCATTCCCTAGGGATTGATTTGTAACAGAGCCCCATTCCTTCCCTGCTATTACTGTCTTAGCTCTGTCTGACATCATTTCTCTGTACGGCCCTTGACTAATAAACAGTACACCTCTTAACAGAATGGCAACCTAATACAACATGCCCAGTTTTTGTTAATATCTGCTGTGAAAAAAAATCCCCTGCTGCCGCCATTGAGTTCCATTGAACCCCAAAGCACAATTTTCAGGCATTGCCATACTAAGCAAATCTTCTGAACCTTAAGAATCTCCATGGGCCAGGACATTGATACTTAAATATATTTTCTGGTCCTATATTATCCCATCATCCAAATATCTTACATAGATCATTATGGCTTCTCTTCCAGCAAGGTCTTCCTATGCAGAAACACTGTACCCATCTACCTTTCTTCCGTCACCTACAACTTGACTTCCAGTCTTCCTTTCCCTTTGGTTTCTCCTCCTCTTTACTATGGCACTGTATATCTTAATATGACATCATCTCTTTCTCCCTCACCAAGAACAATATCTTCTGTTACAATTTATTTATTTGGTTGAGAATGGGCAGTCATTAAAGTCTTTGGGTTGTGAAAATGATTATTTCTGCCTCTTGGCCGGTAGAGCATGTAGGAGATCAATCCAGAATTGGAAAAATTGATCAATTTTGCTTCTGATTCCTACCTTGCTCTCACCTTTACCTGGTTCAACTTTAACATCTCTCTTCCCTCCCTTGACATCTCTGTCTCCATTCTGGGACAGGCTGCCCAGCAATATCAATCACAAACATGCCAATGCCCATAGTTACCTCAAATGTCTATTCTCACACCCTGTTTCTTGTAACAACTCCATTTCATTCTCCTAGTTTCTCTGTCTTTATTGAATCTGTTCTAATGATAGCACTTTCCACAGGGAGGGTCTCAGAAATGTCCTTTATCATTAACTGATGAATCTCCATCACCGTGGTTGACATGGCTGTCAGGCATGCGTGACAGATTTTGTGCACTTCTGCCCTGAGTCCCATTCTCACCCCTCCCACAATGATGATAGGGTTTTCTTGTTCTCCCTTTCCACCGTACCAGCATCGGATCCAAATGATTATAAACTACTATTTCTCCACCTTTATTGGGATGTGACCACCAGAAAAACACTCTCCACCCACCCACTCTTATCAGCATTCCCCAGGGACTAAGCCCTCTGGAACTGCCTGATCCACTTCTCTTCCTCTCTCAACAGCTTCTCCCATGCCCATAACATCTTCCCATTGCAATCACAGAAGGTGCAACACTTGTCCATTTACCTCCTCCTTCCTCACAATCTGAAGCTTCAGACATACCTTCCAGGTGAAACAATAGTTTATCTGCCCTTCATTCAAACTCTTGTACTGCATTAGTCGCTCACAATAGGGTCTCCTCTACACTGTGGAGATGAAATGCAGACTAGGTGACCACTTTGTAGAACGCCTACATTCTATCCATAAAAGTGACCCTGAGGCTCCAATTGCATGTACTTCAACACACTCTCTTCACTGGCTGCCATTTTTAGGCCTGCTGGAGTGCTCCAGTCAAGCTCCATGCAAGCTGTACGAACAACACCTCATCTTTCACCTAGTTACCTTGAGCCCTCAGGACTCAACAATTAACAGTTTCAGAATGTGAATACCCTTCTCTAAGTCCGTTACCCACTTCCACATTCTAAGATGGTGTTTTGTATGGGCTGCTCTCAGCAAAGCTTACTGAACCCATCTTCAACCATCGACACTTCTTATTTGCACCCATTTATAATTTATCTCCCTCTTAGCTTATCATTCGTCGTTTTTACTTTCCTCTCCTTTGTTCCCCTCTCTCTGCACTCTCCATTATATTTTACTCATCAACCTCCCCTTCCACCCCCATGCCCTCCCCATCAGCATAAATACCTTTCACCTTTGACAAAGGATCACTGGACTCAAATGTTAACTGTTTTCTATTCTCCCGACAGATGCTGCCAGACCTGCTAAGTTTCTCCAGGACTTTCTGTTTTTGTATTTTTTTTCCTTATTTTGAGTTTTAGATATTCCTATTATGAATAAACATCAGTTCTCACACAAGCCTTTCCTATTAGTGCAGCTGAGAAAGGAAGCTTTGCACAGGCATAAACAAACAAAGAAACCTACAGCACTGGAACAGGCCCTTCGGCCCTCCAAGCCTGCGCCGATCAAGATCCACTGTCTAACCTGTCATCTATTTTCTAACGGTCTGTGTCCATTTGCTCCCTGCCCATCCATGTACCCGTCCAAGTATATCTTAAAAGACGCTAACGTGTCTGCGTCTACCACCTCCGTTGGCAACGCGTTCCAGGCGCCCACCACCCTCTGTGTAAAGAACTTTCCACGCGTATCTCCCTTAAACTTTCCTCCTCTCACTTTGAACTCATGACCCCTAGTAATTGAGTCCCCCACTCTGGGGGGGAAAAAGCTTTTTGCTATCCACCCTGTCTCTACCCCTCATGATTTTGTAGACCTCAATCAGGTCCCCCCTCAATCTCCGTCTTTCTAATGAAAATAATCCTAATCGACTCAACCTCTCTTCATAGCTAGCACCCTCCATACCAGGCAACATCCTGGTGAACCTCCTCTGCGCCCTCTCCAAAGCATCCACATCCTTTTGGTAACGTGGCGACCAGAACTGTACACAGCACTCCAAATGTGGCTGAACCAAAGTCCTATACAACTTCAACATGACCTGCCAACTCTTGTACTCAATACCCCGTCCAATGAAGGAAAGCATGCCATATGCCTTCTTGACCACCCTATTGACCTGCGTTGTCACCTTCAGGGAACAATGGACCTGAACACTCAGATCTCTCTGTTCATCAATTTTCCCTAGGACTTTTCCATTTACTGTATAGTTCGCCCTTGAATTTGATCTTCCAAAATGCATCACCTCGCATTTGCCCGGATTGAACTCCATCTGCCATTTATCTGCCCAACTCTCCAGTCTATCTATATTCTGCTGTAATTTCTGACAGTCCCCTTCACTATCAGCTACTCCACCAATCTTAGTGTCGTCAGCAAACGTGCTGATCAGACCACCTACACCTTCCTCCAGATCATTTACATATAATTTGAATGTAAAACCAATATGCTTTTTTCTAAAAAAAAATCCCTTTATTGGGCACTTACTGTACTCGGCAAGTTGAAGAGATGTCATTGTTGGGCAATTGAATACTTTTTAAACAAAAAAATTCCTGTCATCTAGTGTCTGCAGCAAGCATTTCTAAGTCAGGTTGGCCATAATACCATAACTCTTGTCTCAATTCCAAACTCAATGGAGTATCTCCCAAAATGTTTGGATTCCTTTTTGTCAACTTTGTGAATGTCAATTTTTGTTGTTTGTTCCAAACAGTTTTGCACTATAAAATCCCAATTACCAGCAATTCCGTTATAACTACTCATTCATTCTGCAAAAGACCCATACAGACAGAAGAGAACATTTTGATTGATCTAATGGAAGCTGCATTCACATCTAGTCCAAAAGCAAGAAGGGATTTTGAGGTAAACTATGCTACAGAACCAGAAACTGTATTGTACTGCAGTCTTGTGTAATGTGAAACATTCCAGAAATATGGCTTAATAGCAGTATCCTTGCCGTTTGAGTCAGAGTTTAGGATTCGGGCCTTGGTATTAATCTGAAATCCAGCATGTGCTTCTTTGGATTGGCTGCCTTTTGGATATCTTAAATGGAGATGTTCCTACCTACTCCACCACATACAGAAGATCCCACTGTAGTATTTGTTTGGTCAACATTTATCCTGCAATCAGTATCGTCAAAAGCAGAGTAACTGCTCATTATCTCATTCCCTGTTTGTGGGGCTTTTTAGTGTACACATTGATGACTATTTTCTTTCTTAATAGTGATTATATTTTAGAAAACTTTATTGCTGCAAAGTATGTTAAAGTAGTAACTGTAGAAAGCTCCATGTGCAGTAAATTACAAATTTTTGTAACATTTTAAATTATTTTATTGTTTCATTGGCACTTGAAATGTATGTATGATATTAATTCTACTAATGAACAAAACCAGTGACAGTTACGCATGTCAACTTGGTGATTGATTTATAATGAAAAATTACCAATTTAATATGCAAAATGAAGAAGAATGGATTTAAAAATTTGTAAGATACAGGAAAGAAGCTGACCCGTACATCTCGGCACTGAATGATCTGATAGATGTGACTGCTCTGAATTTGTGGTTTAGGGAGGGGATGGGGCTTATGAAAAATCATTTGTGTAACCCCAGCTGCCCCAAAAATGGCTTTTCAATGACATATTTCTTCAAATAACTTTTAAGATATTGCATAATTGCTTCCAAAGCAAATGAGTTGCCTTTGCAAAATACAGAAGGAGATGGTGTTTGGACATTGGAGTGCTCTATTTGAAGCATATTCTGAGCTGCGACTATGGATGCAATCATCTGTAGTAAGGTCACAATTTAGACATTCCAAGTCAAGTTAAAACAGAAAGAAATTAATGTATATAGCATTTTTCAACTGTTTGTTTACCAGCATTATTTGAGAAGGACTCTTCAAAAAGTTCTAATTTATCTTGCTATTTAAAGACACACAATACGGTATGTAAACGTTCCTAAAATAATGCCAGATTTTGAAACCTATAACTGTTGTAACTTTTACCAATGTAATACCGAGGCATATTTTGTGCCCAGGAGAATGTGTTATTGAACTGAATGTTTTGTGACTTAGGGGTTTGTTGAAATGCATATCTCTTCAAATCATGGTCTAAGCATGAAATCAGCTCACAAAGGCTTAATTGACTTCACAGACGGCATGTTTCTGGTGCTCAGTATTTCTGTCATTTAAACAAATTTAGTTTCACTTAGTTTCTTCTTCAGGGAAGATCAAGTAAACCTCAACTTCACAATTGCCGGATTGAAAAGTTATTCTTCTACCATTCTATTATGTTGAAGGAGCATGATTGCGATTATAATGACCAATGAATATATGCATATGCTTGCACAAAACTGCAAAACACCATATACAAAAAGCTAAATCCAAATATCCAAAACAGTAGACCATCCCTCATCAAAAAAAATTCACAATGCATCACAAAAGTCCAATTTTCTTTGTATAAAAATATGACACACAGCTCCATTTGCTAAAGTTCAATATGCAAAAATTCAAGACTACTTTGTATAAAAGTCTGAACCCCCATATACCAAAATACAAGATCCCAAACCCTAATTGTCCAATCTGTGGATATGAGTTTGCTCACTGAGCTGGAAGGTTAGTTTTCAGACATTTCGTCACCATTCTAGGTAACATCATCAGTGAGCCTCCGACGAAGCGCTGGTGTTATGTTCCGCTTTCTATTTATCTGGTTAGGTTTCCATGGGTTGGTGATGTCATTTCCTGCATTAGTGATGTCATTTCCTGTTCTTTTTCTCAGAGGATGGTAGATTGGCTCCAAATCAGAGTGTTTGTTGATGGAGTTCCGGTTGGAATGCCATGCTTCTAGGAATTCTTGTGTCTCTGTTTGGCTTGTCCTAGGATGGATGTGTTGTCCCAATCAAAGTGATTTTGATTTTTGACTATGATTGGGACAACACATCCATCCTAGGACAAGCCAAACAGAGACACAGGAATTCCTAGAAGCATGGCATTCCAACCGGAACTCCATCAACAAACACATTGATTTGGAGCCAATCTACCATCCTCTGAGAAAAAGAACAGGAAATGACATCACTAATGCAGGAAATGACATCACCAACCCATGGAAACCTAACCAGATAAATAGAAAGCGGAACATAACACCAGCGCTTCGTCAGAGGCTCACTGATGATGTTACCTAGAATGATGACGAAACGTCTGAAAACTAACCTTCCAGCTCAGTGAGCAAACTTACATCCAGAAACTCAACCTGAGCTACAATCTTCTCAAAACTCGCTGTCCAAACTGTGGTCACAAAAGGTTTCAATTTACCCCAAAGCTTGACTCTCATAAGCTTTAGCTCTTTAAATTTCCTGAACATAGAATGGTATATGAAGTGCAAAAGATAAAATTCAGATTGACTGACTTAAACATATCTCAAAGGGAACACACTTTTCCAGTTACAGGAAATTTAAAATTGGGCAGATAACAAAATTGCTTTTGTGCATAAAACCATGTAATGTGAAAGAAATCATCATTTTAAGTTAAAGATCATCAACACATACATGTATAAAACCTGTCAAAAAAACTCTCAACAAGGTGCTGCTCCATCTGCAATTTCCATTTTCTCTTCTTGCACTTTTCTTTCCAGGTCCCTGAATATCTTTTTCATTAAAATGCATGGCCATCTTATCCATAGCAACATGTTTGAATCTCTTCAGTGTGGTTTCTGACATGCCAAAATATTAAGCAGCAGATCAGATTATTTCTTTTGTGTGTATTATTTTCCTGTTGCATTCTTTTCAATCTTGACAACCTTTGACATGATCAGTTAAATCTCCCTCTCCATTTTCCAACTAATTAGGACTATCATTGTTTGGTTCCTTCTTACATGTCTAATCATACAGATAATTTCCAGAAATAGCTTTTCTTCCAACCCTTGAATTATTATCTCTGATGTCGAATAAGGCTTTTCCACACCGTAACTTATAGCTGTGGTTGCTGAAGCAACTTGACGCTTGGAAAATCAAATGCTAGACAGTAGAAATTTGAAAGTATTGATGCAGCAGGAAATAAAGTTCAAAGAGCATATGAGGTTGTTAGTGGTGAGAGATACAATGATGTAAATGGGATGGTCTTGCCTTTGAGTTAATGTAATACAGAGATCTCAACTAGGTCAAAGCTTTGACTGTGAATATGGGTATTTCTGCTATAAAGTATGTTTTGTTAACATGAATTGGCTGTAACACATTTGAATAGTGAACACTGTTTGGATAACGCAAACTTTCTACTGTACAGTATAGTGATTTTCTTATAATGCGATTTTCTATGGCCATTTCCTATAGTGCGAAGTCACAAGAACGCAACAATTGCATTGTAGGAGAAATACCTGTATCCAAATTTTTTCAGGGTTTTTTTTCTGCTGAGCAGAATTAACCATTTATATAGCATGATTACACTTGTAGATCTTTGCTTTATGGTAAACTAGTACCGCATTTTGTTTTATAATCTTGTAAATGTAAGTCTGGAAGGGAATCATTTGCATCAGCACCAGTACAATATATCAACAGACCCGGGTACTGCAATGTTTTGTATTTCAATACTTTTATACAATTTTAGTTATTTAGTTCTTAGCTGTTGCAGTTGACTTGGTTTCAATAGTAGTTATGGTAATACAACCATATTCTAATAATCTACTTGTGAAAAATAATTATTTAGCCTCCTTATTTTTGCTACATTCTTCTTAGATGATTCATTAGCTCGTAGAAAAAGTCCTTTCATAACCAGAGTTTTTGAGAAGATTTGTAGCTTAGGTTATGGATGAGGTTGCAGACTTGCTCACCAAGCTGGTGTGTTTGATTGCAGATGTTTTGTTACTCTGCTGGGGAACATTGTCAGTGCGCCTCTGGTGAAGCATTGGTGTTCTGTCCTGGGTGCTATTTATATGCCTCACTTTATTGGGGTGGTTGGTATCACTTCCGGTTCTGTTTTTCAATGGTTTGTATATTGGGTTCAGTTCATTGTGTTTGTTGATGGAGTTTCGGTTGGAATACCAGGCCTCCAGGATTATCGCATGAGACAAAGCATCCATAATGATACAAGCCAAACAGAGTCATGCCATTTCTGGGTGCCTGGCATTCCAACCAGAACAAACATTTTGAACTGGACCCGATTATACAAACCACTGAAAAACACAGAACCGGAAGTAATACCAACCACCCCAGCAAACCGAGGTATATAAATAACAAGCGAGACCGAACACCAACATTTCACTGGAGGTGCACTGACTGTTACCTAGCAGGGTGATGAAATGTCTGCAATCAAACATACTGGCTCAGCGACCAAGTGTACAACCTCCATTCATAACCATTGAACACAATTCTCTGGAAACCTCCTTTGCTCTAGAAATAGAAACTTGCAACAGTTATACAATTAAGAGCATAGCATCGTCGAAATTTGCAAGACATTCTTGAAAGAATAGTTGTGCTTCATCCCATATCCCTGCTTTTTATCTGTAACTCTGCAAATTCATCATCCTCAATTATTTAAAAATTATTGATAAATTTTCACTAGCTCTTACTAATTATTTTGAGTCTATGACTTTTAATTATTGATCTGCTCTTGTCAAGGGAATACATTTTCTCTATCTATCCACCTCTTACCATCTTGAAGCACTCTAGCAGTTCACCTCTTAACATTCTCTGGCTCAAAGCAAACAGTCCTGACTTTCTCAAGCTCTATTCATTACTAATGAAGACTTCAATTATAAGATCCTGGTAAATGATCCCTATATAGCTTCTAAGAGCTTTACAATTTTCCCCTGTCTGTTGCCCTGAATTATCCGTAATATGCAGGTGAAACCTAACTAGTGATTTATGAAGCTATATCCTGATCGATCTATCTTTATTCTAACTCTCTTAGAACTAGTAGCCAATGTTACCCACCTTATCAAATTGCAATAAAACACTTTAAGGTTCTGCAATTTTATTTTATGTGTGGTGTAATCATAATTAATCTGGAATGCATCTTTTCTGTGTTTTTCCATTATGCGATAGCCAGAACTGCACAAACCCCAGCTCTGACCTAACCAATTTCTTTGATTCATCATTACCTCATTCCATTCTGTGCCACATTGACCTATTGTGGTATAGTAATATACAGTTTCAGCCATATATGACCAACCCGCTCCCTGAGCCCAGTATATCTCACCATAAAGTAAAACACTTACTTACAAGTGCTGGACTGGTTTCAAAGTCTAAAAGTTTCATTTGTCCGTTATTCAGTGTGAAACAAAGAAATTGGACGCATCCCATTTGGAATGGATAGTGTTATTGAGGAAAGTAATTTTGGAAATTGCAGAGGCTGTAGCCACAATCTTCCGATGCTTCCCAGATATTATGATGTTGGCAGGAGACTGGACAGTTATAAATGTTTAAAAGACAGAGGAATAAACTGGCAACAAAATCGATCAGACTAATGTCCGTGGTGAAGACACTGAAACTAACAATCCAGAGCAAAATTAAATTGGCAGTGCTAAAGTTTGACATGCTGAGAACCTGTTTGGTATATGGCATTAATGTTGCAACCATGCAAAAGCACCTGCTAGCTGAAGTGTTCCAATGGAAGTGGACACTCTTGCTGGGCTGAGTGAGTTGGGGGAACACCACCTGAGTGAAGGCAATTGCAAAGCCTTACTCGGCCATATCCTGAACATAGGGACTCCGGGCCAGCCCACAGCAAAGCTAATCCTGAGTGAAATGGTTAAAATTTTCTCCAGGATTTGGACTAGCAAGTCATTGTAGTTGTTGCCGATATGTAGACCCAAGACAGCAGAAGTCCCATTGGACCTAAATTGAGTAGGAGGACATGGAGCCCATTTTCCAGGAGAGAATGTACCCTGGAAAGGCCACCTACTTCTGCCAAATTGCTTGACAAAATCCAAATTAGAACTAATCAAAATATATGTCTGGTTAAATGGTCACCCGGCTATAACAGAGGTCAACATTGCCATAGTTGTTTCAGTGATCATGGACTCCAAATCTTAGGTTTGTGCATCACCTTGGGTAGACTGAGAACCTAAACTGGGGAACATTTATAGACAATGGGTACAACTTCAGTTCTAGTCTCTCCATAAGAGGTATCACTGATTGCAGAAAAAGGCTGAGGCCAGCTTGCTGGGGCAATATTGGTTGAAAAAGAGTCACATAGACCGGTTTAACATTTTTCAATTAGAAAATGGTTATCTGAGTGAACTCACTCCTAATCAAATACCCAAAAGTTTTTAGGGAAGGTTTACGGACTAGCAAAGGAGCTAAGGCCATGTTTCGTATTGACCAGGAAGCAATTCCACAATTCTGCAAGAGTTGCTCAATGCCATTTTCCTTCTGGGCAAATGTAGAGCAGAAGTCAGAAGATTGGAAAGCGAAGGAATCATTAAACCAGCCCAGTTTGAGGAATGGGCAGCACCAGTCGTACTGATTGTGAAGCCCCGAATGGTTGGTTTGCCTTTGTGGAAATTTTAAACAAATGGTAAACCATTTTTTTGCAGCTGGATAAGTACCCAATCCCTTGCACAGAGGATTTAAAATGCAAATTGGGCAGGGGTGCTGTGCTTCACGAAGCTAGAAATGAGCTACGTGTACTTGCAGTTGTGGTTAGATAAGGATTCCCAGCAGTGTGCTACAGTTAATACCGATTTAAAGGTTTGTTTCAAGAGATGAGACTACCATTTTGCGGTATCACCACCCTGTGCAATGTTTCAGCAGACACTGGCAAATGTTTTATAAGGTTACCTCTGGTTGCTGTTTATCTGGATGACGTGCTAAAAGCAGGGAAGACCAATAAGGAGCACTTGAAGAACTTGGACATAGTCCTTTAGATATTTTTTCCCAGATGGGCGTATGCCCTAGAATGGAAAAATGTGTTCAAGGCATCCCTATTGTCCTACTTATGCTACAGAGTCAAGACTGGGTTACACCTGTTGGAAGATAAAGTGAGTGTGATCAAAGGTGCCCGGAACCCCATGTTTCTATGGAGCTTATGGGCTGGTGAACTATAAAAGAAAATTCATACATAACGTGGCCTCCATCAACTCGTTGAAAAATGGCTTAGCCTTGGAAATGGTTGCATACCTAAGTCATAACATTCAGGAAAGTGAAGAAACGGCTATCATCCTCTAAGGTGATGGCAGACAATGATTACAAAAAAAAAATCTGGTATTGAGATAGTGGGAACTGTTGATGCTGGATAATATGAGATCACAAAGTGCAGAGTTGGATGAACACAGCAGGCCCAGTAGCATCAGAAGAGCAGGAAAGCTGTTCGGGTCTAGACCCTTCTTCAGAAATGATTGTGTGTTGTCTCTCTATACAGTAGTATTAACTGTAGGTGGCCCAGTGGAGAGATATGTCCAATTTAATACACATTCAGGACTTTGGCTAATGCAGAGTGTAAACACAATCGGACAGAGAAGGAAGGTTTGGCAGTCAGATTTGGGGTCAGGAAGTTCCACAATACCTTTACAGATGTTAATTTGTAATAGTAATTGACCACAAACCCCAGCTGGGTCTACTTAGAGGACAAGGCACTGTCACCAAGATAGCAAAGTGTGCACCTGAATGAACACAGCAGGCCAGGCAGTATCTCGGGAGGGCAAAAGCTGATGTTTCGGGCCTAGACCCTTCATCAGTGTCACCCATAGCTTCAGGCTGAATTCAGCAGTAGGTTCTAATACTAAGTGCGTATAATTATAAGTTGCAACCTTCTCCGGGAGGCTGGAGCAAATTTAGATCCACTGAGTTACGTCCTGCTGGCAGATACACCATTGGTGGTACCACCACTGTAAGAGTATGTAATGGTTTTAAATTTTCTGGACACACTTCTAGTCACAGCTGACAAGATCTGACTTCGATGCAGAAAGATCTGGTCCTGGCAAAACTGAAGCAGCTGGTGGTGATGGGGAAAGCCAGAGGGCCATTACAACCAGAATTGAAACTTTTTTTGGACCCAAAGAGACCAGGTCATTGTAGAGGATGCCATTTTATTATGAACAGCTAGAGTGATTGTCCAGAGTAAAAATCACTGCTGAACTCCACCAGCGTCATCCAGGAGTTTCCAAAATGAAGATGTTGGTGAGAAGTTATGTCTGGTGGTCAAGACTATGCAGACATGCCCAGAGTGCAAACAAGGACAATAGACAACTATGTGCATATTTTGCAATGTGTTGGTCACAGATAAATGAGTCATAATTTACTTGCAGGAAATTTTGAGTATTTCCTAAAGTAAAATGATATTTTACTTTACTCCATATCTTCTGTCGTCCAATGGTCTGATAGAAAGAGCGGTCCAAACTTTTAAGGCAGGCTTTGCTTATGTACCAAACTGTAGCAGTTACTATTTGATTATAGGATCATCCCTCATGTAACTACAGGATTAGCTCCAGCAGAGTTGCTAATTGGGATAAGACTCTTGCACCAGGGTAAATCTGATCTTCCCTGACCTGGGTGTGAGGGGCAGAGTGAAACAACATCAGAAATACTAATGGTGGACACAAAATTCTGTTAAGTGAGAGAGAGAGTTTACTTCAGGGGATGACATTTGGTGTATGAACCAAGGGAATTGCGCTGCATGGGTAAGAGGCATGGTCTATGTGAGGTAGGGTCTGGTGCTGTGTAATGTTTGGATTAGTGCAACAAGCACGTGGACCATATGAAAGTTGCAAAATTGCAAACTCACTAACAATATGGGAGCAAACCATGCCCTGTGTCTCATCTGCCTTTTCAAATGTTCTGGAATCTGTGGGTTCTCCAGTCTGTAAAGCATTGAAGATACCTCAGAATCTGAGATGGGTAATGTGCGTGTCACCATATTGACACCTTTGCCACCTGAACAGCAGAATGAATTTTGTCTGAGGCACCCGGGTGCAAGAGATGAGCTACTGTTTTTTTACACGCCACCTCTATCTAAGGCAGAGTTCGAGCAACCTGAGTGCTAATAAACTACCAATTAGCTGTTCACCCATTTAACAAATTACTGCCCAGGCAGTAACCATAACAAAAATAAGAAAGGGGAATTAAATCAAAATAGTGTTGGAGGGGGGGAAAATACACTTGAGGTCTTGCAACTCAGTCAAACTTTGAGAGTGTTGGTTGACACTGTTACTCTGTCTTCAAGGACAGTCAGGCATGGACATAACAGCAGAAGAGAGGCAGGGATGGTTTTGAATTATGAACCCTTCCATGGCCTGCTGATGTGTACTTTAGTTAGGCCCAGGAGCTAGCCCACAAGGCGATCCTCTGACTTTTCTGCCCCCTTCCATTTCCACATACCCAAAGATAAGGAGTGTGGGGCCAAAGTGCAACTAAGAGAACAATAACAGTTTCTGAAATAATTTGAAAGTGGGTGCCACTGCCCACAGCCAATATAGACTTGGGTCACAGACTCCATAGCACTCCAGAAATTTGGTTATATTTCAGTTGGCTGAGTGGCTGGTTTATGAGGCAATAACGCTGACAGTGTGTTCAATTCCTGCAGCTGAGTTTACCAAGGACACTCCTCCTCAGCCTCTCCCCTTGCATGAAGCGTGGTGACCCTCAGGTTAAACCTTTCATTTCACTCATGTTTATATCGGTAATGACAAGTTTGCATTTGTTGCTTTTCTGGCCACCATTGATTCTGTCCAAGATTTGTGATTTTCAGACTATCGCTCCCCTATTTCAATACATTTCTTAAAAAGCAAATCATGTTGTTCTGTTTACGTTCATTTTGAACTTGTGTAGAGGAACGTGAGGGAAAACGCGTCTGATAATTTCTGAAGAAGGGTCTAGGCTCGAAACGTCGGCCTTCCTGCCCCTCTGATACTACCTGGCCTGCTGTGTTCATCCAGCTCTAAAACTTGTTATCTTTGATAATTTGTTAGTCACAAGTACACGATCGGTTAACAATTTAACAGAAGAAAATGCACAACGATCATTCTTCGGCTTCCAGAATATGTTTGTAGCTGGACAGTGTTGCAAAAAAAAGTTGAAGAGCAAATAAAGCATATTCCATAGATTTAGATTTATTCTTTTTAAAAAAAACTGATCTAATTTTTAACAGTACACAATATTGTTCAATAAATCAACTGCACTTTGTTGATGCATTAAGAAAAACAATCACGAAAAGACTGAAAAAGTGTATGTTCGCACCGTAATGATAAACTGCAGGTAGAACTGAGTCAAGGAGCGTACATTAGGACGCTGCAGAGTACCAGCCGGAAGTCGTAACCTAGAGTCCGCGCCTGCGTTATGGAGTTTGATGTCACGTGGGGCTCGAGAGTGAGGCTGTGTTCTGGACTGAGAGGCCGCCGTGGAGAGGGATGGAGTAAGGTAAGTGTTGGAGTCAGTGCCGGTGTTCTCTTCAAAGCAGGGCACCTTTAAACACCCAAAGCCTCACGTTAAAAGAAAGGGATGGGGAGTGTTTCGAAGCCATTCTTAAGGGGAGATGGTCCTTTTGAGAGACAATCGGTGATTGCTGCCAGATCCGCCATGTTTTTTTGAAATTAGAGCGGAAAGTTTATTGACTCTGAGCGGCGGTCATCCGCCCGCCTTACTTCGCGTTCTCCGCCTGTGGCGTGCAGTAACTGCTCAGACTGAGGTGTTGTGGGCTGGGAGGAGAGCGCTAACAGTGTCGCTCCCTGCTCTGTGAGCGGCCAGCCCCATGCGTGCTGGCGGCCCTCTTGTAGAAACGAGCTTGACAGCGTAGGTCCCGCCCAACATTGATTCCGATTGGAGACCTCGTGGCAGTAAGTGCTGTTCTGATTGGATGTCGCTTTACATACTTTCTGATTTGTTGGATACCCCTGCTCATCACTCAGCCATGACGTTGCTTCCGCCCTTGTCTGAGGTTGAAGCGAAGACCTTGGCCTTGAGCAATGTTTAGAGCCGATTCGGGTGGTGCTGATGTGTTTAAATGAGAAAAATAAAGGACATAGTAATGCACTAAAACAAAAACCGTTTACTAACTGACCGGAAGTGTTTTGTAATTGCAAACCTGAGAAAAGTTGCTAATGCACCCCTTTTACAAGGCTATTACTGTAATGATTGAAAGACTCCGTGAGATCCGCGTATAGACGTAATTTTGAAATGCTGAACATGAATTCGTCGAACGAGTGAGTGAAGGTCATCTTACGATTTTACATTAATTCCTCCTCGTATCTGTATCCATTAAGAACGATAAATTGGACCAGACTGTGACAAACGAAAATTGAAGCTTTATGGGTAATAATGGAAGGGAACGTGATTTCCTAAAATAACCTTCTTGTTAACTCAGCTTGAAGGTGGTTTTCATAAAGAGATGTTCAATAAGACTTCGTTCAAAGGAATAAAATCATGTTTTATAATAAAGCATTCTACATTAGAATTTTGGAGTGTGTCGATTTTGGTGCATGTTTACATTGTTGTGAAGCAGTTTATTGACTCATTGCAAAAGTGCACAGCATAGATGTGGAAATCGTTTATTAGGTATTTTGTATCTGGTAAACAACTACTTAAAAATGGTAAAGTTAGCTATAATGCAGTTGATATGGTATATGTGGACTTTGAAACACATTTCATAACATGCTATATGATAGGCTTGTTAGTGAAGTTATGAAATGGGCTGAAAGGGTCAGTAACACCATATATACAAAGTTTGCTGAGTGACAAAAAAAGTAGTAACAGTGAATGGTTGTTTTCTCGGATCAGAACATACGCAGTAAGGGTATCCCAGAAGTCAGTGTAAGGACCCCTTTAACGCCCTAGACTTTGATGCGCTTGGCATAATTTCAAAGGTTATGGATGTTGTAGAACTTGGAAGTATTGTGAACTGAGGAGGATACTTTAGAACTTCAAAAGGTATAGACAGATGACATTTAGTGTAGAGAAGTATGTAGTAATTCATTTGGAACTGAAAATGAGAAGAGAGAACATAAAATGAAGGGCCCAGTTGCACAGGGATTGCAGGAGTAGAGGTACCAGTACAAATCATTTAAGTTATCAGGGTTGAGAAAACTACAAAATGATGCAGAATCATTTGCATGTTAGAGACAGAGTGCAAAAACATGTGCTCCTGAGATGCTGCTTGGCTTGCTGTGTTCATCTAGCTTCACACTTTGTTATCTTGGATTCTCCAGCATCTGCAGTTCCCACTGTCTCTGATCACAATTTGTATGGAATACTGATTTTGCCAAAACTGGAGTATTCTGTTTAGTTTGGGCATGACACTTCACTAACTCTAACCTGACCGCATGTCAGGTGCTTTTTTTTTTGGAAAAGATTTCTGCCTTTTCCCTCGCCCGTTTTGATGAAAAATGGAATCATTCATAGCATCCTGGTCAATGTTTATCCCTCAATCAACATTACAAAAGCAGACATCTGGTTATAACTACACTGCTATTGTGGAAAATTGGCAAGTCCTCTGGTTGTAAAAGATACTATAATCACGTCTTTAAATTCATGTTTTTGTCTGTTAATTGGCAGGATATGGGTGGTTTTTTAAAATCAACTTGTTCAGCCATGTTCTGACACATATCTGGGGTCTTTAAGCCAAGCCTTGTGGCCCAGAGTAGGGACACTACAAACATTACAGAAGCCTTATGATTGCTAAAGACTGTGTTATTAGCCCTTACTAATTGCACTTGACATAGTAATAAGCCGCTGCCTTGATTTGCTACAATCCGCATGGGGACAGTAGTCCCCCAGTGATCTTAAGAGTTCCAGGAATTAGGTCTAATAATATTGGAGGAATATTAAATTTTCACAGTAGTTTGAACACCTGTAGATGATGTATGAGTGAAGAGTGACAGATAAATTGAGGAATGCAGCTCAAACTGCAGCTGTTAATTCATTTTAATTAGATCTGTTGAGCGAACTGAAAAAGAAAAGCTGCAGGAAAGAATTGGTGTAGGAAAGGTGCATTCTCCTGAGACAGTGTTCATGCAAGCGCCTTATTATATTTTTAATTGTGTTCAAGTTGCTGTAAAAATAGACGTTATTGAAACAAACAAGCATATAACTTGCATAGTACCATGCCAATGACAGAGGTTTGTGAACCCATGGTGTGACGCTGAATAAGTCAATGAGAACAAAATGAACAAAAATATAACTGGAATTGATCATTTTTGTTTAGATGTATGTAAAATTAGTGTTTTTTTTAAACTTGATTCAATTTTTCCAACTTTCCAGCAATCTATTCATTATTTAGAAAGTATAAATTGTTTGACAGTTTCTCAGTGCACATTTTACTAACAAAGCCAGAAATTATATTCCGAGAAGTAAGTCTATTTAAAACATCTCACCTAGGCGTTGAGCAACAGGCTAAACCGATTAAAATGTTTGCTCAAAACACATTTTATTCAAAAAATAAAGACCTGCAGATGCTGGAAATCTGAAACAAGAACAGATTGTTGGAGAAACTCCATAGGTCTGGCAGCATCAATGGGGGTTGGGGGGGTGCGAAAGCAAAGTCAACGTTTTTGAGACCAGTTACCCATTTTCAGAACTGGCAGTAGCTGGGGAAAGGCTGATATTTGGGTGGATGGATGGTAATTAACAAGAGCTGGAGAGGGAGTCCAGAGAGTGAGACAGTTGTTAGCCAAGTAACATCGTGGTTTGTTGAAGTAGCAAGCAACCAGAAGATCAGGGTCATTTTTGCAGACGCAACATGGGTATTCTGCAAAGTGGAATGCACTGATGTGTCAAATCTGCATTACCCCAAAAACCATTTAGCCTGTTGCTCATCGCCTGTGTGAGATGCTCTTTGGAGAGGTGGTTTTGTATTTGTTGGGCCGAATGGCCTGTTTCCACACTAGAGATTCTATGATTCAACAAAATGTTATCTTCCTTTTGTGCTTCCACTGCTGTCAAGGAAAGTTCCAAAGATACTTAACCCTCAGATAAAAACGATTCAGTATACCCTCTGTTTTAAATGGCTGACGCCTAGTTCTAAAATTTTTTGATTTATTTAACCTATTTTTTCTATCAACCTGTTCAGAGTTGTTATTACAGCTCTAGAGCAGGTGGGGCTTGAACATGGGTTTTTAGGTCCGGTACAGGGACAAGACTGTAGTGCCACAAGAGGGCCCTATAGCTTTAATCAATCTATTCAGAGATGTTATGACACATCACCTGGAGCAGATGTGCAGAGGCTGTTTCCTATTTAGACCTTTCAGTATCTCAGTCTAGTGAGCCTTTTCTGAACCTTGTCTAATACTTTTACATCTTTAAGGTGAACAATAATGTGTCATAGTTGTACACCACAGAAACAGACTCTTCAGTCCAACTTGTTCATGCCGACTAAATTTCCCAAACTAAACTGATTCCACTTGCCTGCATTTGGCCCATATCCCTCTAAACCTTTCCTATCCATTTACCTGTCCAAATGTCTTTTAAATCTTGTAACTGTACCTGCATCTATCACTTCCTCTGGCAGTTCATTCCATTTATGAACCACTGTATGAAAAAGTTGTCCTCAGTTCCCTTTTTAGATCTTTCTATTCTCACATTAAAAATTTGCCCCCTAGTTTTGAACTCCCCAACCCTACGGAAAAGACCTTTGCTATTTACCTTATCCACGCCCCCTCATGATTTTATAAACCCCTGTAAGGTCAGCCCTCAACCTCCAACGTCCAGTGGAAAAAGTCCCAAGCTGTCTTTATAACTAAAACCCTTCAATCCCAGCAACTTCGAGGCTAATCTTTTCTGAAACGTCTCCAATTTAATAATATCAATTCTATAGCAGGTTGACCAGAACTGTAGACAGTACTCCAACAGTGGTTTCATCAAAGTCTTGTATGACTTCAACAGACGTCCAAAATCCTATAATCGGTGGTCTGAGCATCAAATGCAAACGTGCTGATTGCCTTAACCCCCCTGTCTGCCTGTGATACAACTTTCAAAGAATTACGTGCCTGAACCCTAAGGTCTCTTTGTTCAACAACAATACCTGGGGCTGTACTGTGTAAGACCTGCCTTTGTTTTACCAAACAAAACCTATTCCTTCTACACCATTCAGTCTTGGGTGAATTGGTTCCCCGTGTACCAGAACGAAATGTGAGTAGAAATGAAACTGGGCAATCTTTTTGTTACCTGGCCTGGTACTCCTGGATACATTTTCTACACCTTGTGTAACAGAAGCATAATCTCCTTGCTTTAGTATTCTGTTAGTTTCCTAATTACTTGCTGCGCTTGCTTACTAACCCTTCGTGTTTCATGCATTAGAACATCAAGATCCCTTTGCATCTCGGAGTTCTAAAATCTCTCATCAGTGAGATTTTTAAAAAATTTCTTCTGCCAAAATGGAAAATTACACATTTTTCTACATTATTTTCTATTTGCCACATCTTTGCTCACTCATTTTCATGTCCTCTGCACAATTTACTTTCCTATCTACGTTAATGTCATCAACCAATTTGGCAACCATACATCCTGTCCCTTCATCTTAGACGTTATCCAACATTATAAAAAGTTATGGTCCCAGCACCAACCCCTTTGGCACGCCACTTTCAAGTTACCAACTTTTAAAATAAAAAAAAACTTATGCCTGCTTCCTGTAGGCAAGCCCCTTTTCCTTCTGTGTCTTTATGTTATTCCCAATGATGAGCTCCTTTATGCAATAACCTTCGATGTGGCAATTCATCAAATGCCTTCTGAAAATCTTAAGTATGGAACATCCTCCCATTCCCTTTTATCCACAGTACATCTTAGCTCTGAAAAGAATGCCAGTAGATTTGCCAAGCATGATTTTCTTCTCACAAAACCATTTTGCTTACCTTGAATTTATCCAAGTTATCCACTTCTTCACTAGTCTCGTCTCACATTTATGACAAGTTAAGCTAACTGGCCTGTAGTTTACTGCTTTCTGTCTCCCTCCTTCCTCGAGTGAAACAGTCACTACCTTTCAATTTCATGGGAATTTCCCTAACTTGACAGAAGTTTGGAAAATTAAGAACACATCAACTACCTTACTATTCATTTTTTTTATGACTCTAGAATGAAGTCCACCACAACTTAGGCACTTGTAAGCCCACAGTTCCAATACTTGACTCAGTATCATTTCTCTGGTGATTGTTATTTTTCTGATTTCCTCCCCTCCTCCTACATCCTGATTTATTGCTACTTTTGGGAGGTCACTTGTGTTCTTTGTTGAAAACCAATGCAAACTATCTGTTAGTTCACCAACCATTTTTTTGTTTCCCTTTTGTAAATTTTCCAGCTTCACTTTCTATAAGGCCAGTGCTAACTTTGACTCTTTAATTACCTAAACTCTCACCAGTGCTGAGTTTTCTGGCTAGCTTTCTGAGGTACTCTCATTTTTTCCTGCCTGATTGATTTTTTTTAAAGTCCTATTTTGCTTTTTTTTTAAATGTAGAGTTCAGATGGTCTCATCTGCCAACTGTCTTTACACTGTTGAACGTTTTTCTTTTAGTTCAGTATAATGTTTAACATTTCTAGTTACCCAAGAGTGCTGTGTCTTTCCCTTGGAATTTTCCTTACAGGTTAGAATGTTGTGTATTCTGAAATCTCCCTTTAAATGTCTGCCACTGGATCTCTGTTGACTTATCCTCTTAATCTAATTTGCCAATTCTTTTTAGCTTTCACTCACTATTCTCTTTGCTTCAATGCCGTAGTCATTTTCCTTATTAAAGTTTTAAAAAATAGGTTTAGATCTACTCCATTCTTAAAGTCAATGTAAAATTCAATTGTATTATGGCTCCTGCACCTTCACTTTGAGAACTAATCCAATCTTATTGCACAATACCAGGTCTAATATAACCTGCTGTCAGGTTGGCACAAGAATGTACAGTTTTAAGAAACTGTCCCAGAATGTTTCTGAGAATCCTCTTCTAGGCTACCTTTGCGTATTGACTGTTCTAGTCGATATGTTTATTGAAAGGTCCCATGATTATTCTTGTGCCTTTCTTAGAAGCTTTCTTCCATTATTCTGCACCATGCCGTATAGTTGCTGCTAGAGTATTTATACACCATCCGGACAAGTGACTTCTTGCCTTTATCATTTCTTGTTTCTACCCCAACTATTTCCATATCTTAGTTTCCAGAATGTGGGTCAACTCTCTGTATTTTGTTACATCAGCTTAGAGTCATCGAGCTGTACAGCATGGAAACAGACAGTTTGGTCCAACTTGCACATGCCAGACAGATATTCTAAATTAATCTGGTCCCATTTACCAGCATTTGGCCCATATACCCCTCAATCCTTCCTATTCATGTACCTCTACAGATGCCTTTTAAACATTGTAATTGTGCCATCCTCCTCCAATTCCAATGGCACCTAATTCCATACACGCGCCACTCTTTGCATGAAAAAGTCACCCCCTAGATTCCTTTTAAATCATTTTTCCCTCACCTTAAACCTGTGCCCTCTAGTTTTGTACTGCCCTAGCCTGGGGAAAAGACCTTGACGATTCACCCTATCTATGCCTCTCATGATTTTATAAACTATAAGGTTAGCCCCAGCCCTTCATGCTCCAGGGAAAGTAGATCCAGTTATTTGGCCTCTCCCTACAGCTCAAACCTTCCAACATCCTTGTAAATCACTTCTGAACAATTTGACAACATCCTTGCTAAAGCAGGGAGACCAGCATTGAATGCAGTATTCCAGTAGTGGCCTCACTAATGTCCTGTACAGCTGCAACAAGACGTCCCAACTCTTATTGGTCAATGCATTGGCCAATAAAGGCAAGCATACCGAACCCCACCTTCACTATCCTGTGTACCTGAGACTGTACTTCATGGAACTATGAACCTGCACTTCAAGGTCCCTTTGTTCAGCAACACAGACACGGACCTTACCATTAAATATCCCCTGATTTGCCTTTCCAAAATGCAGCACCTCATATTGGTCCATTTGATCAAGGTCCCATGCACTGTAAAATAATCGTTGCTGTCCACTACACCACCAGCTAGCGGAGCCACCTCTCTCCTTTTTCCAAGCCTATTGCCATTCCAAAGTAACGTGTATGTTTCAGGGGTCAGGTCCCAATCCCTGTCATCTTGTAGCCTTGTCACTGTAATACCTACCAGTACATACATACATACTCATTTCGTTTTATGAAAATATTTTACTGGCATTGTTGCTGCAGGGTTAGATCGCTGCTTCCATTACTAAAATGTTGGATTTTGCTTTCCAGATTCTGAAGGTGTGAAGTGGTGACACTTTTTTGTACTGTAGAATTAATTTCTATGGCTTTTGCATCAAAGTACAAACTAAACAGTTCAGAAAACAAAGATAGAAGAATGAAGCATACTCATTTATGGAAACGGTGAAGTATAAAAAATCTGTTTGATGCATATTTTAATGCATAAAAGAAAGTCCAATGTTTGTGGATTCCTGTGTGGCTATTTTATGTGGGCATTAATCAATTTGAAGTTAACAACTAATGGGTATGTACTATAAGGATATTAAGATTTTGTACATAATCTTTGTTAATTAAATTTCTGCCCTTTAATTGTGCAGTTCTTTTTGGAAAAATGATTGTTGCTGTTTTTTCATCGCTTGGCCATCACCTGCACGTGGCAAATTTATTTATAGTTTTCTCACCGTGGTAGTCCTTAAAAAAAAAACTGATAAGATCAACATTGCTGTTTGGTGTAAAGTGAAGTGAATTTATAGATTATGATACATAATCCAAATAGATTTGGAGGCAGACAGAATGGGCTTGAATAGGGAAATTAGTTCCCACTCATTTTTACATTTTTGGAATATCTGACACAAAGCACAAATAAATTGCCTTGTAAAACTGATTGCAGCTACTTTTAATAGAAATATCCAGAGTTGGATTCAGGCAACTTTTGCCCTCGTAATTATACTTTAAAATGATTTCACAAAAACGCCGAAAATAACAACGGAAGATGTTCTGTTTTATAGTTAACTTTGCTATAAGCAAAACTTAGCAGAAGATGCAAGAAAACATTTAATTCCCGGTGTGCATTTGCATTTTACTAAACACTATTATTTTTCAAAATGAATTATTATCTTCCAATACATACTTATGTGTTCATTTGGAAGTATAATCTAAATTAATGCAAAAAGTATTAGCTTTTTGGAAATGGCATGGATGCTATATGCAGCATGTTCATATAGTCATTGGCACGTTAACAATGTGAGGCTATATTAATAGAAGATGAAGGTGTTTCATAAGCAACCAGCTCTGTCTTTGCATGAGTTCTAAGCTACACTCCAAAATTTAATAGTAGCAAAGTAATACTGCTGTGTAAAGACTGTACTTTTATTTTTCTGTATTTTTGACTGTGGATTGAAAAGGGAAAAGAATTGTGTTTTTAAAAAGAAAGCGAAAAGTTTTGAAGGATTACTGCACTTGTTAAAAGCAGGTAACTTGTAAGTATTGTTTACACAGCTGAACATTCAAGCAATAATGGCAGCCTAGTTTGCAGACTAGCTGGGTCAAAAGCCACGTAGGAATGGAGTTTTGGCTGATTACAACTAACTGATAGGTGTGTGGACCAGCGACATAACAGAAGAGTATATGAACAAGGATCATGAGTGGGCAATTCGGCCCTTGAGCCTGCTCTGTCATTCCATAAGATCGTGGCTGATCTCATCTTGGCCTCAAATCCTTTTTGCTGTCTGCTGTCCATGACCCTTTAACCCATTACTAATTAAAAATCTGCTTATGTACTCCTTAAATTAGTTCAGTGTTCCACCGCTACTGCCCTGTATGGAGTAGTGAATTCCACAGATTTGCAATCTTTTGAGAGAAGTAGTTCCTCCTTGTCACCTTTTTTAAATCTGCTACCCCATTCTAAAACTATGACCTGTTGTTCTTAATTGTCTGACAAGAAGAAACATCTGCACTGCGTCTGCTTCATCAGTCCCCATTAATATCTTGTATTCCTCAATTAGATCTTCCATCATTCTTTCAAATTGTGGAGAGCATCGTCCTAAACACTGCTTGATCTGTCTTATTTAGACAGACCCCATATCTGTGGAATAGATCTAGTGAATGTCATCTGAACTGCCTGAACATTCCTCCTCAAGGGGACCAAACCCCTTTATGCAGTACTTCAGATGTGGTATTGCTAATATCTTGTACAGTTGCTGCATCACAGCCCTACTTTTATATTCTATTCCTTCAGCAACATGCCAGAATTCCATTTCCCTTATTACTATCTGTATTTGCAAATTAATTTTCTGTGATTCATGTGCAAGGACACTTAGATCCCTCTGTACCAAAATGCACTAAAGTTTCCCTCCATTCAGATAATAAACTGCCTTTCTATTCTTCACACCAAAATGCATAATGTTTACACTTATCAACATGAAATTACATCTGCTAACTTTTGAACCATTTACTGAGAGCTAAGGCCTCCAGATGGGCTTCCAGGTGGCTGAATAGCATGGGGTGTGAATGTTCTGCCAGCAACCATCTGGAGGAGAATATGCTGTTTTTCGTCTGCAGTAAAAAGGATCACAAGTCCGAAGATAGCCAGTCCTCTCCACCCCCCACCCACCCACTCACCCACCCACCAAAAGCCACCACCACCACCCCTCTGTGGTTGATGTAAGCTCTGGCTCTTAACTAGTAAGCTAGAGAGTTCGTAAGTATGCAGCAGCCACCCAATTTCACCTAAAAGCATGTGAAAGTAACTGGAGAAGGAGTATCAAGGAGCAGCAGCATGTCCTGGCAAGCCAAAAGATTCACCTCTATAAACCCTGTGAACAGGCACTGTTGAACTGCTTCCCTCCATTTTCCCTCTATTTATCAAGCCCAAGTTTGTTTCTATCTGTGTCTGTCTGCGTGTGTGTGAGAGAGAAAGTTTTTATATCGTTTGAGAGTTACATGTCAATGAATCATAATTGTTTGTGTTTGTAGCTAGAATCTGTTTATTTATATTAAATAATCATTCTTGTTAAGTATAGAAACCTGATCTGTTCTTTCTATCACCCCAGGTCTAAAAGACAAATAAAAAGGGTAAATTTGCATACTACTTAAAAACTTCAACTTCAGTGATGATTGTGGAATTAATGAGGATTGATTTCCAGCTTGCTATCCCAGTGAGGTTGTTAATTGCTAGATTTAAGTCTTAGCTTCTTGGGAGATCTGAACAGCTAGTATTTATAGGTAAACGCACAATAATATTCCATTAAATATAAATATTTAACCTTGTACAGTTGCTAATTAGGATAATTACAGATGAAAGAACACCTTTATCCATCCATCTGTCCAAAAAGATCTGTAAGTATCCATTCTGCCCCACGTTGTAATGAGCAATAGCTTTTTAAACAAATCTAGCGTTTTCCCCTCCAGAACTATTTGGAAATCAGTTGTATGCTTTGTTCACTTCTGTGTAAAGCAATTTAAATGCTATTGAAAGTGAATTTTTGTTCTGTTCCCTGAGCAATCTTAAATATTTCTGTATGATTACACCAGATCACTGAGCTGATGAGCAAAGCTTTTCTTCTTGATAACTTAGTCTTTGATAGGATGGAATAGGTTTTTGGTTGTATTCTGCATTGTCTTCAGCATGAGTTGACAAACAAAAATAAATGCAATATTCAAAGCATAGTTTGATCAGAGCCGCATAATGTTGATATGAGTTAAGGCATTTTTATAGTTTGACTTCTGCTTCACTGTTATATCATTGTTATTTATTTGGAAAGTCTTTCTATTCCATGCACTTTGTAAGGTGTTTTAAGGGAATTAAGTGTTTGTTTGCCTTGAATTGTCTGAAAGGAATGTTTTCATAGAACTTTTGTCTGTTTTGTTTCACTTCTGCAGGTGGCCTGACAGACCATGAAAGCTGTAGAACGCTGTATAACTAGCTGAACGTAAATTTCATCTTTATCAAGATTGTGAGTAGAGCTGATCTAAGAAATTATCTTCAACTCTTGTGTGGTAACTGGAATTTTGAAGGCTAATCATGGGATTACTGTTATCACTTTTGTGTGTTGGTTTCAAACGTATTTGTGTTTATCTTTAAATCTGGCTAATCATAGAATCCATACAGTGTAAAAACAGGCCCTTTGGCCCAACAAGTCCACACCGAACATCAGAGCATCCCACCCAGACCCATACCCCGATAACCCACCTAGTGTACGCCTCCCTGAATACTACGGGCAATTTAGCATGGTCAATCCACTTAAGCTGCCCATCATTGGACTGTGGGAGGAAACCTGAGCACCTGGAGGGAACCCTGCAGACACGGGGAGAATGAGCAAACACCACACAGACACTCGTCCAAGGCTGGAGTCGAACCCAGGTGCTGTGAGGCAGCAATGCTGATGCATCTTCTTTTGTTAACTTTGCACGACTATCTCATTGTGCATTTATATGGTGTCTTTCACAACCTTCGGACGTCCTATAGCACTTTATGGCCCGTTAAATACTTCTGAAATATTTCCACTGTTCTAATATGGCAGCCAACTTTCGCACAGAGAGCAATATAATAAACGATGTAATGTTGATTTTGAAGTGGGACGCCAGAGGTAACTTGCCTGCTGTTTTTGCAAATCATGCAATGGGATAATTTCTTGAGTGTTGTAACATCTCATTTAAAAGACAGCACTTCCAACAATGCATCACTCCTACAGTGCTGTGCTGGAGTGTCACTTTGTTATTGTGCTCCAACCTTAGGATCACATTTTAACTGATAGCCATCTGACTAGGAGCAGCAATTGCTGTCAACTGAACCTTAGTTAATATTTCATTTATCCTTAATGGGCTATGGCCTATGTTATGCTGTAATGCTGCTTTCAAAGCATTAATTACTGGGATTATTTTTGAAGAGCTTGAACTGTGCGATTTTACGTCCTGTCTTTTAAATTGTAGCTGAACAGAATTGAAGAAATCATGTTAATGGCTTCATGGGCAAGTAGGTTTGTTTTGCAGTAGAACCTTTGTTATCCAGTATAGCCAAACGAGCTTTCTGGTGGTTAATGGAAGATGAGTGCAAACATTTTGATTTTACGCTTCTAGGCTGGAAATGAAGTAGAATAGAATTAACGCATGAGTTTGATATTGCCTTTAATTAAGATTTTATTCATATCCCTGCTGTCGATTGTGAGAGTACCTTTGGACATTTTGCTCTGGTAAATACACTGCAAACTGCAGACAGTTTTATGTGGAAAATATAATGTTGCTTTTGGTACAAGACAGTATGTGCTGGCATTAATAGCAAATTAAAAGTTGTTAACAAACACTTATTTAAAAAAAGCAAACCACTAATTTTGAGGGTCAGTAACTTGAGACTTTGATTTTTATTTTCTATCTTCACGGATGCTGCCTGGCCTGCTGAGTATTTCCAACATTTTATTTTTTATTAATGTAAAATAGCTATTGCTACACTGCCTGAAATCTTACCAGGTTCCTCCTCAAGTGCAACAAATATTAGCAAAAGATTTATCGTCTGAAAAGAGGCATATTATTGATGCATCCAGAAGAAACAGAATCCTAGCTCTTCACAGGATGTTGAGCCATGACTGCTGAATGGCATTTGGCAACTGTGCGAGGCAGGATTGTTGGACCAGATGATCTTTACTAGTCCAGTGTTTTTGCAGGTTTGCGTGATGAGAGAGAAAAATATCCACACTAGAAGGACTAGAAATCCATCCTGACCTCTGCACTGTCATGAGTGGAATTGTATTACATAATTTCTGTCTGACTCATTAACTTATCTTGCTTTACTACACTGTTAACTTTCCATTGTCTTAATGCCTTGCATTACACTATGGCACTGTGAGATTCCAATACTGTCATTTCTAAACTTTAAGATTTTTATGTTTAAATCCAAATTTTTGAGTAAAAAGACTATTTAGCTTTTCTCTTTTGTGCACTGCTTTCCAACATTATATCCCCCTGCCTCATTCTGTTCTCTAATCTTGCTCTGGCTTGGTTTCACTGATGCATAAACATTGTTTGGTATAAAACTAGTTGATTACATTGCACTTTTGTCTGTCTTTTAGCTTAAAAAATGCGACGAGAGAAAAATATTGATCGAAGTTCCTATTCATGAACAGCGAGTTTTGAGAAGATTTGTAGCTCAGGTTGAGTTTCTGGATGTGAGTTTGCTCGCTGAGCTGGAAGGTTAGTTTTCAGACGTTTCGTCACCATTCTAGGTAACGTCATCAGTGAGCCTCTGGTGAAGCGTGGGTGTTATGTCCCGCTTTCTATTTACCTGTGTAGGGTTCCTTGGGTTGGTGATGTAATTTCCTGTGTTGGTGATGTCATGTCCTGTTCTTTTTCTCAGAGGATGGTAGATGGGCTCCAAATCAATGTGTTTGTTGATGGAGTTCCGGTTGGAATGCCATGCCTCTAGGAATTCTCATGCGTGTCTCTGTTTGGCTTGACCTAGGATGGATGTGTTGTCCCAATCAAAGTGATGTCCTTCCTCATCTGTATGTAAGGATACGAGTGATAGTGGGTCATATCTTTTTGTGGCTAGTTGATGTTCATGTTTCCTGGTGGCTAGCTTTCTGCCAGTTTGTCCAATGTAGTGTTTGTCACAGTTCTTGCAAGGTATTTTGTAGATGACGTTCGTTTCGCTTGTTGTCTGTGTTAACTATTCATGAACAGGTTGGACAATATTGTGACAATAAGAGATCTCTTTTATTGAATGTAATTTTAATGTCATAATAGGTTATAATTCAAAGTGTCTACAACCACACATCCTCACCTTTGTCCCCCTACAACCACACATCAACGAATACCAGTCACGGTCGGACACAGAGCAGTTTTTCCGCCGTCTTCGCCTGCATGCCTACTTCTTCAACCGGGAACCCAACCCTCCTTCCACTGACCCCTTCACCCGCTTCCAACACAAGTCCTCCTGGACACCACCCCCAGGCCTCCTACCCTCCCTCGACCTCTTCATCTCCAACTGCCGTCGAGACATTAACCGCCTCAACCTCTCCACCCCTCTCACCCACTCCAACCTCTCCCCCGCAGAACGGGCAGCCCTCCGCTCCCTCCGCTCCAACCCCAACCTCACCATCAAACCCGCAGACAAGGGTGGCGCAGTGGTAGTATGGCGTACTGACCTCTACATCGCCGAGGCCAGACGCCAACTCTCCGACACCACCTCCTACCGCCTCCTCGATCATGACCCCACACCCGAGCACCAAACCATCATCTCCAACACCATTCATGACCTCATCACCTCAGGGGACCTCCCACCCACAGCCTCCAACCTCATTGTTCCCCAACCCCGCACGGCCCGTTTCTATCTCCTTCCCAAAATCCACAAACCTGCCTGCCCTGGTCGACCCATCGTCTCAGCCTGCTCCTGCCCCACCGAACTCATCTCCACCTATCTGGACTCCATTTTCTCCCCTTTGGTCCAGGAACTCCCCACCTATGTCCGTGACACCACCCACGCCCTCCACCTCCTCCAGGACTTCCAATTCCCTGGCCCCCAACACCTCATATTCACCATGGACGTCCAGTCCCTGTACACCTGCATTCCGCATGGAGATGGCCTCAAGGCCCTCCGCTTCTTCCTGTCCCGCAGGCCCGACCAGGCCCCCTCCACCGACACTCTCATCCGCCTAGCGGAACTCGTCCTCACACTCAACAACTTCTCTTTTGACTCCTCCCACTTCCTACAGACTAAGGGGGTGGCCATGGGCACCCGCATGGGCCCCAGCTATGCCTGCCTCTTTGTAGGTTACGTGGAACAGTCCATCTTCCGCACCTACACAGGCCCCAAACCCCACCTCTTCCTCCGGTACATTGATGACTGTATCGGCGCCGCCTCTTGCTCCCCAGAGGAGCTCGAACAGTTCATCCACTTCACCAACACCTTCCACCCCAACCTTCAGTTCACCTGGGCCATCTCCAGCACATCCCTCACCTTCCTGGACCTCTCAGTCTCCATCTCAGGCAACCAGCTTGTAACTGATGTCCATTTCAAGCCCACCGACTCCCACAGCTACCTAGAATACACCTCCTCCCACCCACCCTCCTGCAAAAATTCCATCCCCTATTCCCAATTCCTCCGCTTCCGCCGCATCTGCTCCCACGATAAGACATTCCACTCCCGCACATCCCAGATGTCCAAGTTCTTTAAGGACCGCAACTTCCCCCCCACGGTGATTGAGAACGCCCTTGACCGCGTCTCCCGCATTTCCCGCGACACATCCCTCACACCCCGCCCCCGCCACAACCGCCCCAAGACGATCCCCCTCGTTCTCACACACCACCCTACCAACCTCCGGATACAACGCATTATCCTCCGACACTTCCGCCATTTACAATCCGACCCCACCACCCAAGACATTTTTCCATCCCCACCCCTGTCTGCTTTCCGGAGAGACCACTCTCTCCGTGACTCCCTTGTTCGCTCCACACTGCCCTCCAACCCCACCACACCCGGCACCTTCCCCTGCAACCGCAGGAAATGCTACACTTGTCCCCACACCTCCTCCCTCACCCCCATCCCAGGCCCCAAGATGACATTCCACATTAAGCAGAGGTTCACCTGCACATCTGCCAATGTGGTATACTGCATCCACTGTACCCGGTGCGGCTTTCTCTACATTGGGGAAACCAAGCGGAGGCTTGGGG
This sequence comes from Stegostoma tigrinum, assembly GCF_030684315.1. NCBI lineage: Eukaryota > Metazoa > Chordata > Chondrichthyes > Orectolobiformes > Stegostomatidae > Stegostoma > Stegostoma tigrinum. Next base: position 27,220,735 of record NC_081364.1, on the reverse strand, counting down.
ACCGCTTTGCAGAACACCTCCGCTCAGTTCGCAACAAACAACTGCACCTCCCAGTCGCAAACCATTTCCACTCCCCCTCCCATTCTCTTGATGACATGTCCATCATGGGCCTCCTGCAGTGCCACAATGATGCCACCCGAAGGTTGCAGGAACAGCAACTCATATTCCGCCTGGGAACCCTGCAGCCATATGGTATCAATGTGGACTTCACCAGTTTCAAAATCTCCCCTTCCCCCACTGCATCCCTAAACCAGCCCAGTTCATCCCCTCCCCCCACTGCACCACACAACCAGCCCAGCTCTTCCCCCCCACCCACTGCATCCCAAAACCAGTCCAACCTGTCTCTGCCTCCCTAACCGGTTCTTCCTCTCACCCATCCCTTCCTCCCACCCCAAGCCGCACCCCCAGCTACCTACTAACCTCATCCCACCTCCTTGACCTGTCCGTCTTCCCTGGACTGACCTATCCCCTCCCTACCTCCCCACCCACACCTTCTCCACCTATCTTCTTTACTCTCCATCTTCGGTCCGCCTCCCCCTCTCTCCCTATTTATTCCAGTTCCCTCCCCCCATCCCCCTCTCTGATGAAGGGTCTAGGCCCGAAACGTCAGCTTTTGTGCGCCTGAGATGCTGCTTGGCCTGCTGTGTTCATCCAGCCTCACATTTTATTACCTCTAATCTAGTAGGTTCTTGTCTTTTGCTCCACTGGGAAATGAAAAACCTTTCCTGACCATTTAAAGACCTGTATTCTTGTCTGCAAGCGAGCAGAAGAGATATAACATTTACATATTCCTGCAAAATTGTCCATTTTTGTCTGTACACATTCAGGTTTGCAGATCTGATTGAACTTGAATGCTTAAAAAATACTTGCTCAGGAAAGAGTAGGGATAGCACGTAAACAGTGTGACTATCACATGAGGAGTAAAATTGCAGACTTGAAGAAGGAGCTGCCATAAAGTACCTCTTTAACTGTTACTCTTCTATTGCTGTCACTTCAAATTATTCACGCAGCTTTACCTCCTTGTGCTTTCCATGTGTGATCATAACTGTTTTTACACAAATAAAAGCTACAGCATTCTATTGAAATGTTACAACGTGAATGTCTTGAGGCCTTTCATCCAGTATAATGTTCCGAATGCAACCTAACTACATGATGCTTCCTACCTTTTTTGACAAAAAGGTTTAATAGTATTTATGCCTGATGCAGAACCATGCTGCTGAACACGGTAATGGATAGAAGGCTGCAGTCTGGATATCAGTTTTCTACCCTGAACCTCTTGTTGTTAACACACTGAGCCAGGAACAAAACTTTGTAAAATTGTCAGATCGCAACCTGAATATCTCCAGCCTACTTTAAGATTCAAAATGGTGATATTTATGGTTGTAGACAGCTAGCAGGAGAATGGAATTAATCTAGGTAGCCAAATGGAAGAAACATTGACTTTGAGAGCCATTATCCTGAATTTGTACTTCACCACTTGACATGATCACTGCAGATGCTGAAGTTACTTAATGGCGATCAATAGTATAAAATCGTGTTTGAACTGACTGTTAGTGAATAAAGGTTTCAATTAGATTACAGTTATGTTAACAGTAAATGGTTTTTGTTTTTAATAAGTAGAATGAACTGTTCTGTAATGTTAACCATTTGAGGCTGAGTAGACTGAATAATTTTCTTCTTTGGGATTGCCCAGTATCTTGTAAGTTTCCTCATATGGATAGTCAAAAATTATTTCACATTCTGTAAGACTTTGTTCTGAGTTAGTTTTATATAGAGAGAGAATGTAAAATCCCATTCAGTAAGGTTGATGACTCATGTTTGAACAACAAAACTGCATTTTAGCACCTGATTGCTGTATACTGAATGATAACATACTAACTTAGTGCTTCGAGGCCAGCAATTACATGGTTAATGCAACATTTTGAAGAAAAAAAATTCCACACTTGAGACCTTATTGAGAATGAAAGTTTTTTTTTTCAAGCCAGAATTAGACACAGTTGAGAAGGGCAGCCAATCCCTTCACTTTCAGGAATAAGATCTGCGCAAATCGGCATAGAGAGAGGGTGGGAATACTGATTTAAGTCATGCAGTATGTTTGAATTCCCATGACATTACACTCGCCAAATGAAATGAAAATGCTCAGCTCAGATTTCTATCAACATTTTAATGTATTTTTATACTTGTTTTGCAAAAGTTTCTGAAACTGGAATAAAATATCAAATTGATGTTATTTTCAGAACACCAGTTGAATCTCATGATTTGGAAAGGGAAGTGTTCAGAATTTAATATTTCCATATTAATTCATAACATGCTGAGAAGCAGGGGAAATTGATGCAGATATGCATGGATATCCTTATTAAATTTAAATCTTTTAACAAATTTTCAAAAGATTTCAAAAGTTTATCTATTTGAACTCATCCAGAACTGCTGCCCATATCCTAACCTGCACCAAGTCCTGACCATGCATTACCCTTGTGACTCGTTGACATCCAACCCAGCACAGGTCGATGTAAAAAATTTGCACACTTGTTTTTCCAATCTGTTTTTGTGCTTTATCCCTTCCCATCTCTATTTAACCTATGCTAATGTGCTTCTGCAGTTTTTGGCCTTTTGTGCACCCACTATTTTCATTGCCCCACTATTGGTGGCAGTGCTTTCAGTAACTGAATCTTGTACTATGAAATTTCCACACGAAGTTTCTCTGCCTCACAGTGTCTCTTCAGTGCTGTTGTTTAAACATCTCTATTTAGCCAGGAATTTGGTCCCAGTCCTATTGTTTGCATTGTGGCTCAGTGTCTTGGGATGTTTCGTTTTATTAAAGGCAGGTTTATAAGTGCAAGCTTTTGTATATTATATGATTTCAGTATGTTTGAAAGTTAGTGTGTTTTGAATTAGATGTGTTTTAGTTTTTTTGATTAAAATGCACCATTATTTTCATTGAAACCTTGAAATTTGATTGATAGAAATGTTCCCTTATGAGTGGGGTACTCTGCTTTGTGTTTGAGGGTGTTGGTTTACATTAAGTTGGTGCGGAAATGTAGCAAGATTAACTACAGCTGCTGATTTATGTTTGAAAGCTTAAATGTTGCTGAGTATATGATTACCAGATAAGTGAAATCCTGCTTCTCTGTTGAGAATCCACTTGATTGGAAAACATCAAAAATCTGCTTTGCATCAATCTGCATCCCTTGTGTTGCATTTTGCAGTGCTAATGTATGGCTTCCTTAAAAGCTCAAGAAGAATAAGTAAATAATTACCAGCTGATTAAAATCTTAAAGCTTTTTAAAAGAAGTAAATTAACCATGATGTTTTTCTTCATATTTCTGAGGATGTCCTTGAAAGTTTCAGTTTTGAAGATATTTATGTAGAATTTTCCCCATTAAATTAAAATAATTTGGTGAGGAGGTAGCCACTGTATTTTAAAAAGCCAATGAATTCTTGCTTGTTTTCAGTAATCTGCCTGTTGGAACAAAATAAAAAGTTAGAAGCTTTAAACAGGAAATCAGCATTTTATCTCCTTTTTTAAGTGGTTCAGAGAGACGGTGAGATGCTGTACTGATAAAATCTTACATTTGACCATAGATTAAATGCTGTAAGTTTGTACTTTTTCTGGCAGGCATCTAACATTTACATGTCCTTTTTTGAATCTGCGTCTGTGCTGGCTGTCCAAAGATTTGGCATTTTGGCTTCAGCCCAGAATTCTTTGAAGTGCAAAGAAGCCTAAAAGTAACCATGATATAACTTGTAATAAGGATCAATACCCAAGTCCTAACTGAAAAAAAATCTGTGACTCTATTCAAGCCAACAAGTAAGATGGCATACATTATTAATTTTTTAAAAGATGTGCTTTGTTGCTAGAGTACATGTGGAATTCATAATGCTGCCAATCTCCATGTTACGTGACCAAATAATACGATGGTTTATTTCTTTAATCTCGTGCTATTAAACTGGGGATTCACACTGTTAACAGCAGTGAACTGCATAAATAGGATTCTAATTTTTTGTTTGGCCTTTGTGTCTTAAACCTCAGGTTTCTTCTTGCACAATACAGAAAATAATGACTACTTAAATGTAGTCCAACTTTAGAATTTTTAAGTCTAACTTTTTGTAGCTCAGTGTTATAACTGATCCATTTCCTGTGCATTGGTTTATGAAATAAATAAATTTGATTTTATATTTCCTCACTTCAAAGTGTGACATATACAAAGAAAGTGAAATCTCATTGATCTCACTTGTTCAGTAATTATAGTAAACTGATAAATTAATGTTTTCCTACATAATCATTGTGATATTCTGGCTAAAAATGTTGTTTACACTTCATTATGTTCGATCATGATTTAAGCATCAATTGTCGATTTTTTTTTAGTACTCAATTGGGGGAGAAAAACTTATCAGTTATTATTGTGTAAACTGTTAAAATTAAAATTATGGTGTCCTTAGTGACGGATGTCTCATTGTAGTTGCGGCAAGTGCACGGTTACAGACAAAAATACTGCTGCATGGTTTGTCCTGTAACTGACGTAGAAGGAGGCAGTGAAGTGGGCATGCATCAGCATGCTCTCCGAAGCAAGCAATGCTTTGGTTACCTTGGATTTGTTTCCCTGTGCGGCTGATCTTTATCACCAAAGCACTATAACGGCAAGTGAAATAATTTTCTTTGTAAAACAAAATATAGTGGTTTACCCACTTGATTTTCTTTTTTCATCTTGAATTCATGTAAAATGCTAATATGAGGAAGGCCTGTGCCAGTTCCTTGCAAAGGTTCATGTTTTTGTATTGCTGCCAGTATATTCCTAATATGTATCTATTTGGGTGCTGCTTGTACCAAGTACTTACTCCCATCTGTGCTCAATACTAAAACAAATTCTTTGGCGAAGGTTACAGACAGAGGGGTGCACGGGGTGCTTATGAGAGCAAGTCTGGGATTTATGCCAAACTGTGACCAAACATTAAATAGACGATTAAATAAAATTCATTGTTCGTTTGTCAGCATGGGAGAATATATCGGTATAATAAGGCATAGAAGATTTGTTGATGTATACGTGCGTTTTATTTGTAATTTTGGAATTGAGAGCATCCACATTGGATTGTGGAATGACATCCGCCCTTTTGAATATTAATGTAAATGAATACGAGGCTAGTTTGTAAGGGCGTTAGCATGCATCAGAAGTGCTGCTTGTCTGTCTGTTCATCAAGGCATGTTTTCTTTTAAAAAGAATTTTGTTTTGTCTGCAAAGCTCATATAAATCATTTCTGTTTAAATTTTCAGTGGTTGTCAATGAATCTGATGTAGCCAAATTAAAACAGAAGACTTTTCTTAACGCTTTTAGCATCTAATTTTTTCTCCCATTTTTACAGTCAGTGTTTCACAAAAGAAGCTTGCGGTCTCACTTTTTTTTGTTCTACAGAGTGAATGATACCAAGGAGAAGATTCTGTGTCCCTATTTGAAGTGCGGCAAGTATCTACATTTTGGCAATAAAACAGCCAATGTCATGTTACGATTTTTACCTTTTATAATGAGGCGCAACATTTTTGTCTCTGAGCCAAGGTTTAAGTAGTATGCGTTTATTAATTTGTTTTTCTGTTAATTTTGTGTTGGTGTTTGTTTTAAATTTCTTGAGAGGGAACCCTAACAAAACCAATGACACATGAACAAGGACTATGACAAAAAAAATACCTACAGCAAGCATTTTATATTTCTGAACTGAAAAATGGGCTTTTTTTTGAAAAATGGGAAAATAAATAACAAATTAAAATAACAGAACGAAATTTGCTACATGGGTGATTGTGGAAAAAAAATAAGATGGCTAGTGAATGCTCCTGATCTGGAGGGACAATACTGCAATGCAGATGTGTATTTTAAAATAATCTTGGGTTAAGCCTTCTTATGCTCACATTTTTAGAAACTCTCCAGTTTAATTTGCTTTACAATATAGAAATAAATACGCTATGAATCTAGTGTAAATAACCTAAATGCAGGAAATTTCAAAGCTGCACGCACAAAACAAATATGGCTGTTCATTGAGATGAATGATTGGTGAATTGTTAGCCTGAGAAGATTCTTTATCTAAAGTGTTTGTCTAATGGGGAGTGACTTGCTTATGCAGAAATTATCATGCAATTGTATAAAATAATACAAATGAAGGAATCTAGCATTTAAATTGTAGTTTACATTGAATGCCGTTAATGTATTTGATGTGATTATCAACCTTTGCTGCCGATTTGCCAACATACTTCCTCTTCAAAAAAAGTGTTTCAATGAGTGCTTATTAAAGTTGTTTGGATGGCTTACTGTAGAATGTTAGACAGTGTAAGCAGATTTTTTTTAAGGAATTATTGAAAATTTTGATTATACTATTTCTCTTTATTCATGAAAGAGAGATGATACCCTATTTATGAGCTTATATCAACCATATTAAAATCAGGAAAATTCAGTCGCCTACATATATTTAGTGGAAGAGTTACAGACCTTAAGACGTAATAAAGCTAAAGACATGGAGCACTGAAGAACGTTGGCATGTATAGAAAATGAGTTTATTAAGAGTTGAAGATAGAAAAAGAAGATCTGCATGTGTTCATTTAATGAAGGATTGATCAGGTTAATTATAAAAGGTTGTTGAAATTGAGGAATATCCTTGTACAATAAGGAGCTTAAATCACTGGGACAAATTAATATTTAGAGTAGTTGGGAATAACCAACATAAATTAATCTTGCATTTTAGAATGACTAAATTCCCTTTTATTGGCAAGAACGGGATGAATTGCATAATTTTATATTAACGACATTAGGCAATTTAATAAAATGAAACATGCAGCTAACCTGTACTGTTTAATTTTTGTGGTTTGGCCTGCAGCTATTTGGTACTATAGCATTTACTGACTCATGACCACTGTCCACATTAGTAAAGAGTGAATTTCGATTATTCTTTCAGAATTAATCCTCGATGCTGCCTGATACATTGAAACTTATATGAGTGCAATTCCCTCAAATCTCACTCTGCATGGATTATTTAATCAAAATGTTTTCTGTGTTTCAGGGGCAGGTACTGTGTGGTTAACATTTGGTGATTAAGCAAACAAAAATCTGTTTCATTCTTGATCCATTAGATCAGCTTATTGCCATATAACAATTTCCCCGATATCCAGCTAGTATCAAGATTTCAGCATGCAAGGAAATCGGCTTGTACTATTTGCTGACAGTGTTATACCAGAAAGCTACTGTTCATGTTTTATATTTGCCTCCCAAACCTTGCTTTCCTCAATATATTTGTTTGTATTCAAGCATGGTTCATTGGGTGCTAGTTACCTTCTGTATTAGCAAAATACTTTGTTTGAACCGAAGGCAACTGGGCTACAAAATTCAGTAGCAGTAGTATAATTGGGTTTGCGAATGGTGTCTTGGCTCCAAAATGGTGTCCATGCTGCGCAGTTCACTTCTGGTGTGGACTAGACTGGATGCTGTTGTGGGTGAGTGAGTAATGTAGTTGCTGGAAGAGTGATCTAGAAGTATATAGATAAGGCAGTTCATATAATTACATGCTGACCCACTTCTATGAATCTCTTAATGCCAATTTCAGCCTTTGCTTCAGTTAAAGATATTCTCACAATTGTAACTTAGTTTAGTTGCATGAAGCACCACTTAAACATTACTTAAAGGGATCATTGACCCCTTTCAGGTTAGTTGATATCTGTTGGCTATTGCTGAGTTAGTAGATTTGTTTGTAGACTTACATGTAATGATTTCAGATTGTAGAACTCTACAGGAAATAACATAGCACTTTGTGAAGACCTTGCCTCTTATTGCAAGAGCTCCGTTTATATGCCAGCTGCCATCACGTGGTGTATTTTCCATTCTCCTTGATTGCAGCATGGCAGTCAATGAGCATAAGTGACTGGGCAAGCTGCTGAGAGGGATGATGAGGGGGAAGAAAGGCTTTTAACAGGATGCTGCATCCACTTAGGATTTTCAGGGATTATCCTCTAACTCAAGAAGGAACAATGTGTGAGTTAACAAGGTATAGAACTGGATGAACACAGCAGGCCAGGCAGCATCAGTGTAGCTGGAAAGCTGACGATTCAGAAAATCCTACTATCTCACAATGTATGAGTTGTCTCCATGACAGTCAAATCACTATAAGGACACCATCAGTCTATCAGTAGGACTGCGAGTTGGTGAAATTGACCATGGTCATGAGCATTCTCATTCACATGGCTGCAGTATTACCAGAAGAGAATTATGCACGTGGTGTTTACAGCACCTGTCACTCTGCAGGTGCTGCTCGTAACTTCAGAGTTGTACCAAAACTGGAAAGGAGTTCAGTTGCTGGTGTGCAACAATGCACGGCACAACATTGCAGGTAAATACCTGATAACTGGTAGCAGTCAGAATGCCTTTGTTTAGTGACAGGCTCTAATGCACTGTCAACGTTTGAACCACCAGGAGAAACTAGAACTTGTCAACTGAGCAAGGTACCCATGCGCGGCTACACTATACACGTAACAAAAGCAATGCCAGCACACAAGATATCATCATGCAGACTTTTGGAGTGTTTAAGAAATATTTCTGTGGCTTAGGCCATTCAGGTAAAACTCTCGAGTACTCAGAAATATGGTTCTGCATGCTGCATAACTCATTATTGCCACCAATAATAGAATGAACAGTGGAAGAAGGCAGGATGTAACTCCCACAGCATTTTTCTAGACTGGATTCCCATGATTCGCTCACTCGACTATTGTGCCAGCAGACACAATCCCAATTTCCCATTCAACTTCTCTTATCCTCTGTTACTGAGTATAACAGTGCCCTTTGACTATAATATTAACATTAAAATCCCGTACAAATACACGTTATTAAGCTCAGTGACCTCGCACAATATTCCATTGCAAAAAAAATCTAAAAATTCTCACGAGTTCTTTGTGCTTGTACTAGTGCTCCTGTAGAGCTACCTTATGACTACAGCTTGAATGACAGAAGATTACTGCTGTTTAGTGGGGATCTGCTGATGGCCTTGCAGAACTAACTTGAGCAACTTTTGTCTGAGCAGGCATGATCTGGGGCCACGCCACCTTAATCTGAGATGTAACACTAAGTTGGCTGCCTTATAGGTGACATTAAGCGCACTAGCAGAATGGTAGTGGTGAGAGGACAAATGCTGCCATCCTGAGAGAGGACAGCAGGTTTGTGCTTTGTGTAGCCACTTCTACTCGCGCAATGACTTTTCAGCAATATTAGCAAAGTGTTAAATGAAAGGCCAGTGCAAGCCTCTTGAAGCATTGACATGTTGGCTGTGGCTTTCATCTGAACTTGCACGTCACAATCAGCTTCTGTCACAGCACTCCAGCTTCAAACAACTTCCTTTTTATAAATTGTAGTGGTAGCTGACACATTCGTCATGAGATCTTGCAGCATGATTGTGTCTGCAACTATGTTAGTGATGTTGAGCACCACTTGCTGGAAGATTTGGATCCCCAGCTCTGTGCAAAGCCTTGAGCTGCCTACTCCTTCCTGTTCCTTGGCAATGCCTGCACATTTTGGCAGATTCCCCAATGTAGCAATCATTTCTGTGTGCATATGCTTTGTACATGAATACCTGTCTAATTTTTTCCTGTTAGTTTTATCATTCATGTCCTTATCCAGGTCATGCACAACAGAACTTTTATGCAACATCTCCATCTGACTGGTACCTATGCTACTCTTTTCTACTTGCTACGTGCTGACCCTGATGTCTAGGGTAAATACAGTGTCAATATCTGAGCTGTTGACTGAGAACTCTGTTCCTTCATCAAGCGTTTTCTTGCGCCTTCTACTCTTGCTGTTACATTACCTGGACAAGTTATAATTTCTGGGTATCTAAAAGAAGCAAATATAAGGATAAAATGTGGTGAAGGAAGGAAGGAGAATCAAGAAATTAATGGTTAAAACATCTTCAGCTCACAAATCAAGGTATTGTGTGATAAAGGAGAAATAGGACGTGAGCAGGAGGTTCAGATATGACTGTAATGTCGGCTTTCATGGTGTCAGTTTTTTGCTTTTTGTCATGGTCATTTCAGTGCTATAGAGCACTATCTCCCCAAAGGTGAAGTCATGTATGTGTTGCCTGTACCTGCTGGTTATGTGCTGCTCCTTGTGATCTGGATACTCTTATCATGCAAGAGAGATGAAAGTGTACCAAGTTCAATGGCACAATGTGTCTGAGTGCTGGGCCTATGGTTGAGTATTGGCAGTGTGCACCACCTTTTGAGATGTGTGTGAGGTCCACAGTAGCATTAATTGTGTGAGATTGAGTTGAAGTTATGAATGTTACACATGAGGTGTGTTTGCTATCTATTGCTGCCAAGTAAAGGGCAGGTGTTACTTGAGGTGTGTGGGGCTAGTGATGCTGTTGGTGGAATATGGCATTTGAGGATGGAATCACTGATCTTGATCACTCCCATGAGATCATTAAACGGCTGTAGTATTGCCTGTAGCTTGTGGGATGCTTCACTGCTGATTTTAACTGTGTACTGGCTACCTGCTGCTACTGCGTTGCCTACCTCCAGTTAGTCTCCTACAGCAAGGCCTCCAGTGTTCTTATCACATGCTTTTTTCTGTGATGCAAGTCCCGTTCCAGAGGCAAAAGTTAGCGTAAGCTAACTTGAACTCAGAGGGTTTTGCAATCTTTGTACCAATGGGTCAGTCAGGGAGCATCACAACTGAACCTGAACTTCCTTCATCTTTCTTGGGCTTTTTATTTTAATTAATTTATGGATGTGGACATTTTTGGCTCGGCCAGCCAATATTGCCTAACTGTAGTTGCCCTTGAGAAAGGGTGGTAAGCTGCCTTCTTGAACTGCTAGAATTCATTTTGGTGCACTATGTCTGAGATGTGCTGAATATCAGTGAAAGTACACTACTTTTTCCTTCCTGCATTGTCAATATCTTCATCATTATTTCAACTATCCTCAATTGAAAGGAGTGAGAAATGCATAGGGGCATAAACTCCGTTCCCTGGATGAAGACTCTTTTGGGATTTTTTTTAAATTACACTGCACATTAGATCTGAGCATTCCAATGTATTAGTAATCTTCTTTGAAATAGTTTGACGTAACCCATTTTAAGTTACGTAGCTTGGGGCAACTGTGCACTGACAGATACAGACATTCAGAATATTAGCTTTTGATTTTTTTTCAATGTAAATTTTAGTTTCTACAATAATCAGTAATTCTGACTCTTATTTGGAACAGATCAGATTAATTTAGATTGTTCTGGAGGTCTTCTGCTTTGGAATGCTTGAATGACCATAACTGTAAATGCGGCTTTGTATTTTTTTCAGCATCGTGACAGTGAATCAGAAAGCTTAAAGCTCCCAATAGAAATTGGCAAAAAAATGTAGTCTTCCCATTTGTATTGAATAGCTGTAATTGCTATTCATGTGTTTTCTCTCTCTCTCGCGCGCGCGCGCGCGCGCGCGCGCACACACACACACACACTCTCTCACTCTCCTGCGCGCGCGCCCTCGCTCTCTCTCTCCCCCTCTCTCTCCCTCCCTCGCTCGCTCTCTCTTCCCCACCCCACCCCTTCCCTTGCAAGATTACATTTTGGAATGTGAAGGGAGCCGTATTTTGTGATGCACTTGTGCAGTTCTTAAAATCTGGATCAAAAATACTACTGGCAATGGCCTGAGAGGAGTATGTTTCAGAAAATAATACTTGGAGAAAAGAATACATTAAATGGCAGTCAATAACAGAACATAATGTAATTGTCAGTGTAGTTTTGATTCTGATCAAACTTTTATATTGTGCATGTTTCAGTTATGTAGAAATTCTAAATTGGATAGAGTAGAATCAGTCCTGTACTTCTGAGTAATTGATCATAGCAAACAATGAAATGATGCTACCAGGTAACTTTATTTTGCTATTTAAATTTCATAAATATTAAGTAGATGTGTTTGATTTGACTGATATGAGAGTTTGACTTTGTTTTATAGCACATGTTAAATTGTTCATTATTTCACTCTGTTTCTACAGAGCACTAATTACACAAAAAAGAATGCATCAGAAGTAGAATTTGCTCTTTGGGATGAGGTAGTAGGTTGTATAGTTTTAGGGTCACACCCACACTGGGAGATAACTATACAATCTACTGTCTTTCCTAAGGTAGCAGAATATCTTCCACAGCCAACTAACGCCAATTGATATGTTGCATGTAGTGCTGTTATATAACTATTATACAGAAGTGGCATTTTGATCTTGTACATGCTATTTAAATTTCTTCCTAGGTATTGACAGCAAACACAAATTTCAATCATGCAGTACATTTTCGTAGTTTGTTTTTTTTTCCCCCTACTTCTGTATTATACTTTAAGGAATCGTGGAATTGAAATAAAGTCTTTGTAGTCTAGAATTTCTTGACTTGTGATTTTTGATCAAAAACTTTCAGTTCAAGAGTTTGCAAAAACTAATTTCCTTATAGATAACACAGTTAATTATAAATTCATTTCAATGACTTGATATATTTTGGATTACTATTTAGGTAATTAGTGCAGAAAATTTACCCCCTTTATGAATACTGAACTTGCTTTCCTGTGTTACGTATTTGGTTAATTTGCCCTATCCATCTATTTCCTTGTTTAAAGTTTTTGTTTTGTCATTCTGAAATCTCATTAAATTCTTGCCGTGTTATATTCGTACCCAAATTGTGTTTTTTGAAATTATTTTGTCCTTTTTAGTATGCTTCTGAGATAATTAGACCCCACCACCACTCCACAAACCAAATCAGGTGAGTTTCCATGATTTTTCGCTGCTGAATTAACTGATATCAGCCAAGTTAGATATATAAACTTTGAATCGGCCTTAATAGAGAATGATTGATCAGTATATATATCCAAAAGTGCTTTCACATACAACTGAACATTTTCTTTCTCCCCAACATCAAATCACTTGTCATTTTTCATCTGTTATCCACCATCATTAAATCACCCATGTTTCCAATTAACCATTTTGTGTAGAGCCTGCTAAGGGCAGTGCAGTAACACCACCAGTGAGGGATGGATGGAGTGTGGGGGAGGAGGGAATTCCATCAGAATGGACTTGGAGGTGGAGATGCGGTACTCCAACCCCTGCGGTGCTCACCTCTTTCTCGGGCATCGGGAGCATTGGTGGATACTGCATGCTCATTCTCCAAAGGCAGCTAGGCCCTTCTTTGAAAGGTTCATTGACGAATATTGAGAGTGCAGGATTGGGTTTCATTGTGATATCTTGTACATTTTAAAAGCCTATCGTTGTTTGTAGATATTGTGGTTATCAATGGCCATTCTGGTGAAACCATGTGGAGGCTTGGGGACGGTTTGCATAATGCCTACGCTCGGTTCGCGATAAACAACTGCACCTCCCAGTTGCAAACCATTTCAACTCCCCCTCCCATTCCTTAGGTGACATGACCATCCTGGGCCTCCTGCAATGCCACAATGATGCCACCCGAAGGTTGCAGGAACAACAACTCATTCCGCTTGGGAACTCTGCAGCCCAATGGTATCAATGTGGATTTCACAAGCTTCAAAATCTCCCCTTCCCCAATTGCATCCCAAAACCAGCCCAGCTCGTCCCTGCCTCCCTAACCTGTTCTTCCTCTGACGTATCTCCTCCTCACACCTCAAGCTGCACCTCCATTTCCTACCTACTAACCTCATCCCGCCCCTTGACTTGTCTGTCCTCCCTGGACTGACCTATCCCCTCCCTACTGCCCCACCTACACTCCCAGCCCCTTTAACTTGTCTGTCTCCTCTCCACCTATCTTCTCCACTATCCATCTTCGATCTGCCTCTCCCCCTCCCCCTTTTCTGATGAAGGGTCTAGGCCTGAAACATCAGCTTTTGTGCTCCTAAGATGCTGCTTGGCCTGCTGTGCTCATCCAGCTCCACGCTTTGTTATCTTGGATTCTCCAGCTTCTGCAGTGCCCATTATCATTGGTGGGTGGTTGTCAGCCATGAATCATAAATTAGCAAGGATTCAAAACTTAACAGAGGAACAGTAGGGGATGGTTGTAAAATAATTGTCATTCCAAGAAATAATGTTGTTGGTAATCTAATTTTGTAAAGTTACCAGGTAGTGTTCTCTTTACAAAAATAAAAACAAATCAGATTTTACAGTGTAACTATTTGTGTGAAACATAAAGGCTTTTTTTCAGGAAAATAAAATAGACATCAGCCTCTATTTAGACACTGAAGATTACTTTGCTGTATTGTTCTTGTACTTTAAAATGTCCGAGTAATTTTTCTTGACAGTGAAAACCTTAAGGTAATCATTGTGGATAATGTGGTGAGCTCCTGGGTAGAGGTAGTAGGTTGCATAGTTCGAGGACAGAGATTTTGGCCCAAAAGAGATAACTATACAACTTGCTGCCTTTCCTAGGGCATCATACTGAACATCACAACTGAAATGTCTTAATCTTCTGCAGACAAGACCAGTCAAAACAACTAACTTGAAAAAGGTGAGGTATAGTAGTATAGATTCTGATCTTTGAACATCTGAGTGTTTAAATACAACATAGACTTCTATTGTAAGTTGTTTTTTGCTTTTGTGACTAATTGAAACATTATTCATAATTTAAAAATTGTCAACTTAGTGATGGGAGGATTTCATGATGTTTGTTCCTTTTTTTTGATGAACTTACTTTGAAAGTATATTTTCATCAGAAGTTTCTTTGTAGAGTTATTTAAATAAATACATTTTCAAAATTGTAGTTTCCTTTTTTTGATTGTCGATATTGTCTTGTTTCCTACACCAGGTCTTTGTGTTAGGCGAATATAGTTAAAACTTAAATGAATGACCAGTTTCTCTTGACATTCAGCAACATTACCATGGAATTCCCCATCATCAACGTCCTGGGTGAGGGGTTACCATTAACCAGAAACTATTTGTATGCCTTGTCATATTCAGTGTGGCTTTAAGAAGGTCAAAGATTGGGAATTCTGTAGTGTGTAACTAACCTGCTGACTGTCCAAAGCCTGTCACCTTCTACTAGGATAAGTCAGACATGTGATGGAATACTCCCCACTTGCCTGGATGAGTGCAGCTCCAATAACACTCGACGTTCCACACTGCCTAGAACAAAGTAGCTTGACTGGCATCCCACATGCTGCCTTAAATATTCACCCCCTGTGCTGATTTGCAGCAATGTGTATGTGTGCAAGATCACTGCAACAACTTTCTGATGCTCTTTCAACATCACCTTCCGAAATTCAACCTCTGCATCCTAAAGAAAATAGACACGTAGGAATGACTCACTGAGTTCCATCCAGGGTGTGTACTATCCTGACTTGGAACTGTATTGCTCTTCCTTCACTGTCACTGGATCAAGAATCTGGAACTCCCTAATACCACTGTGGATATACCTACATCCCATCCCACCACCTCAAGTGTGGCTACAGATGGACACTGAAGCTGCATTTGTCAGCTATGCTCAAATCCCGTGAAAGAGTTATTTAAAAACTTGAAGTCTTTTTGGGATCATTGGGCGCAAGGCATTGCTACCAGGTTAAAAATAGCCAGTCATATTTTTGTCCGAGAGTTTCATGGTTCCAGCAGTAAGTCTTTATTCACCTTAATTCAGTGCTGTAATACATAGTGCATTTATAAACATTAAGTCTATAATTTATAAATGGGATAGATAGGTGTGGAAAGTATTTTGCAGAACAAGATGTTCCTGACTTTTAGATCCTTTATACGGACAATGACCCAGATATTGATGGAATAGAGCATTCAGGATTGTGTTTTGATAGTTGAATTTTTTTTAAAAATTGATCCGACTTGGAAATATTTTGTGCTGTGCTCGTCAATAATAGCACCACCAGAGCATTGGGCCATCTAGGATTGTGATGAATGATGGGATCTGACAGTTTATGCCCTTACTAATGGATTTAAGAATTTGAAAAAGTAACTGGAATGACAGGAAATCAAATTAATGAGTGAAATTTGGGAAAGTAAGAAATAAAAAGATCCAAACATGGATTAAGAAAAGGTGCAAAAGAAAGGTAAGAATTGTTAAAAGTAATAACTTACTATTTGCAGGAATAATTCATAATTTTAATTCTCTTTGTAGACAGGAATATTATTACAAAAACTCAAAATATTACAGAAACTCATCTGTAATAATATTAGGTACATTGTTAATTACCAGTCCTCCTATTCTACCATTGGCAATTAATTTGAAAATACAGCATTTTGTGAAGCATAAAAAGTTACATTCAATGTTCCATTAAGGGGCTGATGGAGTGGCACAAGCTGGTCCAACAAATTGTAGCAGTTCTTAATTCACAACGTCTGCCTTTACCCCCAAGTTCTTTGATGTTTCACACATGAATAATGATGCACGTTAATCTTGCCATTACTTCAGCACCAAAATCTTAACCAACGTTTGTGCAAAGGGTTACTATTTTAAGTGATGTCCAGGGCATTCTGAAGAGAAGGCTAAGTTGTGAAATTACTAAAGAATTGGCAGCAGTTTTTTTTTTTAGCCCATCCATTAATATTAATTCATTATTTTATAACAAAAACAAAGTTGCTGGAAAAGGTTCTGAGGAAGGGTCACTGGACCCAAAAGGTTAACTCTGTTTGTTTTCCTTCACAGATGCTGCCAGACCTGCTGAACTTTTCTAGCAACTTTGTTTTTGTTCTTGATTTTCAGCATCCACAGTTCTTTTGGTTTTTATACATTATTGTATAAGTTCCCTCACACACTAAAATGTTACTTGGGAATCATCTTATGGGGCAAGTGTACACATGATGGCAGCCACTGCAAAGATGAAAGCTGATTTATTTTCAGCTTGCCAGAATCAACATAAAATACACAGCTAAATCGAAAATCTGTAATGAAAGTAATGTACATTTGTACATGTTACAACTAAAGGTCTGATTCCATAAATTTAGTCACTTTGCAAAATAATACATAACATTAATGCTGTACAGAATACAATAGTCTTTGTGATTGAAGAATTCTTTATAGATTGAAGTTGTATGCTTTTAGAACATCTTTTCCATCCTTTGATTGAACAGCACCAACAATGCTTACATAGTCACACAATACACTTATAAATCCCCTGCAAAAAAACAGTTAACATGATAAATGTTTAGACCACTTCTGGAAAAATATAGCCCTTAAAATTAGATTCCTCTCTGAGAAAGAATGACTAATAGTCATGAATTGTGGCTTTTGATGGAGTGGTCCAAATTGATGGTATTGCCCTCTTGGTCTTCTACTCTGTACATTCTTACACAGCGTGTGTTGCACTTGCTTTTCCTGTTCAGTGGGATCACCTTAATTATGAATAAAGTTTCATCCTTGCTTATCCTCATTCTTCCCATTTATCAGTAAATCCCAAGCGTAAGGTTAACTTCCATAACCACCTCTTAACCCTACTGTTGTCGCTGTTATGTCTGATCATTATGAGTCAGAATTTTATGAACTTTAAAACTGGAAAAACAGAAACAAATTGTTGGAGAAACTCAGCAGATCTGGCAATATCTGTGAAGAGAAAGCAGAGTCAGTGTTTCAGGTCCACTAACCTGTTGCTGCAACACAAAATTTCACACACTGTTTTTCATTGTTGTATATCCACCCCAAAACTGTTTCTCAGGCTAAATCCAACATTGTGCAACTGTAGAATCTTACAAAACATAAACCATTTTGCCCATGTCCCAAACAATTTCATTCAATCCCCATCTCCATGTTTTCAATGTTTGTTTTGCTTCCATAGCTGCAGAAATGCTGATCATAAATCTAGCAAACTCCAATCAATCTGGCTTTACTACTTGCGTTCCCATACTTCACTTACATCTACTAATAAAGAGCTTTGGTGCCTTTCATTCCAAACGGTTGTTTTCTTAGAGCTACTAAGAGGAAATTAATAATCAAAAGTCTCTGTCAAATTTCTCCCTTTTGATAATGATCATTTCAACTACCCGTTGTCTGATTCTCATTTCATCCCCTACCTCACTTGTTTAATTGGGGACAATATAGAACATCTGTAATGAAGTACAAAGTAGTGATTTCTCATTATTAAATGATTTGCTAAATGCAAAGAAAGCGATCATACCTGGATCTCAAGTGAGAACCCCCCAGCAAATGGTAATTACTTTCAAGATTGAGATATTTGTTTGGTTGCCTTTTCCAGATATATACTCTAAGTGACAGATCCATTGATGCAGTGACCACACGGAAGGGATCCTTTATACATAAAAATAAAACCTTGTGAGAACAGTTTAAATTTTAACATGGTCATCTAATTATTAAACAAACTTGTAAATCGTACCACTGAAATTGCACTGATTGTTTCCTTGTGGTGACGAAAGCTGGCATGATGTGTACCATCAATGGAAAACAGTTTCAGTTCAGTACCTTGTGCTAGAATGATGGTATTAATTCCATGGCCTTCAACAAGTATATTATTATTATTCCAGCCAACTATCTTGCAGGTGAAATTTCCAACCTGTTTAGCTTATATAAATAACACAGAATATCAAGTGATTAAATTCACATTACCATTTAATGTGTAACTTCCAAAGGGAAGAGATTTTAACACTTTGCATACGTGGATCTACTCATCAACACAAACAATGGGTATAATAGTTGTACCAGTTCCTTCAACTTTTTGAAGCTATGGATCAATGAGAAATATGCAGTTGTTAAATCTAACTGGATAAACTCCAGGATTTGCATCCAAATAGATTGCTGCCCTGCACTATTTCATTAAAATGGACAGTCTCCAGCGTCCTGGCAGCCTATGAGAACGACACAACCCTGGTGATCCCACTTGTGAACTTGTCTAACGTCCCAAGCATACTCTGACCATCGAGAGCTGAATATTTAATACAACTGATGAGTGCAGTACAAGACAATCTGGGTATGTTAACAAACCAATCAACTAAGTGATCAGAGGCATACTGCTTATCGTTATAGTTAATTTGAGCTAACAAATGCGAACATACATAAAACACAAGCTGCACTGAGTGAAATCATGAAGCTGAAGCTTGCAGAATAATAAATTTCAACAGCAATCCCTACAGTAACTATAAACAACAGGAAATCAGAGATAAATGTGGTACTTGAATATCTGTAATGAAAAGTGACTTTAATCTGCATAGAGATTGTGCAAATCAAATTCGTCAAATTCCTACAGTGTCTATAGGATGGATTTCTCGACCAATACGTTGAGGGACCAACTAAAGAACAGACCATCTTAGACTGAGTAACGTGCAATGAGAAATGAATAATTGGTCATGTAGCTGAGAGATACCCCTTGAGGATAAGCGACCACAATATGACATTCTCCACCAAGATGGTGAGTGATGTTGTTAGTTCTGGGAGTAGGATCCTGAATCTTAAAGGGAAACTACAATGGTATGAAGGCATGAGTTGGCTACGATGGATTGGGAAATGTTACTGCAAGGAATGACAGTGGATAGGCAATGGCAAACATTCAAAGAGTGAATGGGTGAACTACAAAATATGTTTTAGCATCTGGTGTGAGTACAAGGAGAACAGTGGTCAAACCAGGGCTTATGAGCGAAGTTAGAGACAGTATGACATGCAAAACAGAGTCACACAAATTTTCAGGAAAGAAAAAATAGGATTGGATAAAGTTTAGAATCCAGCAAGGAGAACCAAGGGATTTATTAAGAAGGGGAAAATAGAGAATGAGTAAGCTTGCAGTGAACGTAAGAACTGACTGTAAAAGTTTCTATAGGTATGTAAAGAGAAAAAAGATTGGTGAAAACTAATGTAGATTCCTTACAGTCAGAAGCAGGGAATTCGTAATGGGAAACAATGATTTCCCTGTTAAAGTAAATTCCTATTTCACTTCTGCCTTCATGAAGGAGGACACAAATAACACATCAGAAATGATGGAGAACACAGGATTTGGTGAAAGGGAGGAACTAAGCAAATTGAATTAGTAGAGAAACGGTATTAGATAAATTGATGCAATTGAAGTCTGATAAATCCCTCATGCCTACTAAACCTACATGCCTGACTATTTAAGGAAGTGACCCAAGAAACAGTGGATGCTATGTGGTGGTCATCTTCCAAGATTCTACAGATTTGGGAACAGTTTCTATAGATTGGAGAGTAGGTAATGTAACTCCACTATTTAAAAACGGAATTTATAGTCCAGTAAGTCTGACATCACTAGTGGGTAAGATACTGGAATCCATTATCGAGAACTTTATATCAGAGCATTTGGAAAATCAGACACAGTAAGTATGTATTTACAAAAGAGAAGTTGTGCACGAAAAATCTAGTGAAATCCTTCAAAAATGTAACTAGACTTGATTGGAGGAGTCTGTAGATGTGATTTATTTGGACTTTCAGAAGGCTTTCAACGAAGTCCCATCTAAGAGATTAAATGAATAAAATTAAAGTGCATAATTTTGGAGGTAGTGCATTGAGGTATTATTGATAATTGGTTAGCAGATAGGAAACAAAGAGTAGGAATTAATGAGTTTTTCCGAACGTCACTGCCTGCCAATCAGGATAGTGTGGGGATCTATACTAGGACTCTAGCTATTCACAACATATGTTAATGGTTTAGATGATGGACCTAAATGAACTTGCAAAATTTTCGGATGATGCAAAGTTAGGTGGAAGGCTGAGCAGTGAGGAGGATGCAGAGATGTTGCAGTGTGATTTGGACAGGCTGAGTGAGTTGCAAAACACTTGACATGCAGGATAATGTGATTAAATGTGAGGTTATTTGCTATGGTAGCAACAAAAGGAAGGCACCTTATTATTTAATTGGCTGTATATTGAAATGTTGGAACTTTCAATAAGATCCAGGTGTCTTAGTTCACCAGTCAATGAAAGTAAGCTTGCAGGTGCCAGGAGGCAGTAAAAGCAAGCCGTATGTTGGCCTTCATAGCAAGATGGTTTGAGTATCGGAACACGTCTTGTTGCAATTACATAGGGAGTTGGTGAGGCCACCTGGAATATTGTGTGGAGTTTGGTCACCTTAACTGAAGAAGGAGGTTCTTGCTAGGGTAGCAGGACTGATGTATTAAAAGAGTTTGAGTCAGTTATGATTGTATTACTGGAATTTAGAAGAATGAAGGTGGATCTCATAGAAATCTACAAAATTCTACATGATTAGACAAGTTAGATGCAAGAAAGATGTTCCCGATGGTAGGGACCATCCAGAAGCAGCAGTCATAGTTCAAGGATGGGGGTAAACCATTTACGGTGAGCTCGTGAGAATTTTTTTCACCCAGAGCGTTGAGCCTGTGGAAGTAACTACTACTAGATGTTTGAAGTCAAGACAGTAGGTTTTCAAGGAGGAGGTAGATATAGCTCTTGAGAACTGTATGGAGGGAGAGCAATATTAGGTTATTGAGCTCAACAGTCAGCCATGACCATATTGAATGGCAGATGAGGCTCAAGGGGTTGAATGCCCTACTCTGCTATCTTCTATGTTTCTAAACCCAAAATCTTTGCTGAATAAATTAATAAGATTTTAACAATATCATACATTACAACACAAAATGGAGATAATTATTACCTTGTATTTCCAGTTTCTGTTTTGTTTTCTGAAGAATGATATCAAGAGTAACAATAGAGATCTCAGAAGACATGACATTGCTGTGGGTTACCGTAACCACTCTGGACGCTTTTTTTGGTAACCAGCAAGCTGTAAAACAACCCTTCAGTGGTAAGGAGTCTGTTGTTGGTGGTGGTGACAGATTACCATAGTTTGATAAAAGTTCTGTTCGCAACACCTGGAAGAAGTATACCTTCTTTTAGTGGCTCTGTTCCTATATGAGATTAGGTATATTTAATAAAATGTCGAGCAATCAAAATTCATCAGATCCTTCTTATTGACCAGCATAATTATCTTTAACCTACTGACTTTTTCTTTATGGAAACAATACAGGCAATGTATAATTTTGTTTCTTAGTTTAATGTTAAGGAGATTATTGGTAGAAATGTCCACTAGAAATTGTCCATTGTCATTTTGACTAATATTTGAACTCTCACAATGACAGGTTAAATTTTATAATCCAGTGATGACATTAATTGGTTTGGAAACTTTGTAAGCCATAAATTTATGACACTGACCTCTTGAAATTGATTTCTGACCTGCACTTCCTTTAAACCAGCTGCATTAAACTGTAAAATTTGTTTTCATTTCTCCATGAGGATTCCATAGAATGTGATATATAAAGGGAATAACTAAGCTGCATTATTGTTTGCACTCTTACTGCTTAATATAAGCAAACATTTTTTTAACTGGCACTTATGGGACCAAGAGTGTGCCAGCTGATCAAATACTACAGATAATCAAGAGGTCCACATAAACAATATAAAAACACTAATACAAATGTTCTGGATGTGAGTTTGCTCACTGAGCTGGAAGGTTAGTTTTCAGACGTTTCGTCACCATTCTAGGTAACACCATCAGTGAGCCTCCGACGAAGCGCTACGTGTTATGTCCCGCTTTCTATTTATCTGGTTAGGTTTCCTTGGGTTGGTGATGTCATTTCCTGTTCTTTTTCTCAGGGGATGGTAGATTGGCTCCAAGTCAATGTGTTTGTTGATGGAATTCCGGTTGGAATGCCATGCTTCTAGGAATTCTCGTGCATGTCTCTGTTTGGCTCCTCCTAAGATGGAGGTGTTGTCCCAATCAAAGTGGTGTCCTTCCTTATCTGTATGTAAGGATACGAGTGACAGTGGGTCATGTCGTTTTGTGGCTAGTTGATGTTCATGTATCCTGGTGGCTAGCTTTCTGCCAGTTTGTCCAATGTAGTGTTTGTCACAGTTCTTACAAGGTATTTTGTAGATAACGTTTGTTTTATTTGTTGTCTGTATAGGGTCTTTCAAGTTCATTAGCTGCTGTTTTAGTGTGTTGGTGGGTTTGTGGGCTACCCTGATGCCAAGGGGTCCGAGTAGTCTGGCAGTCATTTCGGAAATGTCTTTGATGTAGGGGAGAGTGGTTATGGTTTCTGAGCCCGTTTTGTCTGTCTGTTTGGGTTTATTGCTGAGGAATCAGCGGACTGTGTTCATAGGGTACCCATTCTTTTTGAATACGCTGTATAGGTGATTTTCCTCTGCTCTGCGTAGTTCCTTTGTGCTGCAGTGTGTGGAAACAACACGTACGGACCAAATACTGAACTACAGGAGCAACCATCCCAACACCCACAAACAAAGCTGCATTAGAACATTATTCCAACGAGCCACCACACACTGCAGCACAGAGGAACTACGCAGAGCAGAAGAAAATCACCTATACAGCGTATTCAAAAAGAATGGGTACCCAATGAACACAGTCTGCCGATTTCTCAGCAACAAACACAAACAGACAGGCAAAACGGGCTCAGAAACCATAACCACTCTCCCCTACATCAAAGACATTTCCGAAATGACTGCCAGACTACTCGGACCCCTTGGCATCAGGGTAGCCCACAAACCCACCAACACACTAAAACAGCAGCTAGTGAACTTGAAAGACCCTATACAGACAACAAATAAAACAAACGTTATCTACAAAATACCTTGTAAGAACTGTGACAAACACTACATTGGACAAACTGGCAGAAAGCTAGCCACCAGGATACATGAACATCAACTAGCCACAAAACGACATGACCCACTGTCACTCGTATCCTTACTTACAGATAAGGAGGAAACCACTTTGATTGGGACAACACCTCCATCTTAGGAGCAGCCAAACAGAGACATGCACGAGAATTCCTAGAAGCATGGCATTCCAACCGGAATTCCATCAACAAACACATTGACTTGGAGCCAATCTACCATCCCCTGAGAAAAAGAACAGGAAATGACATCACCAACCCAAGGAAACCTAATCAGATAAATAGAAAGCGGGACATAACACCAGCGCTTCGTCGGAGGCTCACTGATGATGTTACCTAGAATGGTGACGAAACGTCTGAAAACTAACCTTCCAGCTCAGCGAGCAAACTCCCATCCAGAACCTCAACCTGAGCTACAAATCTTCTCAAAACTCGCTAACTAATAGAAATATAATACACGGAGTATACACCACTGTTATACTTTATTTATAGCATAAATCACATAATTAATAAGGCAACTTTGCCTAAATAGAACACAGTGGCAGACAGCCTTTTCACTTTCACCCTCAACTGACTACTTGAACATTGTAGCAGTTTGGGGTATTTGAGAGGAATTGACTTGAAATTGAATCAACTGTTGATCTTCTGGGTGTGAGTTTGCTCGCTGAGCTAGAAGGTTCATTTTCAGACGTTTCGTCACCATTCTAGGTCACATCATCAGTGAGTCTCCGACGAAGCGCTGGTGTTATGTCCCGCTTTCCATTTATCTGGTTAGGTTTCCTTGGGTTGGTGATGTCATTTCCTGTTCTTTTTCTCAGGGTGTGGTAGATTGATTTGGAGCCAATGTGTTTGTTGATGGAGTTCTGGTTGGAATGCCATGTTGATCTTCTGTGTGGCCAATTGAACATAGAACATTACAGCACAGTACAGGCCCTTCGATGTTGTGCCGACCTGTCATACCAATCTGAAGCCCATCTAACCTACACTATTCCATGTACAACCATACGCTTGTCCAATGACGACTTGAATGTACTTAAAGTTGGCGAATCTACTACCGTTGCAGGCAAAGCATTCCATTCCCTTACTACTCTGAGTAAAGAAACTACCTCTGACATCTGTCCTATATCATTCACCCCTCAATTTAAAGTTATGCCCCCTCGTGCTCGCCGTCACCATCCTAGGAAAAAGGCTCTCCTTATCCACCCTATCTAACACTGATTATTTTATATGTCTCAATTAAGTCACCTCTTAACCTTCTTTCTGACGAAAACAGCCTCAAGTCCCTCAGCCTTTCCTCGTAAGACCTTCCCTCCATACCAGGCAACATCCTAGTAAATCTCCTCTGCACCCTTTCCAAAGCTTCCACGTCCTTCTCATAATGCAGTGACCAGAACTGTACGCAATACTCCAAGTGCGGCCGCACCAGAGTTTTGTACAGCTTCACCATAACCTCTTGGTTCCGGAACTTGATCCCTCTATTAATAAAAGCTAAAACACTGTATGCCTTCTTAACAACCCTGTCAACCTGGGCGGCAACTTTCAAGGATCTGTGTACATGGACACAGAGATCTCTCTGCTCATCTACACTACCAAGAATCTTACCATTAGCCCAGTACTTTGCATTCCGGTTACTCCTACCAAAGGACATCACCTCACACTTGCCCACATTAAACTCCATTTGCCACCTCTCAGCCCAGCTCTGCAGCTTATCTATGTCTCTCTGCAACCTACAACATCCTTCTTCACTATCCACAACTCCACCGACCTTGGTGTCGTCTGCAAATTTACTAACCCATCCTTCTACGCCCTCATCCAGGTCATTTATGAAAATGACAAACAGCAGTGGACCCAACACCAACCCTTACAGTATACTGATTGAACAAGTATATTTACACTGAGGTAAATAAATTTAAAATACTATAATAATTGGACACAAAATTACAGCAAACTTTGTGGTATTTGAGGTATATAATTTTTGCTGGTTCATTCAGGTGCAAGTTTAAGCAAAGTTTACTATACTGTGATACTGTTCATACACAAATATATTACAGTTTTAGTTAATAACCAATTTTTAATGCTAGGGGTAGAAAGGAACATCAGTACTCCCTATGATCTTCATACAAAAAGAGCTAAACATTATACTTGAACTATTCACAGCCAGACCAGTGATTTGTCTTTTAATCTTTCAAAGCCTGCAGTTATTTCACAGCCAGTGTGAAGCCAAAACAGTGTCAAATTTACATCTGAGATAAGATTGCAGATCTTTTATTTTCAGTGCCAATCTGAGTTGCACTTCACACTACCATCCCTGCAGCATTGCACCTTAGTGTTTTGCATCAATGTGATCAGTGATACATTACATTACAATAGTTAGAGATTGATTTTAATAACACTTAGAATTGCTGCTACATTAGAACAGTAATGACATGTTTGATATTACAGCATTCTATATTTGTAAAAGACATGTTAAAAGATCACAAGATAGAAATATGTACCTTAGCAGGGATATCATTATTTTCTTCTGTACCAGCAATGATCCATTGCTGATCTGGTGATACCAGTAGAAAATCGACTTGATAATCCTTCATCACTGACAAGTGAGTGATCTGGCTAAGATTAGGAATACTTAGTGTGATAAGTGAACCTCCTCTAGTGCCAGCCTACAATGAAAAGCAAACTTTTAAAATGCTGTATTTCACTTTTTGGTAAAGAAATCAACAGTATGGGGAACAAAAACAAATTGCTGCACGTTCAGTAGGTCTGGCAGCATGTGTGAAGAGAAATCAGCATTAATGTGTCAGGGCCTGTGACCCTTCCTCAGAACAGTATGCTGTTGTTGGTTTTTGATTTAGAGCACCGCAGCTCTTCTGGTTCTCAAGTGTATGGAGAGTGGGTGAGAAGATATATTTGAAGCCTAAAATCAACCGAAATTTTATTATCGGCAGAGCAGGCTTGAGGAATATGATCCATAACACCTATCTCTATGTTTCACTTCTGGATCTCTTATTTTCCTTTTCTATTATGCTCTGTTGCCCACTGTGTGATTATCATGGATGTATGATTTTTCTCCTCTTTAATTTTAAACCTGTGTCCATTCAGCCTTTGATCTCACTGCCTTTCCACATCCTCCTGCCATTAGCTGTAGTAGAAGTGTCCGGAATTCAGTCACTCCTTGAGGAGTTAAGCCGCAAGAGATCAAGGGAGTACTTGGACTATTGTGAATTGTGCTCAACTTTCATGTCCTGGTTTATTGTCAAACAAAAATTTCAGCCGAGCAACTATGATTACACAAAGAAACTACATGGAGAAAAACTAGTCTGGAAATTGGGAGACAAGAACAGGAAGATATAATTTCAAATAAACTATGAATGCTAAGTTTAAGAGGGGAAAAAAAATTTAGTAGTATTTGGAAATGTGTGCCGGTGAGTTAAACAAAAAGGCTGAATTCACAATGCCGGTGGGTGTCTTTGCTAACAGTATCAGCTCAGATGAAATACTGTCACATTTGCGCTACTGAGAATGATAGGGAAGTGATCCTATACATTTTCATTTTTTTTTGTCAAAAAGAATCAATTCTGTATGTTTTTATCTTCTGTAAAGCACTTTTTTTAAAATCCATCAAATATATTACAACTTGAGACAAGCTAACTATGATAAACACTGAACAAGTAGATAAATGCTTTGTTTCCTGAAACCCACAGTCAAAGAGATCCAATCATGTTGAAATGCTAAATTGCCAATCTAACTGCTTTCTCAAATGGGTACTTAAAATCAGAAATTCTCATCCTGGCTCATGCCAGTTTTTAAGGCTGTATCTACATTTAGTATTTCTGCTGAATGTGTCATAGAATATTGATCCCAGGCACAGAAAGATCCCTGACTAACAGCATACTTACTTATCTAAGAGGGCACACAAAACTCTGAAGAATTAAAAATTAAGGAACAAGACAAATTGATTATACCTTTTTGATTTAAAAAAGTCTGACGTGATCTTAACTTACCTCACCTATAGCAGTACACATTTTAAAATTCAAGAACACTAATATTGTTAAATAAATTGACATACAGTTAGGTAGAGCTGGTTATTCACATTGCTGGTCACCAAATGACAAACTGAGCATGAAGTATCACATGCAGCCAACTCATCTCCAGTCTGCCCATGCCAAATTTTGATTTTTCCTTTTGAGTCTGTGGTGATAGCAAGGTCTTTTTGTGGGACAGTTATTAATTTCACCAACGGTTCTTCTTGCACTGGAGTTGACCATAGTTGTTTACCCTTTGAAACACAAGATGTGTCGCATGATTTAGTTATGAACCTTCTGGACAAAGTCCACGTTCAGCTTTACATGAAACGTCATACATAAACAGATATGCTGAAATACTGCATATATTTAAGTAGTGATTTAACTTGAGTATAAATTGACTTAACAATTTTTAACCAAAATGTTCAAACTCTTTGTAATTACAACCCACTTGCTGCTGAAATTTCTAGTGCAGATCTACTTTGACAGAATTATAAAATAGCACACCAGTGAAGCAAACTTCCGGGCTACTGTGGAAGCATGCTGGGTGCAAACAGTCTCCAACTCTACAATCGCAAGAAAATGGGAGAGCATATATTTCAACCCTTGTAATATGTTATTCTTGTAAAAGTTGATTTAGTATGTTTTAACAAGAAACTGCCTTAGGAACTAGACTTGTACACTATCATACATGGTAATTTTGCTAAATAAATTAATTTTATCACAATAGAGTTTTCAGCTAGAAATTACCAGCCGACTCTCTTCTCAGACGTTTGTTCCCTGTGCCTTTTACTGTTTGCTAGAATAGAAATAGGTACATTCTTGATCAGAGGCCTCAGTGGATTTGATATTGCCAAACCCAACAGCAACCTATTCCATTTGTTGCTAGTTCTGTGTGAAGAAATTCTTATTCAGAAGTTCACTTCATAATTGTGACTTGTGTCTTATTATTTCCCAAAATGTGAATGTCAACTTTATCAAGTTCATTTATTGTTTTTAAAAGAACACATTGTTTATTTTGTGTCTTTTTATGTCAAAATTAAGTCTATTATTTTATAGCAAGCTAACACTGAGTAATATACATTAACCTCACAACCCCATTGATAAACTTAGCTAGGAGGAAGCTGATTTTGCAAGACCAAGGCACTCATTATAAAAGGATTATAATTTTATACACATTTTCTGTTGCTTAATATTTCATATTGTTCTTTTATAATACACACTTGCTCATTAAAGCGCCAGTTATTAGCAGCAATTCTTACTGAAGTAGTTAGCAACAAGTGGATTAAGAAATTGATTCTGCTAACCTCCTGAATGTTCCATGCTCGCAGTGTACAGTCTCTGGAAGCTGTGCACACCAATGATTTACAAATCCCAGTATCGAACTGATGGTCAGGATTACTTAGGTACTGCAGGCCAGTGATACTGTCTTTGAACATGAAAACAAATACAGGTGGCCATGAGCAATTTGCTGGCTTATTGTAATTTGTTAGGAAAGACAGTTGGTTAGAAGCAATATTCAGATTGAACTGTATTTTCCTTGTATGGAATTCTCCATTTCAAGTTTTTCTTTTCCAGCTGTAGCTCTGATTTAATCTGTCCTGCCTGATAGAATGATGTTGGTGGGGTATTAAATTGTGGCTGGAGGGAATCCCCTGTGTCCTTCTAATTTACCTTATTCTCACACGATGTTAGCTTGGGAGAAGTCTGCACTTTAAATCCTCAAACACAATAGCATACATGTTCCCCTTGCTCATCCTGCTCTGTGATTTTTTCCAACTACCAACACAAGTAGCTTCAACTCAGTGTCTTCATAGCCTGCTCCTGCATCAGGTAATCAAGAAAACAGTTGGTTTCCAGGTATCTGGAGTGGTACGCGTATGCACTTTGGTGGCTGGGGATAAATGGTTGCTTTGCACTAGGAGACCAACACAGGTGGGGGGACATTTGTGTCATAGTTTCATGTGGGTTAGCTGCTCAGAATATCATGGCTTTGAGTGGGATGTGGGGAAAGAATTAATAGGGTCATGACAGGGGTGAGGGTTTTCTATAGGAGAAAATAACAACTATATTTTAGCAATCTACATTTTTAGTGGTAGCTTTCGTTCCGTTAACCGCACTCCACATAACTCACTCTGATCATTAGTTCCCCACATTTATGTAATCGCTCCACACCCAATGAACCCTTAATTCATATATCCATCATTCCTTCATTCTGTTAGGTCTTGGGCATTTCTTCAGACCACATTAGAAGAAAATAAGGGTGTAACAGTTGTTGTCAGGAGATTGGTACCTGAGTGTACAGAAAGGAAATGGGGGTCAGGACATTGGGAAATAAGATGGCATAGGGCCTAGCATTCTCCATCGGAGTACTATCAGACAGGAGCAGGTAGTTGGGGGTGAATAAAATGTAGGCAGTTTGTCATGGATATCTCTTAAAAGCTTGATTCTGCAAGGGACAAACGAGAAAGGGGTCAGAAAGACCAGTAGTGGCTGTTAAAGTAAGAGTAGAATATTATTTAACAATAAATGGAATAACGACTTGAAAGGGAATAATTATAAAATGATCTGGGGCAAAGCATTGTTCGCATTCAGCATGAGGAGAGAGCTTTATGGAAAAACTTGATTTAGAGCAAATGTAAGTATGATGTAATATCTTTAAGCAGAAGCCTTTATTCATTTCCATGAAGTCAGAGATTATTATTCATTTTTTTTGCCGAAGTACAGCTGGCCTATGGCTGCTTTTGCACCAAAAACTTGCGCATCTGCCTGGTGCACAGCTCAGGAGCCTGTCTTCCATATTTAAATGATGTTAGGTATGATGAGAGGGAATTCTGTCAAAGAGCTGCACAGTAATTTGCTACATTAGAGGGGAATGAGGTGGACAAGCCTATACTTTTAGATATGCTTGTACAATGTTATATGACTTGCTACAGTCATTTAACTCTTCCCTTCCTCAAAGTCATTCAACAACAGTCTTGTAAGTACAGGCTTGTTGACAACAAATGGCTGCATACAGGCAACAGTTAACCCTATGAAAACAGCCTAATCGTCCATTTTCAACTTGTCTTTTTTTGAGATGCTTATCTTAAGAGGGAACAGCTGGAATAACCTTTTTTTTCATTCTATTTGTCCCCTGTGTTAGCTATATAACCATTGAACTGTCCTTACTGCAACAAAATCAAACATATTCAACTTACCAGTGTGACCCCTGAAAGTTATGCAGTTATAGTCTGTAGTGCTACGTCCTGATGCCATGTGCTGCTCTGTTTTGGAACGATGTAAATAATAATTTTTCCAGGAGTTTATTTCACTATCTGTACTGGAGAGATTGCAGAAGATCCAGCGCTCCAAGCACAATCTTCTATAAATTCAAACAGCATGTGTATGTGTCAAAAATATGGTACAGCTGAATCATCCAAAGTCATAGAGTCGTAAAGAGTTACAGATGTACAGCATGGAAACAGACTCTTTGGTCCAACTTGTCCATGCCGACCAGATATCCTTAATAAAGCTAGTCCTGTTTGCCAGCATTTGGCCCATATCCCTTTAAATCCTTCCTATTCATATACTCATCCTCCAGATGCCTTTTAAATGTTGCAATTGTACCAGCCTCCACTACTTCCTGTGGCAACTCATTCTATACATGCACCACCATCTGCGTGAAAAAGTTGCCCCTTAGGTCCCTTTTCACTTGTTTCACTCCCACGTAGTCACTAGCTTTGTCTCTCTTCCTACTTTTTAAAGTAGCATTGCTTTGATTATTTCCCTCTCCCCGAAGTAACAAAACAGTGCAACAGCTTCTAAATAAGTGATTATTGCTGCTAGAATTCAAGGAGTTCAGCTCCAATGCTGAAAATACCTCAAAAAAAAGGAGCTGCTCTAACAGCCACAATTTTGACCCTCCTCCATCTTGGATTAACCAGAATCCTTCCCTCTAAGAGCCTGAAATTTTTAAAGAAAATAAAGCTTTCGGATGACATTCTACTTCCAAGTGCTGCCCCATAAAGAACTCTAGTTTATTCACTATTAATGTCTAAGCATGATCTCCATTCGCTTTGCAAAATACAGGGAGTTGGAGACTGCAATGGCATAAGCAGGATCTGGGACACATAGGTCCTGAGGGCTCAATGACTGTGACCCAAGGGACCCGCTGAACTTAGAGATAGTAGGAACTGGCGATGCTGGAGGAAGACAGCAGGCCAGGCAGCATTAGAGGAGCAGGAAAGCTGGCATTTCAGGTCGGGATCCTTCTTCAGAAATGGGAGAGGAGAGCGGGGCTCCGAAATAAATGGCAGGGAGCATGATAGAAGATGGATAGTGGAGTGGATAGGTGGAAGGGAAGACGGACAGGTCAAGGAGGCAGGGATGAAGCTAGTAAAGGTGCATGTAGGTAGGAAGTGGGGATGGGGGTTGGTCACTGAGGTGGGAGAGGCGGATAGGTGGCGCAGGAAGGTAGGTGAGAGGAGGTGCCGTCTAGGTAGCTGTGGGAGTCGGTGGGCTTGAAATAAATATCAGTTTCGACGTGGTTACCAGAGATAGAGATGGACAGGTCCAGGAAGGAGAAAGAGATATCAGGGGTGGTCCAGGTGAACTTGAGTTGGGGTTGTAGGCGTCAGTAAAGTTGATGAACTGTTTTTGAGTTCCTCGTGGGAGCATGAGGCGGCGTCGATACAGTCGTTGATGTAACAGAGGAAGAGGTGGGATGGGGCCAGTGTAGCTGCGGAAGAGGGACTGTTCCACGTAATCTACAAAGAGGCAGGAACAGCTTTAGCTTTGCTGTGTTCATCCAGCCTCACATTTTATTATCTTGGAATCTCCAGCATCTGCAGTTCCCATTATCTCTGATAGCTTTGGCCTTTGTGGGTTTTCATGGCCGCGCCCTTTGTCTGTAGGAAGTGGGAGGAGTTAAAGGAGAAGTTGTTAAGGGGGGCAGAAATAGGTTCGGTGGGGTAGGTGCGGGCAGAGACAACGTGTCAGCCAGGGCAGTCGGGTTTATGGATTTTGAGAAGGAGATAGAAACAGGCAGTGCAGGGTTCGGGAATGAGGAGGTTGGAGGCTGTGGGTGGGAGGTCACCTGAGGTGATGAAGTTATGGACGATCTGGGAGATGATGTTTTGGCAGTCAGGGGTGGGGTCATGATCAAGGGTGCAGTAGGAGGAGGCCTCGGCGATGTAAAGGTCAGTGCGTCATACCACAACTTCACCACCTTTGTCTGTGGGTTTGATTGTGAGGTTAGAATTGGAGTGGAGGGCTGCGTGATACGTCGGGGAGAGGCTGGAGTGGGCGAGAGGGGTGGAGATTTTGAGGCGATCGATGTCGTGACAACAGTTGGAGATGTAGAGGTCAAGGGAGGGTAGGAGGCCTTCGGGTGGTGTCCAGGAGGAGGGGTCAGTAGAGGGAAGGTTAGGCTCACAGTTAAAAGAGTAAGCATGGAGGCAGCAGAAAAATTGTTCAACGCCCAGGCATGAGCAGTAATCGTTGATGTTCGTGTGGAGGGGGATGAAGGTGAGTCCTTTACTGAGGACTGACTGTTCATCCTCAGTGAGAGAGAGGTCTTGGGGGATGGTGTTGGCTGTAGAGCTGCTGAGTGTAGAGGCAGGGGACAGAGCAACAGGCTTGGGTGGGAAACAGAGGCCAGGCCCAAGGACAGAACCAGGATCCATGATTTCTGTTCTTCCCCTTGCTCGTAAGGTGTCAACTTTGACTCAAGGACAGCACATTTGCTTCTGAACCATCAATAAGCCCCCAATTACTAGAGTAGCTACATAAATGCTGGCTACCAGAGCAAGAGAAGCTGATTATTTTGTGGTGAATGACTGCACAATGGCTTTCTGCTTCTCAGGTGACCATAGGAATACTCACCACTGGTCTTAGTGGGCACAACAGCAATAATACTGAGAGGAAAAAAAGCAGTCTACTGCACTTCATCTACAAGTCAAAACGTCGCACACTGACAAACAACAGCTTTAGTGTATACTATCTTCAGCTACATTGCAACAATTCATCAAGGCTCCTTCTGCAACACTTATCAAACCTGCAATTAATATCTCTGGTGGAAAAGGACGATATGCACTGGAACACCACGACAGCAAGTCGCACACTATCTGGACTCGGATAGCTTTATAATTATGGGTCAAAATGTATGGAACTCCCTACCTAACAGCACTGTAAAGTGCAGCTTAGCTACAGTTGTTTTAAGAGAAAGGCCCACCACAATTTTCTCAAGGGCAACAAGGCCAGATATGTTCATGCTGCAAGAATGAACTTCAAAAATAATGAGGCAATTTAAGGTATGAATGTATTGTTGTCTCAGTCCTCTGATACATACTACACCTACATCACTCACAAAATTACATTCTGATTTACTCAGTTTTACACAAATAAAAAAATTACAGTATTTATATTTTACTATGTAAAAAAAATCTCCATGCTGCACTTAAAACTAGACAGAAGAAGAAGTTCCCAGGCAGGTGACAGAGGCTTATCCAGTCATGAGTCGAACTGTACTCAACAGAAATATTCAAGAATTGATCTAATAACCATTCTAGGTTAGCTACCTTCCTACTAATAAAGGGAAAAATTATTACAGTTCCTGCTTCTCTTCATTATCCAGCAACCACAACTGGAAGTGGGTAAGGATCTCGAATATGATAACCCCTATGATGTTCCTAGTCACTGAGCTGTGCCTCAAACCATACTTCAGTGGGCAGTCAACAAGAGAGCAGCAGTGTAGAAAGAAATTGGTGCAAAAAGGAGAAAAAAAAAATTATTATATCATTTAAATAGTTTAAAGGCTCTTTAAAAGTAAGTTTAATCAATGAATGTGCTGAAAAGTGCCAGTATGAACAGGACAGAAAGGATATCAAGCCAATGTAAGAGGTCATGTTATATTCTTGACAGACTCTGGATGGCTTGAGCCAAAATGTGACGTTCCAACAGAAGTCACTGCTGGATATTATCAAATTATGTTTTAAAAAAATTAAGGATGGAGCTAAACCACAGCAGCATCACCAAACCGGACAACATAAGGAAGAAAAGCACACACTCTGGAAATATTCACCAGATCTGCCAGCACCCAATTAGAAAAAACAGACACAAATGCTACCAGATCTACTAAGTATTTACATTGTCTTCCATTTTAATTTAAAATTTACAGCATCTTCAGTATTTTGCTTTTATTACTGTGTGGAGGAGGGATGCGTGACCAACCATTGATAGAATGCTGAGTGATCAGGAAAGGATAATGCCCAGATAATAAGCACAGTGACAAAGAACTTAACTTATGCAGAGATAGTAGGAACTGCAGATGCTGGAGAATCTGACCTAACGAGGTGTAGAGCTGGATGAGCACAGCAGGCCGAGCAGCATCAGAGGAGCAAGAAGGCTGACGTTTTGGGCCTAGTCCCTTCTTCAGAAAAAGGGTCTTCTGAAGAAGGGTCTAGGCCCAAAACGCCAGCTTTCCTGCTCCTCTGATGCTGCTTGGCCTGCTGTGTTCATCCAGCTCTACACGTTGTGATCTCACTTAATTTATGCATTTGGCTATGGAAGGTGCAAAAACCTGACTGGAAATATGTACAAAAGAGCTTGGAAATAGAAATAATAGTTTGTCAGAACAGAGGGGCCAAGCATAGTATTTGATGAGGAAGGATGATAGCTCACGCTAGGTGAGGCAATGGCCTAGTAGTATTTACCCCTAGACTATTCACCCAGAGATCTTGGTAATGTTCTGGGGGTTCAGATTTGAATCCTGCTATAGTAGACAGTGAAATCTGAATTCAATAAAAATCTGGAATTAAGAGGCTGATGATAATCATGAAACTGTTGTTGATTTTCAGGAAGAAAAACGTATGGTTCATTAATGACCTTTCGGGAAGGAAACTGCTGTCTTTGCCTATGTGTGATTCCAGATCTACAGCAATGTGATTGACTTTTAACTGCCCTCTAGGTAATTCGGGATAGGCAATAAATACTGACCCAGCCAGAGATGCCCATATCCTGTGACTGAATAAATAAAAAACTTTTGAAAGTGTATGAGATATAGGAGAAATCATTCACAATATTAACTGATATAGGAAGCATGAAGGGGTGCTGGATGTCAAGGGGTTTAGTGAGGATGTTGTTGATGTACAAGAAGTAAACTTGTGTTCAGAGATGGAATGCACTAGCAAAAAGGCTATCTTTTGGCGAAGGCCCCATCTAACCTATTGGGTAGATGTAAAATATCCTGTGGCACCAATTCAAAGAACAGCTTGGTTCCTCCTGACCAAAAGTTATTCCTCAAACATCAACATAATGTTTCACTGTGGTTTGTTTCATCATATTTCGTGCATTGCGACAGTGACTTCACCTTACTGTAGATTGCCTTGGGATTTCCTGGGATTGTGACAGATACTACACAAATGTGGGCACAACAGAGCATGCAAGTGACAGCAATGGACTATCTTACCTCCACAACCAGGGTGTTTCTGCAGCATCATTCCAAGCCTGTAATCACAAGATATCAAATGTTTATTCTCTGTCAGCCTTGAATTTAAAGGAGAAAATCCATTCATTTATGGAGTTATAGAGTTCTACAACAGAGAGAGGCCCTTCAGCCCAAATTGGTCCATGCCATCCATGCTAACTCCATTTTCCTGCTCTTGGCCTATATGCTTAGAAACCTTTCTTAATTGTCCAAACACCTTTTAAATGTTATTAATGTACCCACCTCAACTACTTCCACTGGCGGGTCACACCATATGTGTACCACCCTCTATGTAAAATTTTGACACTCAGGTTCCCATTTATTCTTTCCCCTCTTACCTGAAACTAATGTCCTGTAATCCTTAATTCCCCTATCTGTGCCTTTCAAGATCATATACACTATTATAAAATCTGCTGACAGTTTCCTACACTGTAAAGAAAAAGATGCTGGCTTGTCCAACCTCTCCCTATAACTCAGTCCCTTGAGTCCTGGCAACATCCTTGTAAATTTCATGTGCGTTCTTTCCAGTTTAATAACATCCTTCCTATAGCAAAGTGACCAAAACTGAACACTATATTCCAAGTGTGGCCTCGCCAATGGCCTGTACAACTGCAACATAACTTCCCAAAATCTCTACTCAATGCCCTGACTGACGAAGACCAGTGAGCGTAAAGCTGCCTTCACTGTCCTGACTACTTGTGACTCTACTTTCCGAAAACCATGCACCTGAACTCCAACGTCCCTCTGTTCCACTACGTTTCTTAAGGCCCTACCATTCACCATTAAACTCCTACCTTTACGTGATTTTCCAGACTACAACACCCCACACATATACATTAAACTTCATTTGCCATTTCTAGGCCCACGTCCCCAGTTGATCAAGATCCTGCTGCAATTTCTGATAACCTACCTCACTGCCCATGGTTCCACCTATTTTAGTGTCATCTGCAAACTTACTAAACATGCCTTGTACATTCTCATCCACATCATTGATAAAGATAACAAACAGCAATGGGCTCAGCACTGATCCCTGAAGCACACCACCAGTTACAGGCCTCCAGTCCACCAAACATCCTTCCAATATTACCCTCTGCCTCTTACCATCAAGCCAATAGTGTATCCAATTTGCCAGCTTTCCCTGCATTCCATGCGAATTTACCTTCCAGAGGAGCCTACCATTTGGAACCTTATGAAATCCATCTAGACTATGTTTACTGCCCTGGCCTCATCAACCTTCCTGGTCACATCATCAAATAACGCTAACAAATCTGACAACTTGGATAGTTTATGGTTTGCTGCAATGAGTACTCCAAGTTTGGAGCTCCCAGAACAAATGTAACCACGTAGATACTTTAAGTCAGTGTAATAATAGCTCATTCCAATGTCGATTATATTTTGGTGACTGATAATCCTTTGGTCACAAGGGTTTACAGTTTGAGTGGCTGCTTACTTAAACTACATAACTTTGATTATCAATCCTGCCATTGTTGCTAAATCATTCTACGATAATCATTGCAAGTTGGGTTTACATGGACTGGAGGAGATCTGTAAGAAGCCTAGGACAATAAATGGATTTAAACAGAGGGTAAGAATTTAACTTTGGGTGTTCAATCACTTCGGATCAAGCAAGTCAGAAAAGATTGTCAAGTGACACAAGTAGAATTAATGCACCATCGTCACAGTTACAGAGATATTGAGTATAACTTTGGTTAGCAAGAAAGAATAAGAGATACAGACATAGAATCCCTACAGTGTGGGAACAGGCCCTTCAGCCCAACAAGTCCACATCGAACCTCAGATCATGCCACCCAGACCCATTCCCCTTTAACCCACCTAATCTACACCTCCCTGAACACTACGGGCAATTTAGCAAGGTCAATCCACCTAACCTGCACATCTTTGGACTGTGGGAGGAAACCAGAGCACCCGCAGGGAACCCACACAGACACTGGGAGAATGTGCAAACTCCACATAGGCAGTCACTGGAATCCAGGAAGATGCAGGCCCTGCAACTTTTTTGTTTCAGTTTGAAATGATTTTGTTAGTGCTCTTTCCTATTTCATGTGTCAACTTAATTAATGTTCTAGGTTTGAGGCAAAAATGTCCAAATGAGTTGCTGTCACGATTTTTCAAGATTTAAGATAACAAAGTGTGGAGCTGGATGAACACAGCAGGCGAAGCAGCATCTTAGGAGCACAAAAGCTGACATTTCGGGCCTAGACCCTTCATAGAAAAGGGGGATGGGGAGAGGGGGAGGCAGACTGTGTTCATCCAGCTCCACACTTTGTTATTTGTTATCTCGGATTCTCCAGCATCTGCAGTTCCCATTATCTCTGATCACAATTTTAACCTCACTGCGAAGCCTCTTCCAGGTTGCCTAACCTGAGGAAGTTACCCTCCTCCCTCCGGACCTACCTCAGGGGATCTCTCCTCTCCACCTATCCTCTCTATCCACCTTTGGTCCGCCTCCCCCTCTCTCCCTATTTATTTCAGAATCCTCTCCCCATCCCCCTTTTCTGATGAAGGGTCTAGGCCTGAAACGTCAGCTTTTGTGCTCCTGAGATGCTGCTGGGCCTGCTGTGTTCATCCAGCCTCACATTTTATTATCTTGGATTCTTCAGCATCTGCAGTTCCCATTTTCAAGATTTAAACTGGGTTTTCTGTTTAAGTTGGGCACAATGTAATCTGTAAACGACCCAAGAGTACTTCAATTCCTTTTACAAATAATTTTTTCATAAATATGTTATCTTTTCGTCCAACAGTCTCCCATCCATAGCCTGGAAACTCTTAGACATTTCTAAATTCAGACTTGACAAAGGTCACTTACTCGCCTAAGGTAATGTTGTACAACCCGAGGAAAAATGAACAGAATGAATTAGGTTGCAATATTTCTAAATGCAACTCCTGTGCTAAACGGGTGAGCATTGGAAGTCGGGAGGAGTAATACCGACTCTCACGTCCAATCCCATCCGCTTTTCCTTGGGCTTCCCAGTATTGGTGTTGGGGGCAGGTGGTGCTGACTGTGGTCGGTGTGGAGTTTGGAACAGGTTTGGGATTGCTAGGTACTCAGTTCCGCAACTCCACGTCCTTTCTGCTAACAATGTTTGGGACAACTCCCCTCGGCCAGCTCTTTACCTCGTTCACTTGAGAAACCCGTCTCAAATCGTCAGCCTCCAGGTAAGTGAAGATGTAGATTAAACAGTCACGTGTGAGGACAGGTCCTGGATCACTCTCCATCCCAGCGAGACCTCCGCAACACGTAGGAGCCACTTCTTGACACAGTGCCAGATACAGCCAGCTTCCGGGCTCTTCTCTCCACTATGGCATCCCAAAAGGCACAATTATCGAACAAACTCGAGACTTTGAGCCACACGATCAATTATTTGAATCAAAGCTGCAAATACATCAAAGCAAGCTCGGTAGAGACTATGAGGCAGCCTGAGCGCAAGTTTTGGTTCCTCATTATACATCAGGGCGGTGCATCCTACATGCCACTGGGGACATTTCAGCACAGAATCTAATGCAGCACGGACACGCTTTTACATTGCAACGTGTCTTTGAAATAAGATGTAAAACCGAGGTGTTTCTCAGTTCGAGGAGTGACTTCTGTCCTCATTAAACTGGAGAGCCCTTACAGTTGAGCTGACAAAAGCAGAGATTGTTGGGAAAGCTCAGCAGGTCTGGCAGCATGTGTGGAGAGAAATCAGAGTTAACGTTTCGGGTCGAGTGACCTTTCCTCAGGCCGTTCCTCTGTTTTTGTTTGTGATTTACAACAGTTCTTTCGGTTTTTATAATTGAGCGTATATTTTCCTACTTCTGTCTTTCTTGCCTCTGACCCTCCCCGAAAAAAATCAGTACATTCGCTGCAAAGATGTGGAGGTGCCTCTATTGGACCGCGGTGGACAAGGTCAGAAGTCACACCACAACGGGTATTAGTCCAACCAGTTTATTTGCTATCACCAGCTTTCAGAGTGTATCCCCTTCTTCAGGTACAGTGGCCCCACCTTTCAAAGGAGCAGAGCTTTGAAAGCTTGTGATGTCAAATAAACCTGTTGGACTATAACCTGATGTTGTGTGATTTCTGACCTTTTCAATCTAATGATATCTTCCTTGAATTAAGGCAGTTTTGGAAAATTAAAACCAATGCGTCAATTATCTCACCAGTCATTTTGTTTAAGATTCTAGGGTGGCAGTCTATCAGGACCAGGACTTGTCGGCTCACAGCTTCAACAATTTACTCAGTTTCACTGCGCTGGTGTTTGTGATTTTCCTGCAACCCTGACTCTCATCCAGACAATCTAAAAGAACCGCAAACCTGTTAGACTATTCGAAAAACTGAGAGGACTCCTCTTACACCCCATCTCCTCTAGCCTGCCTCTCTTACAGCCACACTCTGCTGCCTGTGAACACTCACCAAATCAGAGGATCCAACACTACGAGGTGTGACTACCTCCCTGTACAAAGAATGCAGCCGACTTTACCCCTTCCCGATACATGGCAGTGTCTGGAATTCAGTCTGCAGTTCATAAAGTCTTATCCAAAGCTGTGTGAATTTCAAATACGTACCACAGACATGTTTGATTTGGAAAAATTTGGTATAAAGGAACTCCCAAATACTGCAACTGTGACATGTTGCTTGTCCTACCATCTTTAATGTGTTCTAAGGAATTACTTAGTTATTTTATTCAACTTTATATTTAATGATGTTTATGTATATTTCATTAACTTTACCATCAGCTGTTATACTATTTCGAACCTTCAGAATAGAATAAACTTTAATCACTTGCCAGATACCCACCAATTAACGACCTTCTTCTGTCGGTGCAGAACGAGCAACAATCTGTGGAGGCTGAAATGGTTTTGGCAACAGCAATAGTACATTTAATTCCCTTCTCCTAATAATTCCAGCATTGCTTTGTGAATTGCACTCAAGCTAAATTGCATCATGTTGGCTAGTTTTACATGCAGCTAACAAAAAAGACCTAGCTTCCAAGGATCCAGTTTCAATTGGGTTCAATTAGCTGTTCTTTCAGTGGTATCAGCTGGAAGCAGTGGAAAATACCATGTTTAAGGCTGGCTACTGCAAAATGTAAACTGTGGATTTCAAATTAATGCCAATTATGAACAGAATTATGAAGGGTCACTGATTTCTCTTCGCAGACCTGCTGAGCTTTTCCAGCAACTTCTGCTTTTGCGTTATGGACATAATTAGGTCTGTACAAAACTGTAGCGTTCTTGAAATTGAGTGGAGTATCATGAAAATGAATAATATAGAGGATGGTACCAGCGTTGTTTCAAAATAATGAGAATATTTTGGGTCAGAATGACCTGTGACCTCAAATGAGTCTAGGAAGGCTATTGTACATAAATGTGATTTTACATAGCTTTGTAACAAGTAAAATTATATTGCCACAGCAACAACATATGTAAGTTAGTGAGGCTAGTTGTGTGACTTCCAAGGAAGACTCATTGCTGCAACAAGTGTCAGGCAATGACTGTCCAACATGAAAGAATCTAAGCATCATGCTTTGACAGCCAATGCCATCACCATTGCTGAATCTTCCACTCTCAACACACCGGGTCCTATCTTCGAACAGAAACTGAACTGGAGCAGTCATATAAATAATATGACTACCAGAGCAGATCAGAGGCTAGGAATTCTATGGCCAGTAAACCATCTCCTGCCTCCCCAAAGCCTGTCCACCATCTACAATGCAGAAATCATGAGTGTGATGGGATACTCTTCACTTCTGACAACACAGGTCTGACAACATTCATAACAATTGACACCTTCCAGGAAAAAATAGCTAACTTCATTGACATCCCATCCACCATCTTCAACATTTCCTCCCTCCATCACCAATGCACAGTGGCAGAAGTGTGTATCATCCATAAGCTGCATTGCAACAATTCACATAGATAGCTTCAACTGCACCTTCCAAATCCATGACTTTTATCAGCCAGATGGAGAAGGACAGCAGATGCATGGGAATGCCATGACCTGCAAGTTCCTTTCTGATTGTCACACCATTCTGACTTGGAACTATGTTGCTGTTCCTTCACTGTTGATGGGTCAAAACCTCAAACTCCCCGCCCAATAGCAAGGATTCTGGTGGTTCAACTTATCACTAAGTTCTCCATGGCAATTAGGGATGGGCAATAAATGATTGCCTAGTCAAGAATGCCCACATACCATGAACAAATAAAATATATTCTGAACTTCTTATGCAGTTTATAGTGCTATAAGATAAGACATTAAGGTAGTTACAGTCATAAATGAAATCCAACATAATGCAATGCAATTCTTCTGGTATTTTGCATGTTTATGTGCCTTTCTATTTATTTCTTTCCAAACCTGTCAGTTAGTGCATGACAGCAAGAAGGTTCAACATTCCATTTGTCATCTCAGTGCATATATACCACATTTTTGTTTAAGATTTGCAGTTCAGATTAAATCAGTGATATCCCCAATATAAATGTGGTACTTTCAGTAAACAAGACATAGAGGGATAATATTTGGATGATGTCAAGCTTCCTGAGTGTTACTGGAGCCATAGTCATCCAGGCAAGTGGGGAGTATTCCATCATGGTCTTGACTTGTGTCTTGTAGCC
Source organism: Stegostoma tigrinum (assembly GCF_030684315.1). Lineage (NCBI taxonomy): Eukaryota > Metazoa > Chordata > Chondrichthyes > Orectolobiformes > Stegostomatidae > Stegostoma > Stegostoma tigrinum. Next base: position 27,178,077 of record NC_081364.1, on the reverse strand, counting down.
AGTGGGCAGCCTTTGGAGAATCAGGAGATGAATTACTCATTGCTGTATGCCTAGCCTCTGACCAGCTGTTGTAGCCCCTATATTTCTATGGCTAGTCCAGTTCAGTTTCTGGTCAATGATAGTGGTGATTCAACTAAGGTAATGCCATTGAATGTCAAGGAGTGATGGTTAGATTTTTCTCTTGTTAGAGATGGTTGTTGCTTGGTATCTCTGTGGTGTGAATATCAATTGCTGCGTCTTTGCCCAAACCTGGATTTTGTCCAGATATCAGTATCTGAGGATTCAAGCAATTTAAAGAGCTTGAGCCACAATTGCATTCCAGTGACATTAAAATGAATAAAATCTGCCAGATCCTGCAGGAAACAGTTTTATAATGCTTCTCATCACTTGGGACTTATCAGGCACTTAACCAACAAATGATACAAAAAGGCAAGCTGCTGATGACTTCAGAAACTTCTGCAAGGGAGGACTGAAGGAGGATTGTGTAATGTTGATGGAGTCTGAATGTGACAATGCACTTCAGCTCTGTGAATAAAAGCTTTGGATTTTGCATTGTAATTGCATGAAAGTTTATGCAAATACAAATGGCTTAGACAATCAAATTATTCCACTCCCAAGTATACTATGCAATCTGACATCAGCCAACTTCAAGCCAACAATTTTTCAGATGATTGCTACATTTCAGGAGTCGTTTCACTGTCTTGGCTGTGGGCCTCATTCAGATCACATTCTCTAACTTTTTTTCTGCTGCACTAAGGCCACAGTGATACTGCAGCAAGCCATTTCAGATCCATACACATGGAATAAGATATGCAATTCATGACTAAGTTCTGTGATAAGCAGAGTTTTCTAAGTTTGGATCATGCTTGCCCGGACACTTAGAAAAGAATAAAACTGCACTTTGCTTCTGAGTAGGAGCAATCACCAAAGCAGCTCGGAATCTGTATGAATTGTCCATCACCCTTTCTGTTTATACATGTATTTAGTTTTACAATAATTAATGAGTAAACAAGAGAAGAATATTAAACACTGTGATGAATGTTATTAATGAAAATTATTAATTAGAATTTTAAGTGCAGAATTTTCATTTGAAATATTTTTATATGGTATTTCAGATATAGAGAGAATCTTTAAAGTAGATTTTTGTAGCTCGGGTTGTGGATGTTGTGGTTGGTTGGTTTGCGGAGCTCGTTCGGTGTTCCACACGTGTTTCATTACCCTTCTGGGTATCATCATCAGTGCAGCCTCCGATGAAGCGCTGGTGTGTTTTTCTGCCTGGTATTTAAAGTCTGGTGTTCGTCGACCTGGATTAACTCAATTCCGGATTTCCTTCGCAATGGAGTGTAGTTGGGGTCTGGCTCTCTGTGTTTATGATGGCTTTCTTAGTGGACAACCAGGCTTCTAGGAATTCCTGTGCTTGTTTGTGCTTTGCCTGTCCCAGGACCCTGGTGTTGTCCCAATCCAATTGATAGTTCTCCTTATCCATGTGCATGGAAATGAGTGAGGACTGGTCATTTTTTTTTGTTGCCAGTTAATGTTCATGTGACTGCTAACCCAAACCAAAGACCCACTACCCACCATGGATAGGACAGATGTCGCATACAAAATTCCCTGCAAAGACTGCGACAAGCATTACATTAGACATACAGGAAGAAAATTAACCACAGGAGTACACAAAAATCCACTGCCACTACCCACCACCCACCCACTCTTTAAATTGTCTAACTTGGTTTAAAGCATGATTACTAAAAATCGAAAAGTTATTGATTGTAATTTACCAAACTACTGTATAAGATTCTCATTCTGAGTAAACTGAAGTGTGAGTGCGCACTAGCAAAATGTGGTTTGCTTTCATTCAGTTCTTAGGAGCACTATTTTTTGAGATATTCAATTCATACCTATGTTGTTCAGAAGAGGGCAGCAATGTCTCATTTTTCTGGAACAAGTGGACGTAAGATTTTGTCATATCTGTGTTGATATCAACTATAGGGCATCTTGATTACACAAGTAAAACGATGCAGAAATATAGTGGTTAAATTAGTGGATTAGTAATCCAGGAACCTCAACCAAAAAGTCCATCATGACAGTTTCAAATTTAAAATCTAGAAAAAAAACTATGATCAAAAAGAGGGTTTCAGATTGCTGTAAAAATCCAGTGTTCAAAATCTAAATTCTGGTCTTCCCAGAGGCACCCATTTCCAGAAATAGTTCAAAAACTAATCTCTTGCTTTCTATTGTATTTGGTACAAAGGAAGTTTACAAGCACTTACAGAATAATTTTAGCATCATTATTAACTGTTGCTTGATTCAAAGATAATGTCGACCCAAGATTGGGGGTTCCAGCCATGGTCTTCTAAACCAGGCTGAATCTCGGCCCGCAGATCTGTAAGCATTTGGGCAGGATGTCCCATGAGATAGTGGTATCTAGAATGCAGACATTGCTTCCTTTTCCTTCTTTCTATATCACCATTCTGCCTCACCATTAGGACATTGCAACTCAATTATTGCCATTTGGATGGTTGTTAGCAAACTCCTCCTGGTCACTAATATCGAGGCTATATTACTTCAAGGAGAGATTCAGCAATGTTTGACAATTCTCCTACTGAAATGAGATTATGCAGCACATGCGTTGCAGGTAGAATTTCTCTAGCGTTCTGTTGTGTTGTTGAGACACAGCCCAGGTCTCATTGTAATACAGGAGGGTGGTGACCACAGCTGCTCTGTACATTTGGAGCTTTGTTAACTTGCAGAGGTTTGTCGTCACAAACCGGCTCCCATAGTTTACAGAAGGTCCAACTACCATAACTGACCTCATGTTGAATCTCCTGTAATTTTGTGAGAGAGGTAGCTGCCAAGGTGGCAGAAGTACTCAACATATTCCAGAGCCTTCCTTTTACATATAATGGAAGTGGAATATTTGACTATCAGATGTGGGTTATTATACATGTTTTGTTTTGATAACCTTCAAGGAAAGGACACATTTTTTGTATACAAAACTGAAGAAAGTTGTGCAAACCTGGTGCAAGGCAAGTAATGACCTAGACAATGTATGTCGACGATCGTCAGTTTAGTGTTGCCATGGATGTAATTGAGGTTGAGTTTTCTATCTAGGTAGTATGTTATACTGACACCAGGGGGCAGTTTACCTTTGATGAGTTGAATGCCCCGTCTCACGTAAATTATTAATATTATGGGAGCTATCAACCAACCTTACATAATCTTGGTCTGGCATTAGGAGGGTCGTGTTTGACATCCCGCATGCAAGATAGTTGTCGTGTTAATATCATGAAGAATTTGCAGAATTTTAGAGAATGACGATTCCTGTTAAAAAAAATTTGACCTTCCAGGAGACAAAATTCTATGCATCTATGTCAGGATGGTGAATAAAGCAGGCCGTCAGCCCTGGATAAAATCGTATAGAGTCAGTTGATCTCAGTCAGATAAGAGGATGATTTATCATTTTTTTTCTACAGTGCTAAGAAGTGCATATGAATTCTCACTTGTGCTAATTGGTCTGAGACAATCAGTCAAAAATATGGGATAAAGTTATGAATTCATCTCCTTGGCTGTATTGCGATGAAAATTGTTAGTCTCTCAATATAGATCAGTTGCATCAAATTTTATTCCATTGATTTTTGTTGATAGTCACAGAAGACACAAAGGGTCAGTCTGATATACTCCCCCCTCAATGCACATTGTAATATTGCTAATCCTGACTAAGTAATAAGTTGAAATTATCAAAAATTCTGTATGTTCAACCTTTTAGCAATTAGTCAATCACAGCACTATGAGGAATTAATTCTGCTTTGGTGTCAGATACTGAAGATTTTTAAAACCATCTTGGCATTTAAGGCCCATTTGACTTCTGTCAATGACTCTCCTTGTCATACAAAATTTTACAATGTTTCTAACAATTGTGAAGTGTAATTTGCCAATAATTAGCGTGGACTCAAAGATGGCATGCAGAATTTTATACATTGTGGACACCACATTTGTGGTCTTCTTCAAGGGATGCATGCAATCACTAGCCTTAAAGTAGAGCTCTTCCCCTCCAGCCACTGCATCCCAAAACCAGTCCAACCTGTCTCTGCCTCCCTAACCTGTTCTTCCTCTCACCCATCCCTTCCTCCCACCCCAAGCCACACCTCCATCTCCTACCTACTAACCTCATCCCACCTCCTTGACCTGTCTGTCTTCCCTGGACTGACCTATCCCCTCCCTACCTCCCCACCTATACTCTCCTCTCCACCTATCTTCTTTTCTCTCCATCTTCGGTCCGCCTCCCCCTCTCTCCCTATTTATTCCAGAACCCTTTCCCCATCCCCCTCTCTGATGAAGAGTCGAGGCCCGAAATGTCAGCTTTTGTGCTCCTGAGATGCTGCTGGGCCTGCTGTGTTCATCCAGCCTCACATTTTATTACCTTAAAGTAGAGACTTTTGTTTTCTGTTGCTTTCTTCTCTTTTATTATCATCCACTTTACTGAAGGTGCAGATTGTTATGGATGTTGGTACCTGCTATTTCAGTGAAGTATCAATTTCATCACTCTGAGCAGAAACAGCAAAGACTGAATTGTCCCCCAAGTCCACAGAGCTGGGACTGAGAGTAAAGCTGGTAAACAGCACAGCAACAATGCATTCTTTACCCAAACAATTCCCACTTCTAAGCAATCTCTCAGCAGATGGGTTCACTGTGGCACAGGCTACCAACCCAGCAGAATCTGGTAATGGTCAAATGTGGGCAAGATGGCGCTGCCAGAAGAAAAGTACTGTTCATTCGTAATGCCAGATGCTCCAATTTTCTCACTGCATTGCCATCAGGCCACACTTTCAGCACTAGGTGGCAAAACTTCTTTCAACTGACATGCAAAGAGTAATCTAACTAAAGGCAAATGCAACATGATGGCCTGCTACTGAAGTAGCCATTTGGTAATGCATAAAACATCAATTTGCTGCACAGTTGAATCTATGTTTAAGTCAGCCTTACTTTTAAGTCCATGCTGTCTAATTGTTTGAAGTAAATCATAGCCTGTTTCATTGCCAGTTTAATTATTGTTTGGAACTTTATATAGTTCAGAATGTGCCTGTCAGTGTTGTGTTGCAACTAACAGCACCCAGTGAGTTGAAATTGCATCACAAACACAAAACAGTGATTATTTAATATATGTAAAGAAAACAAATGATATTTTTGGGAGTGCTTTACATGGCATACGTTTGTGGCCGAAAGTTAGTGAGACTGATAGTTGTTTAGGAGCTGAAGTTGGTTAATGCTAAATTTCAGACTTGGGAAGCTTATTGGAATGAGAGTTTTGTTTGCTAAAATATAGATAGCAATCCTTAATACACTTGCTTTAAATTCGTATGAGCATAATTTCCATGTTAACCTGTTAATTGTTTAATTCCTGCATAGAGGCAGCAATACACAGCTCATTGGCTGGGAAACATTGCAACCCAGATTTTGCTGATCAGAAATTTCATCTTATTATGTTGATAATTGAGCATTAGTTGAAACAGCAATATCTTTTATTTTCTTCCCTCAACAAGCTTTGGTTTCCTGTGTTTTTCCTAATCATTCTTGAGTATACAACATCCTATAGGCAACAGATGGTTTGTGCTAGTTTACAGTGGCAGAAGTCACACAACACCAGGTTATAGTCCAACAGTTTATTTGAAATCGCAAGCTTTTGAAGCTCTGCTCCTTCATCATGCGAAGTGAAGAGGAGCACACAGACACAGATTTTATATCTAGAGTGATCAAAAGTTCATACAAATGGTGTGAGTGGATTGTTGACAGGCTGAATAATAAGTCTTTGCAGGTGATCAAAAGTGTCATACAGTGTGATTATGGTGTCAACATCTGAATAGCAAGTGAGAGAATGACCCATAATCTGATTAATTGAGGCTGAGAGATCATTACAAAAAATTAAATATAAGGTGACACTGGAGACAAACCAAATGGCTAGAACACCATGATGGGTTTATGAGTCACATGCCGAGAGTGTAACCAAAGTAACGAAAAACCCAAAGCTGTACAAACTAATTAGGGCAGAGAGCGCATAATAAGTTATCCAGACGATGGTGACGAAGGTTTTACAGATACAGAACAGTGTGGTGTGATCACATGCAGCACAACATAAACCTAAGATCACGGTTGAGGCCATCTTTATGGGCACGGAACTTGGCCATCAGTTTCTGCTCGTGATTCTGCCTTGTTGTGTATCTTAGAGGCTGAAGACTGGAAGCTGAATGCCCTTGACCACTGAATTGTTCCCCAACTGGGAGGGAACATTCCTTTCTGGGGATTGTTGCATCTGTTGTCATAGCACCTGCATGGTCTTGCCAAAATACCATGCCTCGGGGCATCCTTGCCTGCAGCATTCGAGGTGGACAGCATTGTCTGAGCCATATGAGTATTTGCCTAGTAAAGTGTAGTCCATGCATTGGTCAAATCAGGGACATTCCTACACCAGCAATCCCCATGACGATGGCATTGCTGCAATAGACTCAGTACTCAATACCAACAAATGCCAATTTCCAGACACCACCCTATAACTCATCCGCTTCATCCTCAACCACATCTTCACCTTCAACAACCAGTTCTTCATCCGGACACAAGGAACGGCCGTGGAGACAAAGGTTGCACCCCCATTATGCCAAAATGTTCATGCTCAAGTTCAAGCAAGACTTCTTTGCTGTGCAGGACCTCTGAACAACGCTAAACAAAAGATACATCAATGACATTTTCTTCCTTTGGACTCATGGCAAGGAATAATTGAAACAACGATACCAACAATTTTCATCCCACCATCAGACGTACCATAGACTACTCTTCTGAATCAGTCTCATTCTTGGACACATGCGTCTCCATCAAGGATGGATACCTCCGTATCTCGCTCTACCGCAAACCCACAGATAACCTCACAATGCTGCACTTCTCTAGTTTCCACCCTAAACACATTAAAGAAGCCATCCCCTATGGAAAAGGCCTGCATATACACAGGATCTGCTCAGATGAGGAGGAACCTAAAGATTTTGAAGGATGCCCTCACAAGAACAGGATACAACATTCAACTCATTGATCGCCAGTTTCAAAATGCCACAGCTAAAATCCACAATGACCTCCTCAGAAGATAGACACAGGGCACGGCCGATAGAATATCCTTCATCGTCCAGTACTTTCCAAGAGTAGAGGGACTACGCCATGTTCTTTGCAGCCTTCAACACATGATCGATGACAATGAGCATCATGCCAAAATCATCCCTACACCTCCACTCTTAGCTTTCAAACAACTGCCAAACCTTAAGCAGACCATCGTTCACAGCAAACTATGCAGCCTTCAGGACAACGCTGATCACAACACCATACAACCCTGCCATGGCAACCTCTGAAAGAATTGGATCATCAACATGGATACTATCATCACGGGTAGGAACACTGACTATCATGTACAGGGCAGATATTCATGTGACTCAGCCAATCTTATCTATCTTGTAGCTGCTGGTAAGGATGCCCTTAAGCATGGTATTTTGGCAAGACCACGCAGATGCTACAACAACAGGTGAACTGACACTGTGCAACATTCACCAGACAGGAATGTTGCCTCCTAGTTGGGGAACACTTCAGCGGTCAAGGACATTCAGCCTTCAATTTTCAGGTAAGTGTCCTCCAAGGCGGCCTTTGAAATACGCAACAACAAAGAATCGCTGAGAGAAACTGATAGCCAAGTTTCGTACACACAAAAACGGTCTCAACAATGATCATAGGTTCATGTTGCGCTACATGTGACCCCACCACACTGATCTGTATTTGTAAAACCTTCCTTACTGTCCTATTTTGACACAATCACCTTGATAACTTGTTATGATCTCTCTACCTTAATTAGCTTTTACAGTTTGGAATTACTTGTAACTTTGGTTAGACCCTCAGCATGTGACTGTTATATGTACCATGTTATTTCAGCCCCATTTGGTTTGTCTCCAGCAACACCTTATTTTTAATTTGTTGTTATTATCTCTCTGCCTCAATTAATTGGATTATCGGTCATCCCCTCACTTACTATTCAGATGTTGACACTATACTCACACCATCTGATACTTTTGATCACGTGCAGAGATTTATTATTCATCCTATCGACACTGTACTCAAACCATTTATACAATTTTTTGATTTCTCTGCCTATAAATTCTGTGCCTGTGTGCTTTTCTTCACTTCACCTGATGAAAGAGCAGTGCTGTGAAAGCTTGTGACTTCAAGTAAACTTGTTGGACTATAACCTGGTGTCGTGTGGCTTCTGACCTTGCCCAAACCAGTCCAAAACCAGCATCTCCTGCAAAAATTCCATCCCCTATTCCCAATTCCTCCGCCTCCACCGCATCTGCTCCCACGATGAGGCATTCCACTCCCGCACATCCCAGATGTCCAAGTTCTTCAAGGACCGCAACTTTCCCCCCACAGTGGTCGAGAACGCCCTTGACCGCGTCTCTGGCATTTCCCACAACACGTCCCTCACACCCCGCCCCCGCCACAACCGCCCAAAGAGGATCCCCCTCGTCCTCACACACCACCCCACCAACCTCCGGATACAAAGCATCATCCTCCGACACTTCTGCCATCTACAATCCGACCCCACCACCCAAGACATTTTTCAATCCCCACCCTTGTCTGCTTTCCGGAGAGACTACTCTCTCCGTGACTCCCTTGTTCGCTCCACATTGCCCTCCAACCCCACCACACCCGGCACCTTCCCCTGCAACCGCAGGAAATGCTACACTTGCCCCCACACCTCCTCCCTCACCCCTATCCCAGGCCCCAAGATGACTTTCCATATTAAGCAGAGGTTCACCTGCACATCTGCCAATGTGGTGTACTGCATCCATTGTACCCGGTGTGGCTTCTCTACATTGGGGAAACCAAGCGGAGGCTTGGGGACCGCTTTGCAGAACACCTTCGCAATAAACAACTGCACCTCCCAGTCGCAAACCATTTCCACTCCCCCTCCCATTCTTTAGACGACATGTCCATCATGGGCCTCCTGCAGTGCCACAATGATGCCACCCGAAAGTTGCAGGAACAGCAACTCATATTCCGCTTGGGAACCCTGCAGCCCAATGGTATCAATGTGGACTTCACCAGCTTCAAAATCTCCCCTTCCCCCACCGTATCCCAAAACCAGCCCAGTTCGTCCCCTCCCCCCACTGCACCACACAACCAGCCCAGCTCTTCCCCTCCACCCACTGCATCCCAAAACCAGTCCAACCTGTCTCTGCCTCCCCAACCTGTTCTTCCTCTCACCCATCCCTTCCTCCCACCCCAAGCCGCACCTCCATCTCCTACCTACTAACCTCATTCCACCTCCCTGACTTCTCCGTCTTCCCTGGACTGACCTACCCTCCCTACCTCCCCACCTATACAGTCCTCTCCACCTATCTTCTTTTCTCTCCATCTTCGGTCCGCCTCCCCCTCTCTCCCTATTTATTCCAGAACCCTCACCCCATCCCCCTCTCTGATGAAGGGTCTAGGCCCGAAACGTCAGCTTTTGTGCTCCTGAGATGCTGCTGGGCCTGCTGTGTTCATCCACCCTCACATTTTATTCTCTTGGATTCTCCAGCATCTGCAGTTCCCATTATCACTCTCCACATCATAGTTTACAGTGATTTGAAATCCCCTTCTTTGACCAGAAGGTGGCGCTGTCTGCTCCAGCTGAAGGACATTAAACATTATTTTGCAGTAGAATTCCACCCTTGATCAATAGCGCTTACCAGAGATTACTGTGCTCACAATTGAAGACAAGTCACAGTGGTCTTTGCTCCTAAAATTGAATTAAATCAATGTAATGGATGACCAAAACAGCAAACTAAAATCATTCTTATGACTGGTCCATTAAATCAATGTCATAATTGACAATAGTTCTGACCTGCCTTCAAACCTGTAACCAGGTGCTGCCTCAGGAATGTACTTCAAAGGAAAATGCTGCTCCATTTACAAATGGGAAAGACTGAAAGGTCATTTAGCATTGTACTTACTTTTTGTTTGTGTCCAACTGAGCAAAGCTGCTGTTGTCAGTAACTCCCAAGGTCAAAAAAGGTTTCAATTGTGTTAAATTTTCTTTTAGAAAAGACAGCGTTGTTCTGATTTAATGGTTCACCCAACCAGTCAGTTCATCAATCTGAACTGATTATTACAACAGCAAAATATTTATTCAAACTTGTACGTCAGCTGATAACAATACTTCTTACCAATGAATGAACAGTTACAGCAAATATAGGAAGTTCATCTGAAGGAAATTGCACACTTGGGTTTCTTATGAATTTCATGCATGATGTCAAAATATATTTTCTAACGTTAATGATTAACATGCACCACTCAGTGAAAACCCAATCTATTCTCGGGTGTTTACATTTCTAAGAGGAAATCAATCTACTTCACTTTGTTTATGAATGGTACTGATTCCAGTTTGCACTGCAAGCTTTTAACAATCATAGAACTGAGAAGTGAAGGCAGGGACCAGAGAAATAGATGACTGGAAGCATGGTGGGGTCACAACAGTTGCTCAGGATTGAAAAAGATTTGAGAAAGGTAGGACTTGCTATCTAGTGACCCATCCTAGTATGCATGAGCACATATCCATGCTTGAGCTCTGTTGTTGTGCCTCTGTGTACAAGAAAACTCACACTTATGAAGTACTTTGGACATAAAGAAAATTAAAAGGTTACATGGTATGACAGGCGATATAAGGAATAAATAAAGCCATAGATGACACCAGCACTAGTATACATTATAACCTTCATTAATATCATCATTTAACTCAGTAGGGAAAGATTTGCTTGTAGTTTATTTATGATGCACCAATGGAAGTATTTTTGCACAGGTAGCATTGTCTCTGTAAAACTGTGGCTCAGTATGTTATAACAGACCTCGAATGTTGTCCTGCTTACCAGAAAGAAATCTTATGGACAATCCAATAATTACATCCTTATAAGGGCCATCTCTGAATTTAAATAAAAAAGTACAAGTGTTGCAACATAAGCAACGAAAGCCCACAGTCATTTCCCAAAACTTTATCCAATAAACAATCTGATAAACTGTGTTCTAGGCATGACACCAACCAAGAATTAAATGGGACTCCGTTCAACCTGATAATTAATATGGAGGCAGAACTCAATTGCTCTCTCATAACCTTACATTTTACATTAAAAATCTGATTTCTTGATTTGGTGTGCAATCTGAACCACAAATCCAGAATAACAGCAAATGCTTCTTTGAAGCCATTGGTAGATTAGGCAGTATTTTTAATTATAGCTTAGAATAGCTTTAGCTGTAGAGTAATGGTCAATTTAAAATTAAAGAACTGGCAATGTAATTCTGCAAAGATAAGGTCACCTCTTCATTGCTATTACTAATTGTCCATTTTATTTGCTAGCACATACTGAAATTAGCTAACTTCAAAACAGGTTTTTCTGTAGCCTTTTAAACTAAAATAGTCTATTGTATGAAATGTTCAGCAATATATTCCAATCAAATTTGTATATATCTTTACCTTTATTGATAAAACTACAATACCCCTACTATGTATTTTGAATAACCCAATTCCTTCTTCCCTTTCTAGCACCTGAACGATTACTCCAGTCGTGCTATTCCTGCTAGTGTTGTGATGATGCTGCTCTTAAACTGAACACTTTTCCTAAAAGAATTGTTATTGTTTCCTCAATGATTTTGGCAAGCCAATCTAAATCTGTTGGATGTAGTTTCCCTGAGATATGAATACCGCATTATATTTAGCATCATATTAACCAGAAGGGAGTGCCTCAGCTAATCTGGACCATATTGCATGGAGGTGGATGACATTGAACTATGATGTTTATAGTTGGCATGAATGAAGGTTTCATGATAAACTGTTCTAAAACTTTATATTTAAGTACAGTTGAATTATTGATGGCACATCCACGCAACATGTTTAAGTATTTTCCTCACCTTGTTGCCTGATCTTTAAATGTCTATGTATCATGATTGTTTTCTCATTCCCATTTCAATTGATCATTTAATTGTGACTCTTCTTAGGTATTGTTAAATTTTGAGACCGTGCCTGGGATTGTATGCTGCCCTAGGGAGTAGTGAAGGCAGGAGAGAGGAGGAGAGTGGGGAGGACTGTCAAATTAATTGGGAATTAATTTGTTTCCATGACTAGTGTAGATGGGATAACCATCAGCATTCCAGCTAGTGACCAAGCCTCAGACACCCTTAAAACCAAGAACAAAGAACAGTATAGCAGGGGAACAGGCTCTTTGCCCCACTACAACTGTGCTGACACAGGATGTCTTTCTAAACTAAAAACCTTTTGCCCCTATGCGGTCTGTAACACCTCTGTTCCCTGGCTACTCATATACGTGTCAAGATGATTTTAAATGTTGCTATTGTGTCTACCTCTACCACTTCCTCTTGACAGCGCACTCCAGGTATTTTCTAGCCTCTGTTTAAAAAAAAACTTGTCTCTCATAACTCCTTTAAATTTATCCCCTTTTACCTTCAACCTATGCCCCCAGTAATTGACATTTCTACCCCAGGAAAAAGACTCCGACTATCCATTCTATCCATACATCTCATAATTTTGTAAACTTCTGTCAGGTAGCCCTTAATCCTTCAATGTTCAAATGAAAGCAAACCACATTTGTCCCATCTCTCCTCGTAGCTAATATCCTTTAAACCAGGCAACATCTTGGTATACCATTTCTATACCCTTGACCAAGCCTCCATATCCTTCTGGTAGTGTGACGACCAGAACTGTATACAATATTCCAAATGTGGCCAAACTAAAGTTCTATATAGCTGCAATATGGACTTGCCAATTTTTATACTCTATGTTCCGAATGAGGAAGACAAGCATGCCATATGCCTTCTTGACCATTTTTGTTGCCACTTTCAGGGAACTGTGGACCCGTACATTATCCCTCTGAATGTTGATGCTGCTAAGGGCTCTGCTATTTATTGTATACTTCCCTCCTGTATTAAATCTCTCAAAGTGCATCACCTCACATTTGTCCGGATTAAATTCTGATTGCCATTTTTCCAAGTACCAAGTCACTAGCCTATCGGTATCCTGCTGTATCCTCTAGCAATCCTCCTCACTATCCACAGCTCCTCCAAGCATTTTGTTGTCTGTAGCTACTAATCAGCTCACCTACATTCTCCTCCAAAACATTTCTATGTATTACAAAACAACAGGGATCCCAGCACTGATCCATGTGGAACACCATTGGCTACAGATCTCTAGTCAGAAAAACACCTTTCTACTGCTACTGTCTGTCTCTGTGACTAAGCCAGTTCTCTATCCATCTTACCCGCTCACTGTGGTTTCCATGTGACTTCACCTTTTGTATCAGTCTGCCATGAAAAGCTTTGCTAAAGTCCACACAGACAGAGCTACCACCCTGCCCTCATCAATCACCTTTGTCACTTCAAAAAACTCAAAATCAAGTTTATGAGACATGATCTTCCCCACACAAAGCCATGCAGCCTGTCTGTGATAAGTCCATATTTTTTGAAAGTAGGTAAATCCTATTGCTCAGAATCTTCTCCAATAGTTTCCCTACCACTGGCGGAAGGTTCACTAGCCTGTAATTTCCTGGATTATATCTCTTGCCCTTCTTAAACAAAGGAACAATGTTGGCTTTTCACCAGTCCTTTGGAACCTCTCTTACGACTGAAGAGGACACAAGGATTTTGTACAGGGCCCCAGCAATTTCCTCAGTTGCCTCCCTCAGCATTCTGGGATAGATCCCATCAGGCCCTGAGGACTTGTGTACCTTAATGCTGCTCAAAACGCCCATCACGTATTCATTTTTTTTATATTGAGATGCCCCGGAATAATAACACGCTGCTCCTGTGACTCACCATTCACCATGTCCTACTGTTTTGTGAATAACCATGCAAAGTCTGGCAAATGGCCCAGGAAGCAACCGTGTAGGTCCTGCTTTTCAATTGCCTACCTAATTCTGTGAACTCCCTTTGCAGGATCTTATCCCTATTTATGCCTTTGTTGTTGGTACTAATGTGGACAACAGCCTCTAGCTGCTCGCCCTCCCCCTTCAAAATATTCTGTACCTGCTCAGAGACATCGTTACCCTGGCAGCAGGGAGGCAACACACTATCCTGGAATCTCACTTGTGGCTACAGAAGCACCTCTCTGTGCCCCGGACTATAGAGTCCCCTATCACTACTGTTTGCCTGCACTTCAACCCTGCCTGCTGTACATCAGTGCCAGACATGGTGCAAATGACCTGTTGCAACATCTTTCCCCTGAAAGGCCACGTCACCAACAGTATCCAAACCTGTTTGAGAAGGGAAGGGCCACAGGAGACTGCTGCAGTGCCGGACCATGCTTACTCAATCTTTTTAGTTGTCACCCAACTCTGTCTGTGCAGCTGTTACTGGTGGTGTGACCAGATCACTAAATGTGCTATCCATAACACTCTGAGCCTCACGGATGCTCCATAGTGAGTCCATCCCAGCTCTGGGCATTCTATACGGCACACCAGGAGTTGCAGCTGAAAATACTTTGTGCATGTGGAGTGAGCATGGACATTGCAAGTGTTTTCGATTTCCCATACATTTCAGGAGGACCATTCCACGTGGCTGAGTTCTCCTGACATTTCAAACCTTATCAACTTCAGGCAGCAGTCCAGGAACTGATTACAAAACCAATTCCAATAGTCAGCAAACTCTGGTCTCTCACTCCTGCTCTCTATTCCTGGTAGACTTTTATTTAACTGCAGAAATATACTTCATTCATAAAAATAACTTTATTTACATACACAGGGACAAGAGCAATACAGTCTTTGCATATTAAGGAGAAACAGACCTTGGATCTGCCATTCCCTGCGGTTGCAAAGGTCAAAAGCATTTTCTTACTTATGCAGGGCACTGTTTACAAACATTTACATTTGAGGTAACAAGAGGGTTTAGCAACTGAACAGACCCCATTGTACTTTGGCAGAAAGTCCTGAGACAGTGATCTGTCCCCACTGAGCCTTTCGCAGGAGCTGCACCAATCTTTACTGCCCCCTCAGGACGTAGTCTTGTTGCCGGTCTGCAATGCCCAGTCAAGGCCAACTCCTTGCTTTGGAAGACCAACAGATTTCGGGCAGATCAAAAAGCATCTTTCTCTCAATGGATGTTTGTCTTGGTGTGCATCCTAGGGAACATACCAGAGAGCATTGAGTCCTGCATCTTAGAGCTCTGTGGGACAAACGCTAACAAAAGCCATTACAGTTTTCTCTAGGCTTCCTTTGCAAAGGTGCATCCCAGCAGGAGGTGTGTGACAGTGTCTACCCCCTCATCGCTGCTCTGAGAGCAGCGCATGGTGATGCAGAGAGTCCGGACACACATGAAGGATCTCACCATCGGCCAAGTGATGTCTTTATGCTTGTGGAAAGTGCGGGTGACGACACCAAATTACTTTGGCAGAGTGCTCAGGGAGCAACCTGACAGGATCCATCCTCTCCTTTACCTGCAGGGTCTTGAGGAAGCTGCGTGCTGACCACTCCCTGATGGATTTGTGGTCAAAGATGTGTTCCTTTGCAATTTTTTCCACAAGGGGCAAGTGATAAGGAATGGTGCAACTACTTGGACCGTTCCATGGCAGCGAGGCCAGTCACATCCTTCGCAACACTGGGGACAGGTAGAACCTCAGTGTGTAGAGACAGTTGGCGTTTGCGTACTGAGGGTTTCCACACAGCTTGATGTAGCTGCACACAAAGGTAGCCATCAGGGTGAGGGTGCTTTTGGGTATAATTTTCCCCAGCTCCACTTCCCCCCCCCCCACGACTTATCTAGAGATTTGTACATGGTGTACCTGTGAACACAGTCCATCTTTGACCTCCAGCTAAAGTGGAAGATGGATACGGTGACTGCAATGGCACAGCCTCGGGGAAGAGGCCAGACCTGCGCCACATACAACACTGAGAGCACCTCGCACATGATGACCAAGTTTTTACCTGCAATAGCGAGGGAGCGGTGCTGCACCTTTCTTGCCTCTCCTTTGCAATATGCTCCTCCCGAGTTTTTGTGCACACACTGGCCCCTCCAAACCATATTCCCAGCACCTTCAGGAACAACTGGAAAGCCACACTGTCTGTGGGCTATGTGTAGTGTAGCCTGGTGTAAAAGGATTTACTGATCCTCAGGATGTCAGATGAGATGATGTCACCGAGCCATCTTAATCATTCAGAATTTTCCCTATGCACATTCTGGAAGAAGAAACACGAGAATGTCCTATCCTGCACCACGGTGCAGACCTGATGTGGACCCTGGACTGGGAGATCATATTGAAGGCCTCTGAGGCAGAGAGTGAGGCTTGCTGGTTCTTCACCATCTCGAGATCCTCTGTGGCATCCACCCCCATCATCTGCAGCAGAATAGGTTCTGCATGCTTTTCTGGAATTTGGACAGATTTTACCATCTGAACACCTCTGAGGTGGAAAAACTTCTTGATATTGCCCTGAGCCATTTCTCACCCGCTAGGGACACAAAGAGTGGTTTCATGCTTCTCCAACTTGTGTAATCCCTTTTGAGCTCTTTAATGTGTTCTGGGGACAGTAGTTTCACATTCAGCTTCCATGTTCCTTTGCCAGCCCACTAATCATCCTTTTGTGCCAGTCGGCCAGCAGGAGGGGGTGGTCAGAGAAGAACACTGGTTTGATGTCAATGGAGAACATTTGGGACACAAACAGGAAATCTCACCTTGTGCAGATATACCCGTCTGGACGCGACCAGGTGTATTCATGCTGCGGTCCATCTGCAGGGATGCTGAAGACATCATGTAGCTTGGCAACTTTAACAGTTTCCATCAGGAATCTGGACATGCCACCCAGTTGCTGTCAGCCCCTCCATGTCGTCCAGCCACATCAATGTAAATAGTTGAAGTCCGCAGCAGAAAGTGGAGGGCTGTCCAACTGTGACCAGCCACTCTTTCCATTCCTCGCAGACTATAATGACAAAAAGTAAGTAATTTATTTGCAAAAATATACTTTATTCATAAAAATATAAACATATCTAAAGAAACTTTTATGATTTATTTTTATGTTTCCTGTTAGCTTTCTCTCATACTCTAATTTTTCCCTCTAGTTGTGTGGAGACAGAATATGGAATGCTTTCAAAAGGGGCCTTGAAATAAGGTTGACCAATTAAAACCCCTTTCCATGAAACATACAAATCTACAAATTAGGAAGTCTGCCACTTGCCTCCTTGAGGCTGCTTCATTGTTTAATAAGATCACAGCTGATCTGCTTCTTCCATATTGCCACCTCTCCTCACTAACCTTTCACCCTCTCCTTACCTGTTCCTTAACAATTCCACATTAGTTCACTGATGATGACAAAATCCAGGCCATAATTTCCCAAGATACATTGATACTACTGGATCAGCTACGTTGATGGGATACCTTTCTTTACCTCCTTGCACATTTTCCTTTGCAATCTTTATCAAATAATTGTAAACCCGAAGAAGAAATTTTGGTGCTTAAATAAAATCTATGTTAGTATGTTAAAGAGAGCTTGTACAGGGAGTGTGGAACAGTTGAAGAACCATTAAGCATGAGGACAGTGATGCCAGGGTGGGAAAGAGATGACGGGACAGGAAACAAAACAGAACATTCTGGAATTGCTCAGCAGATCACACAGCATCTTATGGAGAAAGAAACAGAATGATTGGACCCAAATGTAATTACGAAAGTGGATGAATTTTGAATGAGTTAACACTGGCCATAATGTTTTATAACTTTTTTCCAGAACTAGAAGAAATTAGTGATGGAACACGTTCCAAGCGAACATTCAGGGTGAGGAAGGAGAAAAAAGAAAAAAGTGCAAATTCCATGTTGGCTAGACAGTCAGAAGTGAGTAAATGAACAAGGTAAGCTCAGTGGCTATATGGCCTCATTAAGAAGGTCCGCTGTTCTTTCCACCTGATCTTTTTGGAGCCAATCAAAAGTAAGTAATATGTTAAGTGACATGGGCCTTCTATGTCTACAATGCTGTTACCAGTAGTTTAGCTGGTAGCTTTTGGTTGGCTCGTAGTAGAATGATGTCAGCATCCTGATGATGAGACTAGAATGGGGCTTCAGTATTTAAATTAGATCCTTGCTTCTGTGATGACCTTTCCATGCCTAACTTTGGGTAAGCTAAGATGGACAGCGAGGGACGAGTTCCAAACTCTTCTGCCATGTCAACTTTCCCATTTACCATCAGTGGAGGGCATATAAGGGTATGTGTGGCTGATGAGAGGTTAAAGTTAGACCTTAAAGTTAAGCAAAAAATAACAGTAATACAATGGTTAACAAAGTGTGAAGCTGCATGAACACAGCAGGCCAAGCAGCATCTCGGGAGCACAAAAGCTGACATTTCGGGCCTTCCCCTTCACTCCCATAGGTGAGTCAAGGGAATAGGTTCTAAATCCTCAGAAGGAATGAGAAGCAAACCCTATGCTGTTGACATCATCTGAAGACAAGACAAGTTCTCGAATTGAAGATGTCTCTCATTTGGCGTGATTGTCACTAAATCCGCACTTTCAACATCCTGGGGAGTACCATTGACCAGAAATGAAATGGACTCTTCACATAAACACAGTGGCTACATAAGCAGGTCAGGGGCTAGGAATACTACAGCAAGTGACTCATCTCCTGACTCCCTAGATCCTTTCCAACATCTACAAGGCACAAGTCAGGAGTTTGATGGACTGCTGTCACTTGCCGAGATGAGTGCAGCTCCAACAACACTCAAGAAGCCTATCTAAAAAACCCGTTTGATTGGCACATCTACAAATATTTGCTGTCTTCACCAATTGACGCTCAGTAATAGTAACTCATACTATCCATAAGATGAACTGCAGTAATTCACCATGGGTCCCACACGGCACTTTCCAAATCCACTATCACTAGCATCTAGAAGGACAAGACCAGCTTGTATGTGGGAACACCACCACCTGTAAATCTGCCTTTAAGCCAGTCACCATGCTAACTTGGAAATCTATCATTGTTTCTTCCTTGGGTCAAAATCCTTGAACTCCCTCCCTCGTGGCATGCGGGGGTACCTACCGCAAACAGACTGCAGCGGTTCAGGAAGACAGCTCACTACCACCTTCTCAAGTACAAGCAGGAATGGGCAATATGTGTGGATGCCCATATCCATGAATGAATACAAAAAAGTTATTTCTTATAATAGAATGTAATTCTCTTGTAGTCCCCTCCTCATTTCATATTTAAAAGTCATTGCATAAACATGCAATGATGTGTTTTAAGGAACGGTAGCTTTAAAAAGGAAAGCTCAGCACATTAGTGGAATTTTCTCAGTGAAATTACCATAACTTCCTTCCAGGTCACAGCCCTTTACTATCTGGAGTTTTCTCCCTCCCATTCACTTTGCAGCTGAGGAATTGATATTTCATATCTTACCCAATGACAGACAACAATAAGTGATGCTGATATAAAGCCAGGATGCATAGGCAATTATTCTTTTCCAGTCAACAGAGCGGCAATGGGATTGCCAGACAAGTGTGTTTTGTGTTTCCCGAAAAAGATAGGAAAATGTACTCCACCTCTAGAAGAAGCTACTCCACAACAGACAAATCTGAAGGAGCTGATAATGGACTGTTAGTAGCACTTAGGCTGACCCATAAACTGAAAGATAGGCCAATAAAGGGAAGCTTGACCCTTGCCTTGTGGATTCCTTGTCAGCATGCCAGAAGGAAATGACATAAGTGACAGAAGCCTGACCTAGAAATACGCAGGGAGTTTGGTACTCCATATGAATAAGGAAGGGCTGGGGCTCGAAGATGAATCACTAAAACAATCATTGTCAGGAAGAACCTTGACAGGGTGGATCAGCTGTGATAACTGGCCTTTCAAGGTAACAATGTAAACTGTCAAATAATGTGATCCAGTGGCAATAGGCCTGTCCCCTGAAGTGCCAAGACTTGTGTAATTGCAAATATTGTGACAAGAGCACAGGCCTAGGATGCAAGATTCATTCTGTTCTCAATTAAACCATACAGCATACATCTAAGATAAAACAAGAAACTTAAAAGAAATACCAGTCAGGTTTGATTTTTCAGGCCAATTGTTTTAGACTGAAATTCCTCATTTTCAATGTTGAAAGTCACATCCTGGGATTCGACATTGCTCCAACTTACACGATTTAGATATTCACCTTTAATATACATTGTAATTGTAATGTATTAAACCCTGAAATGACATCTGGAATATCAAAACACAAGATAAATGTAACCTGATATTATAATGAAGGTTTGTACACGGCTGGGTCTTTCAGTTTTTATAATTTGGTTTATCTGAGCATTGGATACATTTGAATATTAACAAGCAAAAAACTGATTGACTTAAACATTGTTGCATATAGTGAGACAAAACAGATTTTCAATATTTATAGAAATGAAGTATAATATTGTAGGACATTATAAAATGATATAAATTATGAAAGATAGGAACGTGGTTTAATTACAGCTTGGCGTGTACCTGCGATAGGGTTAGGGTTAGGGTTAGGGTTAGGGTTAGGGTTAGGGTTAGGGTTATAAAATGATATAAATTATGAAAAATAGGAACGTGGTTTAATTACAGCTAGGCGTGTACCTGTCTTGCAGCTTTACTGCACTGTATTGTACCTCCTTTTGACCAAGTCTGAACTGTGTTAAAATTTATTGGAAGGCTCTTGCTGCAAGGCCAGGGGCTTCTCTTGCCTTGTCTTTCCAAACTCACTCTACTAATTACCTACGTCACCCACATGGCATCTCTCATATCCAATTTCCATCCCAGGTTTTCATGCTCTGTTCCAGAACAACCCACCACAGCAGATATCTCTGGCATCTCTTGAGACTGTGCCACATCCTGTTGTGTGCCTGAATGAACATTCCAAAGCTGCCCTGTTCGGTCAAAGTCTGATTCTGAGCATGTTGGAGAAGAGGAAGGTGATACCACCATTTATCCAACTGGGATCTGAAGGCTTTGCTGGATGGGGTGGTGCAACAAAGACATATCATCTTCCTGGGGAACTGCCAGAGGAAGCTGTGCCACCAGACCTTGACAGCCTGGCCTGAGGTTACTACACAGGTCAGTACCATCTCCAGAGTGTGGAGGAATGGCCAACAAGGGAGCAAGAAGAGCAAAAGCAATCCCTGTTCTGCTAGCATAGGTGCCACATTCCTGTCTGCCACCTCTCACTCACTCTATCTCTGCTGTTGCCCAACTCCTGATGAGGTTCATGCACCATCACAGTCACTGTTGTATGTAACATCTTCCCTCACTCAGTGTCCCCCAAGGTAACCTCCCACGCCACTTCACTGCATGCCTTCGGTGCTGCCTCATCAGTTCTTTGGTGCAGCTTGCCCCACCTTTCCTCTCCATGCACTAGCATAAACTGTCCTGCCACCCAGTGCAATCTTACTCATTCCTTTTTCTTTCTTCAATGCAAGAGAAACAGCCCATAACAGGGTAGAGAGCCTGTACGGCTTGAGGGGCGCTGGACATCTGTGTCATTCCCGCCGTGCAAGGAGAGAATTCTGGTCTTTGCAGGAGAGGAGCGGGATCCTTCTTACAGGGAACATCCATGTCTTGCCAATGGGTAAGCAGCACTCTTCATTTTCCAGCAACTCTCACATTAAGCCCGCTGTCACACACACTCATTGCGCACCACTTTAAATTACTGGCCACAATGCCATCTCTTGCTCATGTCTTGTAGATTCTTTGAGCCTCCCCCCAACCTCTGGAAAGAAATGGCCTGCTCCCCCTGTACCCTCCTGGATGGCATAGAGTCATAAAGCACAGAAGCACGCCTTTTAAAGGTTGTGAAGTTTGCCACATCTACTACCCTCGACCACCTGTTTCCTTAAATCCCCTCTCAACTTCCCTACCCTTCACCTGAAAATGATGCCCCTTAGCTATTGACCCTTCAACCAAGAGGAACAGCTGCTTCCTATCCACCCTGTCAATTCCCCTCATAATCTTAAAGACCTCAGTCAGGTCCCCCCTCAGCCTATTATTACACTTTAAAGAAAACACCCCCTGATAGTCAGGCTCCCTCTGCCCCAGACTGAGAACCAGGTATTGCACAAAGATGGAGTAGGAGGGAGAGAAAGAAGAAAGTAGATTGAGAGAACGATTATGAAATTATATGTGACTCTCAGTTTAAGCATAAAAATGGTCTTGGTTTTAAATTTCATGTCATTGTGAGTTTTTTATACAGGACCCAATTGCATTTTCACACCATTTAACAGCACATATTGATCACAGATGAGATCAAGTGGATAGAGGTCTGCACCGAGAGCCTGCTGTACTATCTACAAGCAGAGGATCGATGGGTATACGTGGCATTGGAGTCATATTGATATATTTGACTTTCCTTGTTCAATATCCCCAATGTTGTTCCCTCTATGCAGAAAGGCATAGCTGTGAAAGAGTTGTCCAGCTGTAGCTGTCCCAGAGCAGTGCAAAATACAGAGAGATTCAATGCTGTGGGATGGTCAAGGAGTAAGTATCCTGCATTGGTCTCATCTGTTACTTCTAAGGTTGTGGCACCCAATAAGATCTAAAGATAGAGGTTAGAATTAGGCTGTTCATCACAGAAAGTCAGCTTTGTCATTTCAGCATGGCTGCTATATTTCTTGACCTCATTCTTCTGAACTCGAGACTGCACCTCAATTCTTCCAACCAAAGTACATAGTCTCACACTTTTCCACATTATAATCCATCTGCCTCACTCTCCTAATCTGTCTAAGTCCTCTTGCAGCCTTCCTGCTTCCTCAACACTACCTGCCCCCCCCCGCCACCTACCTTTGTGTCATATGAAAACTTAGCAACAATGCCCTCAATTCCTTTGTCCAGATCATTAATGTATGATATGAATAGTTTTGGTCCCAACATTGAATGTTGCTGAACTCAACCAGTCACTGGCTGCCATCCTGAAAAAGACTCCTTTATTCCTACACTTTGCCTTCTGCCAGTTAGCGAATCCCATGTCCATGCCAGCACATTAAGCCTAACACCATGGGTTCTTGTCTTGTTTAGCAGCCTCTTTTGTGGCACCTTGACAAATGCCTTCTGGAAATCCAAATAGATCATGTCCATTGACTCTCTTTTGTCTAACTTTCTCATTACCTCTCAAAGAATCCTAACAGTCTTGTTCGGCATGACCCCTCCTTGATGAAGCTATGCCCACTCGGCCCTATTTTACCAAGCACTTCCAAGTTTTCCATAATCTCTTTCCTAATAATGGACTGTAAAATCTTATCAACGACTGAGGGTCAAGTTAACTGGCCTATGGTTTCCTGTCTTCTGTCTCTCTC
The DNA here is from genome assembly GCF_030684315.1 of Stegostoma tigrinum. NCBI lineage: Eukaryota > Metazoa > Chordata > Chondrichthyes > Orectolobiformes > Stegostomatidae > Stegostoma > Stegostoma tigrinum. The sequence continues at coordinate 27,154,743 of NC_081364.1, read as the reverse complement.
CCCTCTTGAAGACGGGTATTACATCAGCCATTGGCCAGTCCCCTGGGACCGTCCCTGACTCCAGCAGTAGCTGAAAGATCATGCCAATGCCTCTACAATTTCCTCAGCTACCTCTTTCAGAATGCTGGGATATTCTCTATCTGTTTTGGGTGATTTACCCACCTTCAGCCTTTCAACCTCCCCATCACCATCTCCTTTGTGATTGCCACTACACCCACCTCTGCCCCCTGCCTCTTGAAATTCTGCTTTGCTGCTGGTGTGTTCCAATATAAAAACTGATGCAAAATACCTATTCAGTTCCTCTGCCATTTCGATGTTCCCATTACTACTTCTCCCACCTCATTTTCTAGCAGTTCAAAGTCCACTCTTGCCTATCTTTTACTTTTCATTTATCTAAAAAAGTCTTTCAATCTTCTTTTAGATTACCAGCTGGTTTACCCTCATTTTCATCTTCTCTCCCTTATTGCTTTTTTAGTTGTGTTTTGCTGGTTTTTAAAGAACCTCTGGCTTCCCATCAATCTTTACCACATTGTATGCTTTTACTTTTGCTTTTATGCTGCCCCTGACTTCGCTTGTCAGCCATAGTTGCCTCATCCTCCCCTTAGTAATGTTTTCGTCCTAGGGATTAGTTTCTGCTGTGCCTCTTGAATTACACTCAGAAACTCCTGCCACTGCTGCTCCAGCCTCTTCCCTGTTAGGCACCCTTTCCAATCAACTCTGGCCAACTCCGCCCTCGTGCCAATGAAGTTTCCTTTATTAAATTGTAATATCATGACATCTCATTCCAACTTTTCCCTCTTAAATCGCCAGATGAATTCTATCATATTATGGTCACTGTCCCAAAGGGGTTCCTTCATCTTAAGTTCCCTAACCAAGTCTGCCTCATTATACATCACCAATCCCAGAATTGCTTGTTCCCTAGTTGGCTGTGCCAAAAAAATCTCGTAGACTATCTACAAATCCCTTTTCTAGGGATTTGCCACCAATCTGATTTTCCCAACCCATTGCATATTCAAGTTCCCCACGATTATTGTAATAATGGCCTCCTTCCATGCCTTTACTGCCTCCTGATTTATTTTCTTCCCCATATTCACGCTACTGCAGCATAACTCCCATCAGGATCTTTTCTCTTTTGTGATTCCTCAAATTTACCCACATTCAATGCCTTCCAGCTCTATATCACTTCTAGCTGCCAATTTCATTTCATTTCTTACTAACTCTGGTCCCTCTGCTTGTCCTTTCGATAGGATGCGTCTCCTTAGATATTTAGCTCCCAACCCGGATCCCATTGCAGCCATGTCTCTGTGACACCCATACCTGCCAATTTCAATCTGTGCTACCGTTCATTTACCTGGTTTCAAATGCAGCATACATTTCAAGTACAACACCCTCAATTCTCCATTGACTGTCCCCCTTCTCATAGTTGTCCACTTATCTGCTGGGCCTGAAGTTAGACTCTTGTCGCTTTCCATTCTGTCTGTCCTATAACTTGTTCTGGAAAATTTCATAACCTTTGCTGAGCCCTCCTCACCCTTTATTTTTGTTCCATAATTTTCTATGCAACTGAACCTCCATGAGGCCTTCTGGGTGCAATTCATTGCTGTTTCTAACTGCACTCTGTGTGATGGAATGCAGCAGTTCAAGAAAATAACTCAGAGCTACCTTCTAAATTGCAATTGAGAATAGACAATAAATGGTGGCCTTTCTAATGTTGCACAAACAAAGAAAATAAGGAAAATATGGCTCAGGAGAGTGTAGAATTGCAGACATGAAGAGTCAGTGGGCATCGGGTTTCTTGGAGGTTGCATTGTAATTTAAACTGATACTGCTATCTATTGAAATATTGGAGTATCTTGCATTATGGGTTTCTGTGCACATAGACACAGTCCGTGAGGCAGCTTGCTCATTCTCTGTATGTAAGATGCCTCAACTCCTTGAGTACACTAACACTCCTTTATTTACTACTGGTTCACAGTTGGTTATCAAATTTAAGTCTCCAGTGTACAGTCTAAGACCTCTGTTTTCACATGTTCATTTTAGACTTGTGTCTTCTGGCTTACTGATGTCAAAGTCATATGATCAGTTATCATAATGTATGTGAGTTATATTACACTCCATCTCCCCAAGTTTCTTTTAACTTTGTCTATGTTGTACCAGTTGCTTACATAGTCTTTATAATCATTTACACCATTATCCATGGTCACTGATATCACCATTATTACCATTTCCCTCTCGCTCTCCTCCCCTCAAATTCGAATCTCATAGGCCGAGATGATCTGGAACTCTGACTGGACACCCCGATGGTTTACATGAGTTTATCATGAGGGTGTTGTATATCTGTTAAGGGTGTACAAATCTGCACCTCAGCTGAATATAGATTGTTGTCACTCAACTTTTAATAATCGTACTCAGTTCCACTTCTAAGATTGGTGATAATGGGAACTGCAGATGCTGGAGAATCTAAGATAATAAAATGTGAGGCTGGATGAACACAGCAGGCCAAGCAGCATCTCAGGAGCACAAAAGCTGACGCTTCGGGCCTTGACCCTTCATCAGAGAGGGGGCTGGGGTGAGGGTTCTGGAATAAATAGGGAGAGAGGGGGAGGCGGACCGAAGATGGAGAGAAAAGAAGATAGGTGGAGAGGAGAGTATAGGTGGGGAGATAGGGAGGGGATAGGTCAGTCCAGGGAAGACGGACAGGTCAAGGAGGTGGGATGAGGTTAGTAGGTAGGAGATGGAGGTGCAGCTTGGGGTGGGAGGAAGGGATGGGTGAGAGGAAGAACAGGTTAGGGAGGCAGAGACAGGTTGGACTGGTTTTGGGATGCAGTGGGTGGAGAGGAAGAGCTGGGCTGGTTGTGTGGTGCAGTGGGGGGAGGGGACGAACTGGGCTGGTTTTGGGATGCGGTGGGGAAAGGGGAGATTTTGAAGCTGGTGAAGTCCACATTTCCCCTCCACCCACTGCATCTCAAAACCAGTCCAACCTGTCTCTGCCTCCCTAACCTGTTCTTCCTCTCACCCATCCCTTCCTCCCACCCCAAGCCGCACCTCCATCTCCTACCTACTAACCTCATCCCACCTCCTTGACCTGTCCGTCTTCCCTGGACTGACCTATCCCCTCCCCACCTATACTCTCCTCTCCACCTATCTTCTTTTCTCTCCATCTTTGGTCCGCCTCCCCCTCTCTCCCTATTTATTCCAGAACCCTCTCCCCATCCCCCTCTCTGATGAAGGGTCTAAGCCCGAAACGTCAGCTTTTGTGCTCCTGAGATGCTGCTGGGTCTGTTGTGTTCATCCAGCCTCACATTTTATTATCCACTTCTAAGATTAATGTCTTCTTGTTCCACCTGAATAAACTTTTAGTTAGTCTGATAAAATATGGTCTCAGTTGACATATTTTTCTAATGATGGAGGCTTCTGACTTGTTGTCACTGAACCAGACTTTCAGTCCTGATTTTTGGGTTTTAATCCTGAGTACAGAGTTGTGCCACCTCAGCTGTCTTTTGGCTGCAACCTTCCTCAAATTTTTTTAACTTGAGAGATTATAAATAGCCTGAGGTTGTGTCCTAAAACTGATACATCCAATTTTAACCTCCTCCCCTTAACAATTTTTCCATTAATTATTAATGGCACCATTACACAATGGTATTGCTCAGTTTAACTGAGTAGAATTAATTTCCAGTCTGGATTCTTGCTGGTGCTTTGAACCTTGGAGGAATGCAGTCAAAGCCAAGCTTCTGGCACCACAAGTGGCTGGACTGTACTTTTTATTATTCATTAACAGGATGAGGGCATCGCTGGCTAGGCAGCATTTATTGCCCATCCCTAATTGCCCAGAGGGCCGTTCAGAGTCAACTACATTGCTGTGGGTCTGGAGTCACATGCAGGCCAGACCAGGTAAGGAAGGCATTTTCCTTCCCTAAAGGACATTAGTAAACCAGATAGGGTTTTCCTGACCATTGGCAATGGATTCACAATTATCATTAGACTCTTAATTCCAGATATTTAATTGAATTCAGATTCCACCATTTTTTGTGGCGGGATTTGAATCCAGGCCCCCAGAATGTTACCTGGGTCTCTGGATTAACAGTCCAGTGATAATACCACTAGGCCATCGCCTACCCCAAGGGATGTTGTTGGGAGTATGGAAGATGAAAGATGAAGATGAAAGAAAGAGCAACAGTCACAGGGGATTATTTCATCAAGGGAACAGATAGATATTTCTGCAGCCAAAGACGTAACTCCAGGATGGTATGTTGCCTCCCTGGTGCCAGGTTCAGGGATATCACTAAACAGCTGCAGGGCATCCTGAAAGGGGAGAGTGATGTGTTAGAGGTCATAGTGCATATTGTTACCACTGGTCTAGGCAAAGTGAGGAATGAGGTCTTGCATCAAGGATTCAGGGAACTAGGCAGTAGATTAAAAAGCAGGACCTCAGTGCTTGTAATCTCTGGATTACTCCCAGTGCTATATCCTAGTGGGTTTAGAAGTAGGAAAAAATACAACAGATAAATGTGTGGTTCAAGAGTTGGTGTAAGAAAGAGAGTTTTAGATTCCTGGATCACTGGGACCATTTTTTTGGGGAAACTGGGACATGTACAAACAGGACGTCTGCACCTGAACCGCACTGGGACCAACATTCTTGCAGGTAGGTTTGCTAATGCTTTTGGGAGGAGTTTAAACTAGTCTGGCAGGGGGACGGGACACAGAATATTGATAAAATAGAGACACAACATTGTACAGCAAAGGAAGCAAGTCACAGTAGAGTTCAGCTATGCTGAGTGCCAAGGCAGTAAGGCAAGGCTGGATGGTTTTTAATGCTAGGAGTGTGATCGGTAATACTGATGAGTTAATGTTTTGGATTGGCACATGGAAGTATGATATTGTTGCCACACAGAAACATGTTTGAGAGAGGGGCTGGACTGGAAACTCAACATTCCAGGGTATAGGATCTTTCAGCAAGATGGTGGAGGGTGTAAAAAGGGTGGTGGTTTAGTGCTACTAGTAGTACTACAATTACTGCAATAAGGAGAGATAAAATCTTGAAAGATCCTCAAACAAGGCTTTGTGGGTAGACCTTAGGAATGTTAAAGGGGCAGCTACTTTATTGGGAGTGTATGCGAGGCCCCCAAAGAATCAGTGGGAAATAGAGGAGTAAACCTGTAGACAGTTCACAGAGGTGTGTAAGATTAACGATTGGGTAATTATGCAAAGGGATTTCAACTTTCCCAACAAAAATTAGGATAGTCATAGTGTTAAGGATTTGGAGGGGGTGATTTCTTGAACTGCATCCAGGGAAGTTTTTTGTATCAATATGTAAAAGGCCCAACAAGGTACGGCACAGTTATGGATCTAGTTCTGGGGAAAGAAGTTGAACAAGTGTTCAATGTGGCTGTGGGGTAACATTTAGACGATAGCGACCATAACTTGGTATGGTTGTAAGGAAAAAAATGGTCTGAAAAAGACAGCTTTGGATTGAGAAAGGCAAATTTTTCTAAAATAAATCAGGATCTTGCTGCGGGAGATTTGGAACAGCTCCTTGTGAGTAAGTCTACAGTGGAGTAACGTGAAGCATTCAAAAAGGAACGGGGAGAGTACAGGTCCAGCATGGACCCTTTAGAGGGAAATGTAGGCACAATAAGTTCAGAGAACCCTGGATGTCTAGGACAATTCAGGACTGAATATAGAAGAACAGGGGGGCTTTTAGCAAGTCCAAAGTGAGGAATTCAGCTGCAGCACTAGCGGAATACTGGAAGTGTAAGAGGGAACTTAAGAAAGCAATTAAAAGACCAAAAAGGTGGCATGAAAAATGACCTGGGAACAGGATTAGGGAGAATCCTAAAGTATTTTATGAATATATTGAAGAGTAGAGGTTAACCAGGGAAAGAGTAGGGCCCATTTGAGACCAAGGGGACAATCTGTGCATGATAGCGTAGGATATTAGAAGGATGTTGAATGAATACTTCCTTTTGGGCTTTGCACTCGGAAAGGAGAATGTTGGTACAGAATTCAGAAAAAGGGACTGTGAGAACTTGCACAGTTTGACATAGGAAGTGGGGAGGTATTGGAGCCTCTGTTGGGCATCAAAACAGACAAATGCCCTGGCCCAGGTGAATTGTATCCCAGGCTGATGTGGGAGGTGAGGCAAGAAATTGCAGAAGCTCTGACACAGGTGTTAATATCTCTCGGGCGACGGGGCAGTGCCAGAGGACTGGAGGATGGCTAATGTAGTTCCATTTTTTAAGAGGGATAGTAGAGATGAACCATGAAATTACAGACCAGTGAGTCTCATGTCAGTGGTTGGGGAACTAATGGGAGAAATTCTGAAGGAGCGAATTAATGCCCGCTTGGACAGGCATGGGTTGATTAGAAATAGTCAACATGGCTTTGTCAGAGAGAGGTCATGCCTAACGAATGTTTTAGAATGTTTGTAAATGTGGTCAAGTGTGTGTGTGAGGGAAGTTCATGTGATGTAATTTACATGGATTTTACAATGCGCGAGTCTGATTGAGAAGGTTAGAGCACATGGAATTAAGGGAAACTTGGCAAGTAGGATCAGAAACTGACTTAGAAGTAGCACACAAAGGGTAGTGGTAGAAGGCTGTTTGAGTGACTGGAGGCCAGTGTCCAGCGGTATACCACATGGATCAGCATTGGAACCCTGGGATGACAAGGTGTAGAGCTGGATGAACACAGCAGGCCAAGCAGCATCAGAGGAGCAGGAAGGCTGATGCTTCGGGCCTAGACCCTTCTTCAGAAAAATTGGAACCCTTACTGTTTATCATATACATGAATGATGTTGATGTAAATGTTGGGTGAGTGTTGAGCAAATTTTCAGATGACACCAAGACTGGGAGAATGGTTAAAAGCTAAAAAGATAGTTCTGGTTACAGGAAGGTGTAGATGTGTTTGCCAGATCGGCAGACCAGTGGCAGGTGGTATTTAGCCCTAATAAGCGCAAGGTGATGCACTGTGGAAGAAGAAACAGGCTGGAGTAGAGAACTTGTGACCTATCAATGTTTGCCTCTGAAATGAGTTTCCTGGAGTCCTCATTCAGGAATGAAGGCCCAATGTTAATTTTTCTAGGGAACCATATATCACGGAAGTTTTATTCAGTGCTCTGATCATTGAGTCTGCTGTGGATGAATTATATCTTGCCACTTCACCAAGGACTAAGTACATCTTCCCTTTAAAATTAAGTGAATTATTTGATAGCCTTTCCCACGTCCTTCCCAGAAACCATTAACACTGTAGATATTTGGCTGTGCATGGCACTCAGTTGGCATGATGGCACTCAAAATAAAATCCTGTAAATTTGTTTTCAAATTGCTGGCCACCACACATAATGTTGTGCTCTTGTTGTGCACTTTGTAATACCTAGATGTTCCCGACAGTTTCTCACAATGACTTCAGTATAACTTTCTATAGCTGTATGCAGAAAACATGGTGTCAAGTGTTGCTTTTGCATGTGGTCAGATTTCAGTATTTCATCTGCTTTGACCATCCTATCAGACAGTTATCTGGCCTTTGTGCAACACTTGCTAGATTTTCGAGCGACACAATTTTTTCTGTTTTTCCTCGGTTGCCAGTAAATCGCTGACTTTGCCATAGAATGAGACTCCACTTCCTGAACAATAAGATCCTTTTTCTCTGCTCAATCCATGGCAAATGTCTGCAAATACGTTGTCCCTGAGGCTGCTTGCTCATTATCTTTAAATAATACTTTTCAATTCATCATCGTGAGTACTGTATATTCCTCTGTTTGCACCTGTATATAGTAGGCTAGCAAGTATTGTTCCCTAATACAGAATCAAAGACCTCTCTCTTCACACGCACATTCTAGATTCGTGCCTTCTCTCTTACTGATGTTAGAGTCGTATCATCAGTTACATTTCTCGTGATTTACATGAATGTCATTATACCACAGTCCCTACCTTTACTCTTTGAATCTGAATTTTAGCTAATAATTTTATCACTTTTTATTTATTAATTTTGAGCAATAGTTATACAATAAATTAATGCTTATCTGGTTCAAGAGTAAAGCTTTGCTGCTGATCAGGTGTGCACCTGCTGGAGTTTAGATCAATAAGAGATTACTTAAATGTAAGATCCTGAGTGGTCTTGACAACGTGGAGAAGGTGTTTCCCTTTTTATGGGAGAATCTAGAATGAAGGATCACTGGTTTAAAGTCAAGAGTTGCCTATTTATAGCAGCGCTGAGGCAAAATATTTTCTCGAGAGGTTTATCAGCCTTTGTATCCGTAAAGGTGGTGGAAGCAAAACACTTGGATATTTTTGAGGCAGGGGTAGATGGATTATGGTTAAGTAAAGGGGTGATGATTTGAGGTTTCAATCAGATCAACCATGAATATGTTGAATGGTCAAGGCGCTGGATGGCCTACTCCTGCTCCTAGCTCATGCCTTCTCCCTACTCATTTTTAATTCCTCCCATCTCTCATGTTAATTTTAAAAGATATTGAAAGCAGCATCACTTAAAAATGTCCCTTCACTAAAGTTTACATGGAAATCCCACTCTGAGGTGGGTTGTCTGTTACTACTATAATCTTGTGGGTGGACAAAATTTAAATGAAATCCTGCTGGCGATTGGCCTAAATCTCACATTGATGGTGTGGTAAGAAGGTGAGCAGTTCTACCCACTGTTCAACTACTATCTGATGACTGATAACATACCTAGCGAGTTTTGAGAAGATTTGAGGCTCAAGTTGAGGTTCTGGATGTGAGTTTGCTCACTGAGCTGGAACGTTCGTTTTCAGACATTTCATCACCATTCTAGGTAACATCATCAGTGAGCCTCCGACAAAGCGCTGGTGTTATGTCCCGCTTTCTATTTATCTGGTTAGGTTTCCTTGGGTTGGTGATGTCATTTCCTGCATTAGTGATGTCATTTCCTGTTATTTTTCTCAGGGAGTGGTAGATTGGCTCCAAATCAATGTATTTGTTGATGACGTTCCGGTTGGAATGCCATGCTTCTAGGAATTCTCATGCATGTCTCGGTTTGGCTAGTCCTAGGATGGATGTGTTGTCCCAATCAAAGTGGTGTCCTTCCTTATCTGTATGTAATGATACGAGTGATAGTGGGTCATGTCGTTTTGTGGCTAGTTGATGTTCATGTATCCTGGTGGCTAGTTTTCTGCCAGTTTGTCCAATGTAGTGTTTGTCACAGTTCTTGCAAGGTATTTTGTAGATGACGTTCGTTTTATTTGTTGTCTGTATAGGGTCTTTTAAGCTCATTAGCTGCTGTTTTAGTGTGTTGGTGGGTTTGTGGGCTACCCTGATGCCAAGGGGTCCGAGTAGTCTGGCAGTCATTTCGGAAATGTCTTTGATGTAGGGGAGAGTGGTTATGGTTTCTGAGCCCGTTTTGTCTGTTTGTTCGGTTTTATTGCTGAGGAATCGGCAGACTGTGTTCATAGGGTACCCAACCTGGCCAAAGAAGCACTGATGACACTATTAGAAGAACAGAAGACACATACACCAGACACCACCAAACCTCATCAGCAAGGACAACATCATCAAGCTAGTGGACCTATGCCTCACCACCCACTTCACTTTCAATAACAAAACCTACAGACAAACCAACAGTACACCCATGGGATCTCCGATATCAGGGTTCTTAGCAGAGGCAGTAATGCAGAGGCTCGAACAAACAGCTCTGCCAATCATCCAACCCAAACTTTGGGTCCGCTATGTGGATGACACCTTTGTCATCACTAAACAAAACAAATTAGAAGAAACCTTCAAGACCATCAATAATACCCTTACTGGCATAACATTCACAAAAGAGGAGGAAAACAACAACAAACTGCCATTCCTAGATGTCACAGTAGAGCGAACAGCCAATGGGGAACTTCAAACCAGCGTCTACAGGAAAACAACACATACGGACCAAATACTGAACTACAGGAGCAACCATCCCAACACCCACAAACGAAGCTGCATTAGAACATTATTCCAACGAGCCACTGCACTGCAGCACAGAGGAACTATGCAGAGTAGAGGAAAATCACCTATACAATGTATTCAAAAGGAATGGGTACCCTATGAACACAGTCCACCGATTCCTCAGCAATAAACCCAAACAAACAGACAAAACGTGCTCAGAAACCATAACCACTCTCCCCTACATCAAAGACATTTCCGAAATGACTGCCAGACTACTCGGACCTCTTGGCATCAGGGTAGCCCACAAACCCACCAACACACTAAAACAGCAGCTAGTGAACTTGAAAGACCCTGTACAGACAACAAATAAAACAAACGTCATCTACAAAATACCTTGCAAGAACTGTGACAAACACTACATTGGACAAAGTGGCAGAAAGCTAGCCACCAGGATACATGAACATCAACTAGCCACAAAACGACATGACCCACTATCACTCGTATCCTTACATACAGATGAGGAAGGACACCACTTTGATTGGGACAACACATCCATCCTAGGACAAGCCAAACAGAGACATGCACGAGAATTCCTAGAAGCATGGCATTCCAACCAGAACTCCATCAACAAATACATTGATTTGGAGCCAATCTACCATCCCCACCAACGCAGGAAATGACATCACCAAACCAAGGAAACCTAACCAGATAAATAGAAAGCGGGACATAACACCAGTGCTTCGTCGGAGGCTCACTGATGACGTTACCTAGAATGGTGACGAAACGTCTGAAAACGAACCTTCCAGCTCAGCAAGCAAACTCACATCCTGATAACATACCTTTTATTATTCCTAATGAATATAGATCAGGCAATTCCTCAGAACCTCTCCTATATCACTGTCATTATTTTGCAAGGAGTGTGGCAGAAACCCCAGTTCCTGGTGATGCTATCTTATTCATGGCTTTGCTATTTAGATGGATCTATGTTGTATTGCCATTTGACTTTAATGCCCTTTGTAAGGGGCACCTAACTATTGCCTTTTACAAATTTACCATTATCTTTGCTGTCTTGCGCCTATATATTGCCATTGACAAAATCCAAAACACCACTTTCCCTTTTTTGATTTTATCAGCCAGAGTTTACACTCTTAATTATTTATCCATTTTTACTCCCAAGTATCATTCTATTCAGACATTCTTTTAACCTTTCTCTCAAAACACCAACTCTGACAGTTCTCCACATGCAATTTACGCCATCACTTGTCTACACATTCCGCTAATTGGACTTACTGTAACCCCACAACCACTTCTGTCCCCATCCCAATCTAACTGTATACAGTATTTTACAGACATCATCCCTGTTTTCATGCTAATATAGTTTCCATGATGTAGAGGTGCTGGTGTTGGACTGGGGTGGACGAGGCAAGAAGTCACACGACACCAGGTTATAGTCCAACAGATTTATTTGAAATCACAAGCTTTTGGAGCGCTGCTGTTTTGTTGGGTGACTTCAACTGATGAAGGAGCAGCGCTCCAAAAGCTACTGATGTCAAATAGACCCGTCGGACTATAACTATAACGTGTGACTTCTGAGTTCATATATTTTCAATATCGCACTATCCTCAACTCATTTTGCTTATGAGCAAGATGTAAAATAATGAGTTCTATTTGAATTATATACAATTCAGTGTCATATACACCATTTGTGAAGACGTGTAAAGAAAAACATTATTTTATTGTCAGAAATATAATTTGATGTTCTAATAGTTGAAGGGTACAAGTATCACCCAAGGTGATTGACCTAAATCAAAGGCTTGCATCTGTCAGCAGTGATCATTAGGTGACTCTGGCACACTGGCAGACATAATGGTGATTAATTACCTGTGTCCTTCACTAAATGGCTCACTTTACTCCTTTACCCTACAGCTATACACATTAGATTAAACCATAATGATTGGTGGCGGGTTAAATCAGGTTCATCTCACCAAGCAAAAATGTATCGTGTTGATATTTTTGACTTGATTAAAAAGAAGTAGGAAATTCTTCCATACATGTATTCTCCAAACCACTTATATTTGTTGTAATGACTATGTCTTTATATTTTTGGGGTTTAAAATAAATTATAGACTGAAATGACAAAGAATTGTTTTAACCCCAATGTTTGAAAGAATGGCAGCAGTTTTGAAAGCAAGTAACCTGACACCTATCGCAAACATGTAGATAATTGTTTAAACAAGCAGTAAGTGGAATACAAGTTGCAGATGATTTTGAACTGAGGGGTGTTCAGATGCAACTCTTACTACCAAAAAGAACTTGATTGGACTATGGACTAGTGACCATTTATCAACAGCAGGCAGCTTTATGCCTGCCAACAACTGTATGATTGTTTCTCAGGTAACTAAACAGCTTGTAGCTGGGAGCAACTTACAGAGAACGCAGAGTTCAGTTCTTCCCCAGCTTAGGAGTTGTCTCTCGGTTCTCTATAATCAAAACTCGCTATAATCCTGAAGAAAACTAGTTTATCTGTCCTGCAACAGTTCTTGTAAGCAGTGACTTATAACTGATATTTCAGAGACTTTCTTTTAAGAGGAAACTGGCCACCTTGTGTCCCTTACTAAGAGTGGAAGCATCCAGAGCACAACAACTATAGCAACATGCTAACCATCAGGAGAGTCAAAAGGATTATATCAGCAACAAAGAAGACTGAAACAAAAGCAGAATTTGCTGGAAAATCTCAGCAGGTCTGGCAGCACTGTTGACAGAAATAAGAGTTAATGTCTTGTGTCCAGTGACCCTTCTTCAGAACTGATGGTAGCTAGGAAAAGGATAGTTTTTATGGAGGAGATAGGGTGAGGGAGGGGAGAGGAGTAAATGATAGATGGAGATAGAGGCAAGGAGAGAGAAAGATAGTTGGGTGTACAAAAGAGTGGATAAAGACCAGTCTAGGAGAATGGATAGCAGCTAATAGAGACTATAAGTAGCTAACAATGGGTTGTGTGTGGTAGCCACCCATGTGATGGCAAGGCCTGGGGTGTTGGGGTGGGTAAAGCATGGGGAAAGTTGCTTAAACTCTGAAATTGTTGAGCTTGACATTTAGTTCCTGAATCTGCAGAGTTCCCAAGCAGAAAATAAGGCGAAGCTCTTCCGGATTGTGCTGAGCTTCACTGGAGCACTGCAGCAAGCCTGAGACAGAGATGTTGGCCAGGGAGCATGGTGGTGTATTGAAGTGGCACGTTGAACATCACAGACATACCTGTGTTCCTGGGTGGATTCAAAACACGAAGGATGACACTTTAGTTGGAATCCACATGAGGTGAATCTGAGCTGAAGGCAGTCACTGAGGAATGTGATGTGGCTGTGGAAACAAGTTTTGGCAAATATCTTGTCAAACACCAGGAGGGACAGTGAAATTAATGACAGTGAACAAGAACAAAGATTGGAATAGAAATCCTGTTGGAGAGAGGAGTAGAACTTTTTCAAGATGGGGATACCTGGAAGAAATGTGGCAATAGGTTAAGCACTAGACAAAAAAGAACAAAATAACTGCAGATACTAGAAACCTGAAACAAAAATAGAAATTGCTTGAAAATCTTAGCAGGTCTGGCAGCATCTGTGGAGAGAAATCAGAGTTAATGTTTCGGGTCAACTGACCCTAAACTAGGAAAAGATGATTGAGCTGTCTTTCCAGTTTATCTCCTCTGCCTATAACCTACTTTTCCCTGTCTGTAAGAGGAGGCTTATAAGGGGGTTAGAATTTTAATTATTGATGTTACATTCTGATTATTATAACTGTTTACCAGTAGCTAATTATTGATAATGATTAATGATTCTTGTTTAGGATTCTTGTTTAGAAACCGTCTCCATGCTTTTAGTCAATCTGGTTCTGAAAGTTAGGTAAATTAGGGATATTTGTGTACTTTATATAATTTTTATCTTTCATGATGACTCTGGGAGTAGTGGGTTTGATTTCCAGTGAATTGTAACAAAGTAGTGGATGGGAATTAGTGATAATGGGAAGTGCAGATGCTGGAGAATCCAAGATAATAAAATGTGAGGCTGGATGAACACAGCAGGCCCAGCAGCATCTCAGGAGCACAAAAGCTGATGTTTCGGGCCTAGACCCTTCATCAGAGAGCTCTCTGATGAAGGGTCTAGGCCCGAAACGTCAGCTTTTGTGCTCCTGAGATGCTGCTGGGCTTGCTGTGTTCATCCAGCCTCACATTTTATTATAGTGGATGGGAATTAAATCTGTTTCCACGTAAATTCATTGTAACTCTTGTTTTCATTCTATTTCAGTCTCACTCCAATATCCAGTAGATATAAGGCCGTTTTGAATATATTTAAGATTATGAAATTCCGAGTAATGTTCATTCACATTCAACTGTAATGGATTTAAACAACTGTAAAACTCGTTTTTGAAAGAATAAAGATTGATAAGTTGATTTACGTCAGGAACTAATGGGGCTATACGTTTGCGACATGCATTTGAAGATGAAGGCTCAAGCCTTAATTGAAATGTTGCTGTGCACTATTTCCACAAAAGCTATGAGCTATGTCCTATTGCTGGTCAAGACATTTGTGCACTCATCCAGCTTGGGTTTGGAGCTGCATAGCAGGTGAGTTCTTCTTTATTGATTTGTTTGATGTGGGCTTCACTGGCTGGCTGGCATTTATTGCCCATCCCTAGTTGTCCTTGAGAAGGTGGGTGGTCAGTGCCTTTGTGCTGCAGTCCATCTCCTTTGGGTTGACCTACAATACCATTAGGGGGCTAATTCCAGGATTTTGACACAGCGATAGTGAAGGAACGATGATATGTTTCCAAGTCAGGATGGTGAGTAACTTGGAGTGCCATGAGATGGTGGAGTTGAATTGAAAAGGAAGCTGGGATGAGCACAGCACCATCTGCAGACTTTGGTATTGCTGTAGAAGCAGAAGGAAACCTAAACAACTCACTACTTACCTTACCGCAGTGTCCAACATGTAGGCCCTTTAGCACAAGCAGTGAACTGACGTTGCCAGGCACACGTTTTGATTTCCATGCCAAAAATTCTGGATGTCTGCTTTGTCTGACGGTTTGGCAAGGTAGAAAGCTGCATATTAATGAGGCCAGATGTGCAATTACTGATGTTGTTAACAAGCAATAATCCTCCTTAATAGGTGATTCGTTGCTGCCTTGTGAGAATCTCACCTCAAGGCTTGGAATTTAGTTGAAAGATGCAGCAACTTTGAGGTGAGCCACACTGGAGTTCTCACATGGTTCAGCCACATTTCCTGCCATAGCCATTGTCATTCAGGCCCTTTAAGATTCCACTCAGTGTGTGATAATTATATTGGCCATAAGTTTATCAGCCCTCTAATTACGATTGATGTTGCAAGATGCCGCACATTTTACCACCATCAGGTAATTTTGTCAGTGGCACAGGATTTGCCAACCAGCTTTCACTCAGAGGCTATGCCCCAACTTCAAAAGCATTCTGGCTATATTAGAAGTCCATTGTTAAATGCGCAGTGCGGATCAATGTCCTCCCACTGGGTTCCAGGTGTGCAAGCCCACTTTATAGGGCACTAAATGGCCTAGACAGGGCACACCCCCATGGTTGCAATAGCACCCAAGTGGCATTGGCACTCCCTCCACCCATACCCAGTCACCAAGCCCTGCCTGGGCCAGGTGACCCTCAGTCCAACCCCAGCCTCTTCAAAGATCATCATGACTCCCTCTTGGGAGAGCTCCAGGCTCAGTGATGGCTACATCCAGCGGTGGTGCTGCTGAGGCTGTGAGTAGCCAGCTCTCTGATTCAGCTGACAGCTCTTCAGGTAGGCCACAGTCTCCTCAGCTGGAATAGAAGCCCGAGCTGCAGCCACTCAATAGGCCACCAGCACAAATATGCTTCCCTAGGTTTCAGTATGGCCTGAATATGGTTTTGCTTGAGGCAACATTCTTTTATAAGCAAAATTGTCCCTTGTGAAAGCTTCTTGCATAAAATACATGGATCATTTGGCACTACAGATAAGGAAATGGGTGGCATAGTGGATCAGTGGTTACCAATTATGCTTCCATTGCCAGAGACCCAGGTTCGATTCCAGTCTCAGGTTTCCTTTGGCTGCTCTGATTTCCTCCCAAAGCCCAAAAGATCTGCAGGTTAGCTGGACTGGTCATGCTAAATTGCCCACAGTGCACAGGGATGTTTAGGGAAGGGGGATTAGCCATGGGTAAGTGTGGGATTGGAGGGATAGGGGAATGGGTCTGGGTGGGATCCTCTTCGGAGGGTCAGTTTGGACTCAATGAGCTGTATTGTTGGCTCCCACACTGTGGGGATTCTGTGAAATGTGGCAGGGAGAGTGTTTAATCTGAATTCTTAATGAGAGATTAATCTTAAGGGACATCCATACAAGCTGGTGGAGTTGAACATAGAACATAAAGAACATAGAACACTACAGTACAGGTATCGGCTCTTCGTCCCATAGTGTTGTGCCAAATATGATGCCAAGTTAAACTAATCCCTTGTGTTTGCCCATGGTCCATATCCCTCCATTCCTTGCTTATTTATGTGCTTATCTAAAAGCCCCTTAAAAGTCTATATTGTATCTGCCTCCAACACTAGCCCTGGAAGCACATTCCAGGCACTTACCACTCTTTGTTTAAAAAAAAAACTTGCCCCTCACTCCTCCTTTGAACTTTACACCTCTTACCTCAAATGTTTAGTTTTAGACATTTCAACTCTGGGAGAAAGATTATGACTGTTATCCCTATCTATGTATCTGATATTTTTATAAACTCCTATACGGCCTCCCTGCATCCTCTGCCACTCAGAGAAAACAACTCTAGTTTGTCCAGTGTCTCCTTAGAGCTCATACTCTCTAATTCAGACAGCACCCTGGTAAACCTTTTCTGCGCTCTCTCCAAAGCATCCACATTCTGCCTGTAATGTGGCAACCAGAACTGAATGCAATACTCTAAGTGTAGCCTAACCAAAGTCTTACAAAGCTGCAGAGTGACATCCTGCCTCTTGTACTCAATGCCTTGACCAATAAGGGAGGCATGCCATAAGCCTTCTTTACCACCCTATCTACTTGTGTGGCCACTTTTAGGGCGCTATGTACTGGGACCCCAAGATCCCTCTGATCATTAGTGCTGTTAAGAATACTGCCATTATCTATAAACCTTCCCTTAACATTTGATCTCCCAAAGTATAACACTTGACATCAAGGAATCATTGCAGTTAACTGACTGGGTCAGAATCTGTGAACTCATCTCAGTTGTAGCAAGTGCTCAGATGGGCAGAGAGTAATGCAGACACACAGATTTAATAATCCTTTGCTCGAGTTACTGTTGGGTGCAGTAGGAGGAGGGACTAACTTTTCACCAACTGTAGAAGTGAGAAAGTTGATGATCTCACAAAGATATATAGCTAGCTGAGGAGGTTAGCGGTAGAAGGTTTTTCCAAGGTCATGGGCATAATTTGGGAGTCAGCATAATAGCCTAAAGATGTCAGGAAGAGTAAGCATCTGCTGATCCAACTATATTCCATGGTTGAAACCCCTGTTTCTTTTCATTCAGTCTTGCTACATGTTCACCAATAAATTATTCTTCACAAACACTCAACTTCCAGCAGCAGCAAAACCTTTCCTAATTTTTCATGGGATGTGGCAGGGCCAGTGTTCAAGATTGCGCTTGGGAAAGTGATGGTGAAGTGTCTTCTAAATCATTTCCATTCTGCATGCTGTTCACATAATCACAACACTGTGAGGCGGGTGGAGGGGTGGGGATGGATGGGGGGGGGGGTAAGCTTCAGGATATTTGACCCAGTTACTGTAAAGCAGTAGTGTTACAGTTACAAGTCAAGATGGTATGTGGCTTCAAAAGTAACTTGCAGGCTCCACCCACCTTTATTTCCTTCATCACCTCCTCAATTATATACTGATAATTGGCATTGGGTTGATAACTGATCTTTATGATGTAGTTTGGCTCTTTCAGGAAAAGACAGTGTAAATCGCAGGGGAGCGGAAGAAACGTAGAGGTGGCCGACTACCAATTGTCCATTATTGCCACAGAGCTTGGTGCCTTCGAGATAAGTGACTTGAGATGGAGAAACCTGGGATTTAACTGACCTATTCCAGTGCCACAAAATGAGATTATAGTGAATTGGCATTTAATTTTTCACTGTGCCAGTTTGGTTTACATTCAACTGGAAAATATTAATGAGATTTTTAATTTCAAAATGAGTAAAAGTGATAGTGAGGTGAACAAATAAGCACCAAAAAGAATTTGAACTTCAGTGGAAAGAAGGCATGCTGAAACAAAAACCAGCTGCCAATTTACTAAAAACCTTGGATCCAAACTCAATCCAAACTCACTTCCTTAACTACATAGTGCTCACCTATGAAGCCCGGCTCATCCAATGCTAGTCCGATTCTTCCAATCCCTGCAGGTGAAGCAGCTGCCACTGGCAGCATATCCCAGGATTCCTGGCGCCAATGCCATAGTTAAGTGACTGTCTGTTATGCATCTAATTGAATAGAGCCAGAACTGCCCTACATAATTTGTGATATTTTCCCTGGACAGGGAAGATAAAACCAAAATACTGCCCAGCTTTGTGGCCAAGGACCTGGAAACCGCAGTAACATGGTGGTGGTGATTGCAGAACCGAACCAGCTGACAAAGCCACAATAACAGATTCTGCCAGTTGTGCTGATGTATCCAACAGTGAAGGAAAAAGGTCAATGACCTACTTCACTCTGTCAGAATGTGTGCCACAATCTTCTCTCTGCTCCCTCAATCTTTGCTACTCCACTCATGTCCCACCAACGCTCATGTTCCATCAGTCTTGCTTGGATTTACCTGACCTGCTCTCACCCACCCAGTCTACTAACCCTTCATGTCCTCTGTGTTGTTTACTGACTTATTCAGGGCACCCCATCTCCTTTACCACACCTGCACCTATCTAACAGCTGTGCCAGCCACTTTGATTTTACTCAGTACCTCTCTGTCTCAATCCAAGAGAAAGCAGCCCAAATAGTACAGAAAGAACCAAGATGCATGTCTGAGTGACTGACCTTCAGTTCTTTACCCCTTACCAGGAAAGTAGTCTGACTGTGACTGCCCTCGACAGCTCACTGATTTCAGAGGCTACCCTTGATTTAGTGTGCTGGGAACCCCCGTCTGAAGGGTCTCTCCACTGAATCCCCTCGACTTTGAGACATGTCTTTTTACTGGAAGAACATGCAGTGCTGTTGACCCGTAAGTAGCTGGCAGATGATATAGATATGAGACTGATACAGCACAATGTCATACAGCAACATATCCACCCACTTGACTGATGACTGTTAACAACGATGACACACTGCCTGGCTTTGTGTCTGCTCTAAACAGCAAGCACTGTAAGTTTTTAAGGTTTGGCTGAGGGTCAAACTGTAAAAAGGGAAGCCAAACCAAAGAGATGCTGTGATCATCCGAGTATGCTCAAAGCGAGTGATCGCTAAGACAGAAAGCAAGAATCCTGAGATATTCACCTGACTAGTCCATGAGCTGGCTGCCTGACCTTGCATACAATGTATCCTTGCAGCAGCATTGCGATGAGAGGCAATGGTGTGCTCCAAAGTGCAGCATTGAAGTGCTGACCTGTACTGTAGGTGGATCAGAGTTGTTCCATGGTGATTCAGTGAGGCAGGTATTTTACAGATACCAAGGCCTATGGATGTGTGCAGTCGCTGCAAATGGAGTGTGTCCTCAGACATTGCTGACACAATGCAGATGCAGAGATGCAAGAGATGAGCTGGAGTTACCAGGTAACTGCTCATTCTTTTGTGTGTAATTTCTATCTAGTGTTGGTAAAATGGAAGACTGTGGATAGGCTAACAAGTTTAAATACTTCCCTTAATTGTTGCTCAAAGTCACCTCTGTTTACCCTGTTAGTTTCCCATGTCCCTTGCTACTCTTGCTCAAGTATAATGTAGAATAAAGTTCATAAAAATGTGATGCTATTGCATTAATCCGTCCTATAAAGTTAATGTGCCAATAATTATATGCTCGCATTCAATTCAAAATCCCTGACTTCGTTGAGTATTTTTCTCACAGGCATCCTCCATTAATCACAGGCTAAAAACTAAAACATTGACGCCACCCACCCACCCTCTACTAAGCCATTTTTTGGGGTTAAAATTCTCCCCTGTGCCTCTGAGATTATTTAAGAAATCCTACAGTCATGTATTTGCGAACTCATAACATTACCAAAGCTAATCTAAAACAGCTCATTGTTCAAAGCAGATCTTAGAATCTGAGTTGTAACATGTGGAAACAAAATGTGAGAGTGGAAGAGCAAGAGTACAAAGACTGTAGGTAAATCTAACAAGTGATCACTTGTATTTCAGGGAAAAAAAGATCTAAAATACACTTTGCTGCAATGGTGAATTTAACAATTACTGAAGGGGATGTAAGGTTAGAAAAGTATGAGCTTTATTTTCCCCTGGGGATTAGGGGATGACCTTCTGCCACCAGAAATGTTTTATTGGTCACACTTTATTTCCTATATTGTTGAGTCTTTTATAATTTGACGTTTCAAGCCAGAAATAACTCCTGAAAAAGTGACAGATACTTTAAATATGAAAATAGAAGTTTTTGTTGTCAAGCAACTTTTTGAATTTGTTTTTTCACTGGAAATGTAATTCCAGGTAAATAATATTAAATCATGAATTAAAAAGTATCAGGTTGTCTCTTGTGAGTAAGAAGCATGTGAGTACAAGCCCCAGACGAGGATTTATGCACATGCCTTAGGCAACACTTTAGCGCAGTACTGAGGGACGCTGCCTTTCAAATGAGACATTGAACTGAGGCCCTGAGGAACTATTCCGATGAGGGTATTACCAATATTTGAAGAAGAGTAAATATCCCAGTCAACATTCTTCCCTAACCTGACACCATCCAAAAATAGATTTGCTGTTTGTGGGATCTTACTGTCTGCAAATAGGCTGCCAAGCTTTACTACATAACAAATATAATTACACTTTCAGAATAGCTCATTGATTGTGAAGCACTTTGGGAGGTCTTGAAGGGGTAAGGCACTAGATACTGACATTTATTTTACTTTAAACAATGTACTCTTACAGTAGACCCAATTGGCAATGTGTTCTACAAGACGAAACAGTTGCATCTTGTTGCAGGTCCATGGCAGGCCAAGAGGCAGCAAGGTATTATCCACATTAGGGTGACCTTACAGAGGTTTATAAAATCTTGAGGGATCTAGATAAGATGAATGAGTGGCAGGTGTTGTTCCATCACGTCAAAGAAAATTGGACTAGAATTTGACATTGGAGATAATATCGAATTTCTGGTCCTC
Organism: Stegostoma tigrinum; assembly: GCF_030684315.1. Taxonomy (NCBI): domain Eukaryota; kingdom Metazoa; phylum Chordata; class Chondrichthyes; order Orectolobiformes; family Stegostomatidae; genus Stegostoma; species Stegostoma tigrinum. The sequence continues at coordinate 27,133,514 of NC_081364.1, read as the reverse complement.
TGCCAGTTATTGAATAAAGGCAGTCATCAATACTAATGAAAAACACAGTCTAATGCTTCGGTTAAAATTGCAAACAGAGGTATATTGTACAAGGGATGAAGAACTTTTATTAGGTAACAGTAATTGTTTGCCCTATTAGACTGACTCACTCAAAAAGATTTCTGTTCTTTAACTGGAAAAAAAAATTGCATACAATAATTATGAAAAATTCAAAAAGAATATGGAAAGTATATGATTTGAGAAAACATCACAAGGAAGACTTAACATAATGAATAGTAAACCAAAGTAGATCAGACTGTGCATCTCCAATGTGGAGTTTGTAAGTTATGATGCTTTCAGTGATTATTAATATTAATGCTGACACATCTTTTGCTCCAGTTAAATATGGTGGTGGCTGTCCTCGGTTTCTGCAAGTTTGCAAATGGGTTTTCAGCACGAGCGCATAAACAAATTGAAAACAGCTCTCAATGATACTGCATGTAACTTGGTGCGTCAAGCTATCTATGAACATGACAAGATGTCATGATTGCATGTCAGACTAATAAAATCCTAATTGTGGTGATGTGGACATTTTGAATTTAAGTGAAATCTTCATCTTCTGTGGCACAGAGTACAGCCTGTGGCAAGAACCTCAGCATGGTATCTTTTAACATGTGCAAGCAGTTTCACTGCAACTATCACATAGTTCTTCTGATCAGGACACTCTCCAACTCTTACCAGCTGCCTTGGGTATATGGAAGGATCAACAGGCTGATGTTAATTTGTTTGGCAACATCATGAATGCACCTACCCTGACCATCAAGTACCAGAACTTCTGGTTCAGAGGCTGGAATGTTGCCCGTTGTGTCACAAGACAGATTAAGTGAATATAATCACCACCTCACTCCATCCTGTTTGTATTCCTGAATTCTGGCAGTCCTAAGTGTAATGATTGGTTTGACTTGAGCAATCCTGTTAATGCATATCTTAATAAAGCATTTGAAAATAAGCTTTACATGAGACAACAGTTTCATTTTCATAAAATTGTTTTGTGTAAAGTTATGTTTAAAAAATCTTTTACAGCAGTTAATTACAATGAACACCTTTGATGACTGGCACCAAATCAAACAAACTGTATCTGTAACAAAATCAGAAATTGCTGGGGAAACTCAGCAGGTCTGGAAGCATCAGTGTAGAAAAAGAAGAGTTAATGTTTCATATTGTGAGAGCATGGAATGCGTTGCCAGCAGCAGTTGTGGAAGCAATGTCATTGGGGTCATTTAAGAGACTGCTGGACATGCATATGGTCACAGAAATTTGAGGGTGCATACATGAGGATCAATGGTCGGCACAACATTGTGGGCTGAAGGGCCTGTTCTGTGCTGTACTGTTCTATGTTCTATGTTCTATGTATATCCAGTGACCCTTCCTCAGTACTGGGCCCAAAATGTTAACTTTGCTTTCTCTCCGCAGATGCTGCCAGATCTGCTGCTTCCACAGCAATTTCAGCACTTGTTTCAGATTTCCAGCTTCTGTGGTTCTTTGTTTATTATATTGTAATTGCAAATCTTCTGGGTGGGAATAGAAAGAAGATTGTGTTTACTACGATATTTTGAGATTAATCAGCTTCTGATTTTCACTGCCAAGGTCTATACATGAATATTTGGAATGCTAATGTGAATGTACTTGTGCTTCAGCAAGAGGACTTGATTTCAACAGTGGTGGTGAGAAAATAGGAGACATTTGTAAAATTAGATTTATTAATAACTTTAGGAAAATCTGCAGTTACCATTCACTTCACCTTGACAATGCTCCTGTTGTGTTTTGCAAGAAAGTAATTAATTTAACTTCTTAAAGTACATTCATGTTTGCAAAGTGATCATACATATTGATTGCACAATACTGGAAGAAGGATGGTACTGATACTGATCCGGGTGGCATGGTGGTTCTGCTTGTGTAGGTTAAACAATTGCATTAAGTATTTCTCTGTTCATTTCCGGAAATGGGCCAGGTTTCGGGATGAGAGAGGTCTGAGACATTGTTGACTGGTGCATACATTGGCCAAGTCAACACATTTAATAGTCACATGAATGGGTCACTGTTAAGTGAAAAATTGCTATGAGTAAATGTCCAGGAATGGGCTCCAGATTGCTCGTAACTTCTGCAGTTTCTGACAGATCTGCATCATATACCTTGGCGAATGTCTCCTTTCCTCTACTCTCAGTCGGGAGCTTGGGGTGGTCATAGTCGGGGATTCCATATAATTACAGTCCAGGGTGTGGGCCTTGGTAGGTCCTGCTGGTCCAGCACAAGCACTGACGGGAGTCATGATAAGTCAGTCTGGGAGCGGTACACAGTCCGATTGGACTGAAGGTTCGATTTCTGTGCTGTGTGACCCTACGACTCCATCAGTCAGAGATCTGGTCAGTCATCAGTTAGGGCTGCCATTCAAGTCAGTCAGCAGGATGGGCGAAAGTCAGTTTACTGGGTCATCTAAATGAGAGTCTACTGGACATTATCAGGGGATACTGCTGGGTTGGGGAAGTTGGGGAAATCAATGCTGGTGATTGGAGGCAACAAGCTGGAGTGTGGAGAGCATATGTATGGTAAAAGGGGAATCTTTTAAAATTATTGGGGGGGAATGCAGATGATAGTGGACAGTTGGAAACAGAATACTGTGGAAAGGGGTGTGGCCTTGGTAGTGATCACCACCAAGTGGGGAGCTGTACCACATAATGGTGGGCAAGGCTAAAGGTTAGGGATAGGGCTCAGTGGGTATGACACTTAGCCAATTTCTGGTAAGAGTCAAGCCTTGGTTTAAAACCAAAATATGTCTTCCTTAGGATTCCAGCACTTTTCTCAAGCCTCATAACGCATGCTTGGCCAATAGTCCAAAAGTCCATTAGTATGTTGAAACAACTGAACCCTAGGGAAGCCATCACTTGATTAACAGTTCTGACTCTGACAATTGCACAATTCTTATTGGTTTCATGTGCTTTCGCTACTTCTATTGTTACTTTAAAGGACGTGGGTGATTGACATTTTTATTATCTTGTAGAAAAATTAGGTTTAGTTTTAGAAAGTACAAAGTAGTGAATTTCTTTTTAATGCATCCAGTTGTCATGATAGGGTTAACTAATTGTGTTCTGTGTGTGGTAATTGAATGAACACGAATGTGCCATAACCTGGAATGAGGAGCTATACTGGGTGGCATTGTCTGGCATGGAAGGGCATGAGGGACCATGGAGATAGATGATGGCATAAAGGGCAATGAAGGTGGTTAGAAGGGCAGGAGGTGGCATGGATGGGGAATGTGAGTGTGTTGGGCGTGAGGGGGCCATGAGGAATAAGGACTAAAGTTTCTTATCGTTATAACTAGTTCCAAATTCTTGAGGCTAAACAGTCTCTGGAACTGCCTTCAATCTCTTTCCCAGGTTGGCTGGCCTGACTGAAACTCATGTCTGACCCCCACCCCCACCAATAAAGATCATGCCTCCTGAACTACTTCTGAGATGAACATGTGAAGCCAGGAACATTGTGGGCTTCCATTTATCATCACAACCATGAAATACTAATCCTCTTGCTCTCTTCACGTATGCTGATATACCTGCAGAGTTTTAAATTCCCTTATATGGAGATGGTGACTTTAAAAAGGGATGCTTTCTAGGTCATTTTGGATTTGCACACATAATTTGTTGACTTGTACTTCACAGAGGCAGTGCTTCAGAGAGGACTGCATTGTGGAATTCACTTAGGGCCATTCTATAATCATGGAAGTGAAGTAGGTGCAGTAATGTTGCATGCTGCCCACTCTTTCTGACCATGTATAGGATTTTATAATTCACTGCTGCATACAAAGATGCTGCATACAAATGCCCTTGGCTCTATAAATCATAATTTCACATTTAATTCTAGATTTTAAATTAGAGATGCCTTTAAATTGAATAACTAGCTTAGAACAGTCTTAAAATGTTTTAAAAAATTATATTTTACCTTGATTTAACTACTTGACATAGCTGGTAGGTGATGATCAATAGCAACGACACTTATGTTTTGACTGTTTTCTCTTTGAAACATAGGGGGAAACAGTTCACCTTTTTAAAGCTATCAACCAGAAGAAACTATTGTTTCCAGGTGGAGCACTGTTGAAAGTTATGGGAATCTTTTTCAATGTGATTAAGCTCAGAGAAAGGTCAAAAATACAAAGGTACAGTAGAAGGTGTACAAAAATGTAGCAAATATTTATACCTAAAATATTGAAATGTGAGGAAACCCATTGACAAGTCAGTAGAAATAGTAACCTGGAGGATTGGGAGTTATCAGTACTGCATTATAGAAGTGGTGGAAGACATAACAAACATAAGGGAGATGATTGACATAGGGGCACTGAACAGTATTATTAGAGACATAATTAGAAAATAAGGTAATGTGAATCAGAATTGGAGCAGAGAATGCCAGGTGTATATACACATTACAGGATCCATGTGACACATTAGAAACATGATAAAGTCGAAGATGTTTATTTATCTTGCTGTAAAGTTACTGGAAACACCTGAGCAGAGATGAAGAAGTATCCATCAGTAGGCTACGGTTGAAGGAACAATGAAAAAGATCAGGGAATAGCATGATAATATTCCTGATTAAATCTTGAAAACTTACAGTATGATAATGGAAAATTAGAAATGAAGTCTAAAATTTAAATCTTACATCTGGAAAACTCTGCTCCCCCAAAAAGCTGTTGAGGCTGTGAGTTTTAGATTTTTCTGAGGTGAGTGCATGAATGAAACCAGAGCAGGTAAATGAAGTTAAGATACAGATCAGTCATAAACTAACTGAATGGCAGAAAAGATTTGAGTTGCTGAGTGGCCTATTCCTGTTGCAATGCTCCTAAGCACTAATCAAAAAGATAAACATCTAGAAACAGATGATGTATTTAGAAATCCTAAACATAGCAATAACTATGAAGTATGCTGTCCTGTTGGTATTATTGACACCTTTGCATGAGTGAATTTTGAAAGGGAACTTCTGCACCTTGACCTTGATAATACGGATTGGCCTCCTACAACCCAATTGTATTCCCATTCATTTGAAGCTGTTTAAACACATTGAAGAGCACTTAACACAAGAAGGACTTTCATCTCATCAGTCTAAGTTCAAACTTGAGTACAGAAAAAGAAGTAGAATGTGTTAACCCTCAAAACAAAATGTAAACTCCAGTTTACAAAGAGATATTGATAGAGTACGTAAGTGGGCAAAAGGTTGACAAATGCAGTAAGATATGGCAAAATGTGAAGTCGATTGGGAGAACAGAAGAACAATATTATTTAAATTGGGAGAAACTGCCGAAAGCCGCAACAGAAAGGAACTTGAGGATACCTATGCAAGAAACACAGGAAGGTAGCACACAGTTGCAGCAGATAATCTGGAAGGCTAATGGAATGCTGGCTCTTATTTCAAGGGATAACAAGGTGTCGAGCTGGATGAACACAACAGGCCAAGCAGCATCAGAGGAGCAGGAAAGCTGACGTTTCAGGTCTGAACCCTTCTTCAGAAAAGCGGTTTGATTAGTGGTGGTGGGGGATGGGATTGCTTTTCAGACTGGATGTCTGGGTCCACTGGATCAGTTCTGGGCCCACTGGATCAATGCTGGGTCCACTGGATCAGCACTGTGCCCACTGCTTTTCATCATTTATGTAAATGATTTTATTATGAACATAGGAGGTATGGTTGGTAAAGTTGCAGATGACACCAAATTGGAGGTGTAGCTGACAACGAAGAAGGTTACCTTAAAGTACAATGGGACCTTGATAAGATGGGTCGAGGAGTGGCAGATAGAGTTTAGTTTAGATAAATGTAAGGTGCTGCATTTTGGAAAAGCAAATCAGGGTAGGACTTACACAGTTAATGGAAAGGCCCTGGGGAGTGTGGCTGCACAAGGGGACCTTGGAGTGCAAGTTCCTTGATTGTGGAGTCACAGGTGGACAGGATTGTGAAGAGGTGTTTGGTATGCTTGCCTTCATTGGTCAGTGCATTGAGTATAGGAATTGGGAGGTCATGTTGCAGCTGTACAGGACATTGGTTGGGTCACTTTTGGAATACTACATTCAATTCTGATCTCCCTGCTATAGGAAGAATATTGTGAAATATGAAAGAGGTCAGAAAAGATTTAAAAAGATGTCAGGGTTGGAGGGTTTGAATTATAGGGAGACGGTGAATAAGCAGGGGCTATTTTTCCTGGAGCATCGGAGGCTGAGGAGTGACCTTATAAAAGTTTATAAAATCATGAGGGGCATGGATAGAGTACATAGGCAAGGACCTTTCCTCAAGGTAGGAGAGTCAAAAACTAGAAGGCATAGGTTTAAGGCGAGAGGAGAAAGATTTAAATGGTACCTAAGGGGCAACGTTTTTGCATCGAAAGTGATGCATGTGAGGAATGTGCTGCCAGAGGAAGTGGTGGAGGCTGGTACAATTACAATATTTAAAAGGCATCTGGATGGGTACATGAATAAAAAGGGTGTAGATAGATGTGCGTGAAATGCTAGTAAATGGGACTAGATTAATCTGGGATACCTGGTTAGCATGGACAAGTTGGGCTGAAGGGTCTGTTTCCATGTTGTATATCTCTATGACTCAATGATTCTGTAAGAGTGGGGAAGTCTTACTGCAACTGGGCAGCACGGTGGCTCAGTGGTTAGCACTGCAGCCTCACAGCGCCAGGGACCCGGATTCGATTCCAGCCTCGAATCACTGTCTGTGTGGAGTTTGCACATTCTCCCCATGTCTGCGTGGGTTTCCTCCCACAGTCCAAAGATGTGCAGGCTAGGTGGTTCGGCCCTGCTAAATTTCCCCAAGTGTTCAGGGGTGTGTGGGTGATAGGGGGTTGGGTCTGGGTGGGATGCTTCAAGAGGTGGTGTGGACTTGTTGGGCAAAATGACCTGTTTCCACACTGTAGGAACTCTAATCTAAAACTGTACAAGGAGTAGTTTTGATCCACTTTTTTAAGGAAAGGTATTATTTAATTTGAACCTGTTCAGAGAGGGTTCACGTGGGATGATTTCTAATATTGAGAGATAATCTTATGAGAAAAGGTTAAACAGGTTGGGCTTCTTCTCATTGGAATTTAGAAGAATGAGAGGTATTCTTATCTAAACATATTGGATTCTTCTGGGGTTTGATAAGGTAAACGCTGAGAAGGTGTTTCTCCTCATGGGTGAGTCTAGGACCAGAAACCGTAGTCCCAACATAAAGGGGCACCAATTTAAGACTGAGGTAAGGAGGAATTTCTTCTCTCAAAGGGTTTTAAGTCTTTGGAACCACAGGAATAGGGTCCTTGTGCATATTTAAGGCTCAGACAGATAGATTCTTGATAGTAAGAGAATCAAGGGTTAAGGGGAAAGAAAGTGGATGTGTGGAGTGTCAGATTAGCCATGATCCTACTGAATGGCAGAGTAGGCTCAAGCGGCCAAATGACCTATTTCTTATGGACTTATGGCCCCTGGCTATATTTGGAGTGATAGGGATGTAAGTTTTTATGGTAAATATATGATTAACTGGTCATTTCTAAAAGTTCAGAAGGCAGGAAGTTAGAATTTGGTGATTGTAAAGTGCTAAGGGGGAAAGCATTGCCTGGTACCCTTAAAGGATTATGTACTTTTTCAGTGCTTAGAGATTTAAAATGGAGGCCGGTAAACAGCAGCTTGATAGTTTGCTCGTACACGGGGAGTATCCGAATTGAAACATGTGTATGGAAATGCCGTACAGTTAGCAGGCCAAGAGCAGGCTTTTTTTTAAACCAAGTCAACAGGCCTTTGAATTTAGCCAATCAATTTGAAGCAGGTATTTAGATACTAAAGACCTATTAAACTTAAGTCATGATTTTGAAAACATAGGACCAATCCCATTGTTAGAAATGTTGATATGTCATCAAGGTCATAAAGAGAAGGGGCAGTTGGATCCTAGACCCCAGATCCCAGGGCTAGCTGCCATCTGCCAGAGCTAATGGCCCTCAGCTCTCAAGAGAGAATCGTTGGCTCTTGCAGCCTCCTCTTTGTTTTAGAGAAAGCATCACCTAAATAATAATGGTGCCAACGGCACAACTAGTTTATATTCCTGACAGAACAATCAGCAGAGAAGGCACAGAACATTCTGTGTTTCCAGCAGCATAGGGTGGCATGGTGGCTCACTAGTAAGAGCTGATGCCTCACAGCACCAGGGACCTGGGTTTATTTTCACTCTCGGCAACTGTTTGTGTGGAGTTTGCACATTCTCCTCATGTTTGTGTGGGTTTCCTCCAGGTGCTCCAGTTTCCTCCCACAATCCAAAGATATGTGGGTTAGGTGGATTGGACATGCTAAGTTGCCTGTAGTGTTCAAGAGATGCCTAGATTAGTGGGGTTAAAGGGTTTGGGCCTGGGTGGGATGCTCTGAGGGTCAGTGTGGATTTGTTGGGCCAAAGGGCCTGTTTCCACACTGTAGGGATTCTGTGATGATTCTAGAAGACACGTAACCTGGCAGTAATTTAGGAGACTAAATTCTATTTTTTAATACATGTGGGAATTGCATTTATTGGAACAGCATAGGATCTTGCTTTATTCAGGAATAGTTTGTAGTCAGAAGGGTTTTACTCTATTTGTTAATAGTTTAGTTAATTTGTTCACTGTTAGGGTTAGATAAATAGCTCATTACTTGTTGGTTTTAAAGTGAGTGTCAGGGATTTATTTTGTTTCACCACTGAAAGTTGCTGTAAAGCAGGTTACACCACTTTTCATAGATAGTAGGAATTGCAGATGATGGAGAATCTGAGATAACAAAGTGTGGAGCTGGATGAACACAGCAGGCTAAGCAGCATCAGAGGAGCAGGAAAGCTGATGTTTCGGGCCTAGACCCTTCTTCAGAAACCTTGTGATCTCAGATTGTCCAGCATGTGCAATTTCTACTATCTCTGAAACAATTTTAACCACCACTGCAATGCCTCTTCTAAAGATGCCTACCTTGAAGAAGTTACCCTCCTCGCTCTGGGATTTTCTGAAGAAGGGCCTAGGCTCGAAATGTCAGGTTTCCTGCTCCTCTGATGCTGCTTGGCCTGCTGTCTTCATCCAGCTCTACACTTTGTTATCTCTACGCCACTTTTCATTACTCCTTTTATAGATTATAGGATGAGGTGCTCCTCTTTGGCGTTTCAGTTTTAGTTCTCAGAGGGTGGTCAACCTCTGCATTATAACAGGTTGGGGGCTCGTCTGAGATTTGGACAGATTTGAATCTACTGAGGGTACAAAAGTCCCAGCTGATTTAAACATACTTGGGGACTAGTGTCCTAGATCTTTTGCTAAAATTTAAGTGAGAAATGAAAAATCTGTTTAATTTCAGTTGCTTACTGTTGGTTAAATCAAAAGTGAGGAGATGACTCTTAACTTTGCTAAAGAGGTTCTGGGGGTCGAAGATGCTTCCTGAATTTGCCAAGAAAGTCCAGAAAAACAGAAGAAGAAACTTGTAGAATTAGTGTACAGGAAAAAATTAAGTTTAATGAAGGAAATTAAAAATTATAATGGAGTAAGGCAAGCAGTTAGGTATATCAAAGAAACCGTCAAATGCAGTGGAGTTAGAAAAAATTAAACTGCAAATGGGACAAATGGAGTTAGAAAGTGAACTTAAAAGGCTGGAGTTAGAGGATAAAGAAAGGGAAAGAAGATTCCTAGCTGAAGCAAAAGAAAGGATAACCATGGCAGAGGATAAAGAAAGGGAAAGAAGATTCCTAGCTGAAGCAAAAGAAAGGATAACCATGGCAGAGGATAAAGAAAGGGAAAGAAGATTCCTAGCTGAAGCAAAAGAAAGGATAACCATGGCAGAAGATAAAGAAAGGGAAAGAATGCTCGAGTTGGAAAAGATGAAGTTGGAACTTGAAGCAAAATGACAGAAGTGAAATATGAGATAGAAGTAATGATGAACAAACTCATCGTAGCCAACAGCCTAGAAGGGATATTTACAAATACGTACAAATATTACCAAAATTTGTAGCTGCCTTTTTCATTTCTTTTGAGAAATTGATTAAACAGATGAACTGGCCAGAGACTGCGTGGGTAATGTTAATTCAAACTAAGTAGGTAGGCAGGGCTAGTGAGATGTTTGAAGTGCTTTCAGAGGTGGTGTTAGGAGAAGACGAAGAAGTAAAACAGGCTATTTTGAGTGTCAATGACTTGGTGCCAGAAGCATTTGGACAATTGTTCAGATATGTAAGAAAGGAAGCAGGTCAGACTTATATCGAGCTTGAAAGAATTAAACAAAGCAACTTCCATGGTAGACAGATAAGAGCATTAAAGATAGAAATGACATATGAAGCTCTTCGAGACATTATTCTTTTGGAAGATTTTAAAAACTCACTTCCGGAGGTGATAAGAACTCATGTTGAGGAACAGAAAGTTAAAACAGTGAGAAGAGCTGAGGAGATGACGTATGAATACACATTACAGCATAAATCGAAATCTAGTTTCTGACAGGAATTTCATTCCGTGCGGGACACAAATTGGGAAAGAGGCAGATCCTTCAATGAAAAAACAAGAAGTAGATCATACTGGGAACAGTTTAACAGATGTGAAAAAAGAAAGCCAAGAGATTGGAAAAGAGGTGAAAGATCTCAAGTGTCTTCACTGCCATAAGGTGAGACACACACAGGGTCACAGTGCTGGTGGTTAAAGAAAGACACTGGGAAAAGGCATGTGATAAAAGAGGTGAAACCAGTGGGATTAGTTAAGGTAGTGAAGGAAATCCCAAGAGAAGTGGAGGAACTGCAGGAGAGTGCACAGCCTAGTCACGGGCTGGATAGTAAGATAGCACCCAATCTTTTCAAAGGCTTCACTTGTATGGGTAAGATTTACTCAGGTAGAACAGGGGGAATAGATAAAGAAGTTAAAATACTGAGAGACACAGGAGCTCTTCCGTCTCTAATAGTAAGAAATGAAAATACTTGCACTTTCTGAAACCTTCTGAAATACCGTCTGAGACAGTGGTAATCTGTGGAATAAATTGGGAGAGGAGTAGTGTTTCCCTGTGTAAGATAAGACTGGAAAATCCAATCAAGTCTGGAGAAGTGATATTGGGAGTATGATGGAAAGAATGGCGATTCCAGGAATACAGTTTATTCTTGGAAATGATATAGCTGCATCACAGGTGGGAGTGATGCCCATTGTAGTGGAAAAGCCAAAAGAAAACCAGGGAACTGAGGAGTGAAAAGAAAAATGCTCTGGAATTTTTCCAGACTGTGAAGTGGCAAGATTCTACAGCTGTAATTTAAAACAAGAAGGGAAAACATAAGAGAAAGATAAAGGAGTTGAGGCCCAGTTAGCTGGCACTCTGTTTGATGAGATGGTAAAGGATCAGGCAGAGGTGTTTAGTTACAACAAGAAGAAGCAACAATAAAGGATTTACATCATAAAGCCTATTCTGGAAAGAAATCAGAGTGTATTCCAGAATAGTATTACCTTAAGGATAAAACCTTAAGGCAGAAATAGCGATCTTGGCCGGTTAGTGCAAATGAGATATGGGCAGAAGTTCACCAGATTGTGTCGCTGGTAGGATACAGACAGGAAGTATTGTGGGTAGCACACAGCTTGCCTGTAGGATGTCATCTAGGAGTGAGGAAGACTCAGGCTAAGATACAGAAGCATTTTTATTGGCCTTTATTGGATTGTACAAAGAGGTAGTTGAATTTTGCCGTACCTGTCATACATGTCAGATGGTAGGAAAGCCACAGACAGTAATAAAACCAGTACCTTTGATGCCAATTCCCACATTTGAAGCAACTTTTACTTGAGCTATAATTGATTGCATCGGTCTCCTCCTTAAAACCATAAGTTAAAACCAGTATATACCAACTATAATGGACGTGTCCACCAGGTTTCTGAAGGCAATTCCACTGTGGAATGTGAAGGCAAAAGATCATGGAGGAATCGCTTGCTTTCTTTACCCATTATGGAATGCCCAGGGAGATTCAGTCAGACCAAGAGCCCAATTTTACTGCATAATTAATTTAGGAGGTCATGGATAGTTTAGGCATTGAGCACTTTAAATCAAATGTGTACCATCCTGAATCCCAGGGAGCATTGATAAGATGGTATCAGACCCTAAAGACAATGTGGAGGGCTTCATGCCAGGATTACCCAAATGATTGGGATAAAGGTACCCCATTTATATTATTTGCTATTAGAGATGCTCCAAATGAATTGACTCAGTTTACTCTATTTGAACAAATATTCAGATATGAAGTAAGAGGGCCTTTAAAAATAATTAAGGAAGAGTTGATAGGTAGTCACCAACATCTTCAACCTCTCCCTCCTACAAGCTGAAGCCCCCACCTGCTTTAAGAAGACCACCATCATCCCCGTATCTAAGAAAACACATGCAATGCGCCTTAATGACTACCACCCAATAGCTCTGATGTCGATAATCATGAAGTGCTTCGAGAGGCTGGTCATGACCCACATCAATTCTAGTCTCCCAACCTGCCTCAAACCCCTACAGTTTGCCTACAGGATTTTGATGTGCTTCAGAATAAATTGAGTAATGAGGAAATCCTTAAAGAATGGGGCAAGGTAATGAGCTATCTGTCCCAGGAACAGAGAACTTAATTGAAAGACTTGTTATAGTATATTTATAGTATAGTACTACATAGTACCTATGTATAAATAGGATGGGGAGGACTAATGCCACAGTACATGAGGTCGGCTTAGGGAATTTTGTTCTGATAAAACATCATCCCTATAGGCTTAATCTACTCAAAGCAGCACAGGTTCAGAAGGGACCAGAAGTGATGCTCTGAGCAACATCTCAGAGACATGTGAAAGCGAGTGGAATTTGTTGATTGCGTTGGATCCCAAACCTGATGGTACACGATTCTGTAGAGATTATTGGAAGGACAGTGCTGTGACCAAATCTGGTTCATACCCAATTCCAAGGCTGGAGGACTGTGTAGAAGAACTCAGCTAAGCCATTTACATCATTAAGTCGGAATTACATCATGATTACTGGCAAGTACCTTTGTCAGAGAGAGCAAAAGAAGTTTTTGTTTTGTAACCCAAGTGGGCTATATCAATTTAAAGTAATGCCCTTTGGGATGAAAATCACACCAGCCACTTTTTAAAGGCTTGTAAACAGAATTGTTGCAAGATTGACTAATTGCACTGACTACACAGATGACTTAGTGATCTTTAGCCACTCATGGAAAGATCATGTGGAGCATTTGGCAGAGCCCTTTGAGTGACTACAGAAAGCAAAATTGGCTATAAACTTGGCAAAAATGGAAATAATGAAAGTGGAAGTGGCATTCTTAGGGCAAAACATCAGATACGAATGACACTGAGGAACATGAAGATGAAGGAAGTGCTATGATTCTTAGTACTGAGCAGATTCTATAGGAAATTTGTACCAAACTTCAGTAGCATAGTTGCATCTTTGACGGGTTTGTTAAAAACAGAACATGAAATTTCTGTGAACAGAACAATCCCAAGAGGCATTTGAGAATTTAAAAGCAGTGTTAACCACTTTTAACCAATTTTAGCTGCACCAAATTTTTTCAAACCCTTCAAAGTCGTCTTCGACGCAAGTGAGATAGGTGTTGGAGCTGTGTGGTTGCAGGAGGCTGGTTGTAGAATTGAAAGGCAGCTTGGTTATTTTTCAAAAAAGTTCAATATCCACCAGAAAAAAAATATTCAGCCATTGAAAAGAGTTATAGGGTTTGGTAATGGCCTTACAACATTTTTATGTTTGCATTGCAAAACAATGCATCAGAGGTGATTCTGTATACTGATCACAATCTGTTGCTATTTCTGGACACCAGATTATTTTGATGGAGTTTCTTGTTACTAGCATTTAATTTACAGATTGTGTATGTTGTAGGTTGTGAAAGTATTATTGTGGATGCTATATGATGAGTTTAACAAAAAATGCTTATAAAAGATAGAAACAGTAGTGTTTAATGTTATATATAAACAGAATTAGTATAAAATGTGTAACTCTAGATTAATTAAATGATGGAGTTAAGGTTTTAAAAAGAAAAAAGAAAAAATGAAGACAGCTTTTCATAATGATGATTAATTTATTTCTTCAGAGGGGAGGTATTGCAAAGCTGGATAGAGTACTTGTGGATTGGGAGGCAGTACGTTAAAATTTGGTGTTTGTGAAGTGCTGGGGGTGGCGGGGGAGCGAAGCATTGTGTGGTCCCTTTAAAAGATTGTGTGCTTTATCTGTAATTAGAGAGTTAAAATGGATGTCTGTGAACAGCAGCTTGATGAGGTCAAAAATCACATGACATCAGGTCCAACATCTTGAAAGTTTACAAGTGCACAGAGAGTACCCGAACTGAAACATTTGTACTAAAAGGCCATACAGTTAGCAGGCCGAGCAGCAGCATTTTTACCAAGACAACAGGCTTTTGAATTTAGCCAATTAATTTGAACCATGTACTCAGATACCAAAGAGCTACTAAATTTAAGTCTAATGGCTTCGACAACATAGTACCAATCCTATTGTAAAAAATATTGATATGTCATCAAGGGTATAAAAACAAGGGGTCAGTCGGACCCCAGATCCCGGGGCTAGCTGCCATCTGCCATACCTAATGCCCCTCAGCTTCCAAGAGAGAATTGCTGACTCTCACAGGCTCCTCTATGTCTTAGAGGAAGCATCTTCTAAATAACAACAGTACCAACGGCATAACTAGTTAATATTCTTCGCAGAAGAATCAATGGAGAAGGCACAGAACATTCTAGAAGACACATAACCTGGCTGTTATTTTGAAAGAGTGGATTTTTATTTCATACTTGTGTTTATTGGAACAGCGTACCATTAGAATCTTGCTCTCTTTTGGGAATAGTTAGTAGTTAGAAGGGATTTATTCAGTTTGTTAATAATTTAGTTAATTTGTTCACTTTTAGAGTTAGATAAATAAATTGTTACTTTGTTGATTTTAAAGTGATTGTCAGGAATTAATTTTATTTAACCAATACAAGTTGCAGAAAAGCAAGTTACATCACTTTTCAGGATAATAAAATGTGAGGCTGGGTGAACACAGCAGGCCAAGCAGCATCTCAGGAGCACAAAAGCTGACGTTTCGGGCCTAGACCCTTCATCAGAGACATCACTTTTCATATTCCTTTCACAGATTGTAGGATGATGTGCTCCTCTTCAGTGTTTCAGTTTCAGTTATCAAAGGGGTTCAACCTCTGCTTTATAACACATATCAGTAGATAATAATTGAAAAAAAATTACTCTGCCACAGAATTTTCATTTTATTTATTAAACTATTCTAAGTTATTTGGAATAATTGGTCAGTGAATCCACCCTGAGTACATATTCACATTTGTACAGCAGCTCTTGTGAAAGATTTTCACACAGAATGGCACATATGAGTTGAGTCACCAATTTGTTCTGCATCTGAGGGCTTACTGCCTTTTCCCCAAGCGTATTGATCTTTTGTCATGACATTCCCTTTTGTCAAAACTGCCAGCATCAAACTTCCCAACCAATTCAGCCACCATTTCACCTCTAATCGTTCTTTCCTCAGTAAAATTCTCGAAGGTACTGTTATCTCACAGCTCTGTTACCATAACTTCCTGCTGAAACCTTTCAATCCAGCATCCACTCTGCTCACAGCATGAAACCTTGATCAAATTAACCACAGGGCCTCTTTCTCTAAGCACTAGCTACCTCTCCTCACAAAAACTTAAACAATTCACGCCATTTTCACTCACCAATACCGAGCTTCTGTACAAATTGATAGATGATGTTCCTAAATGTAGACTTTCTGTCAATTACCCTCCCAGCACATCAAACTTTTAGAAATCTGTTCTTGCTATTTAGCTTTTTGCATTGTTGATAATCAATTCCAGTTAAGATCCACTGATCCTTTTCCAGGACTACAGAAACTTCATCTTTCAAGCTTCAGCCTGCTATATCTCTCAATACTATGATTCTGATCCATTGCCCAGGAATCAACTTTCATGGTTTTTCATATCATAGAAACTCTTTGATGTGTTATTCTCTACAAACACACTCATAAGTATCAGTTACCTTTTACAAGAATCATTAATCTGTAAAGTACAAAAGTGACCATTTTGACAGTTTAAAATTCAGAGACAAAGCAACTTAAAACATAAAATGAGCATTTGAGCTGGACCCCTTTAAAACTATGCATAGCCATGTCTGTCAAGTATTGTTTAACATAAGCCTAGTGTCTAAATTTGAGGCATTGAGTTTCCTGCAATTGCTCAAAACCTTGTCTAGTTCATAAAAACATATTCATAGTTTGATGGGTGCCTGATACTGTGACTAGATTATACCTTTTGTGAATATTGTAGGAGTTTTGCTTTGTTAACAAAAAGGTGTTTCCATAATAAAACTGGTGGGACACATTGCGATCTGTAATTACATTTATCTTTCATTTAGTCCTAATAGTGAGGTAGTCTCTAATAGTGAGGCATTATATTGACTTATAACTTGCGTCATGACCACTGATCATAACCCTGGATCACCTATGGACATACCAAACTTTAATTACAGTATGTAGTACTTTTAAAGGACATTGATCTAGAAATTGACATTAGCTGACTAAAGAGAGAGGGAAAGGGATGCTCTAAATTTAGAATTGCTCTAAAATGTCACATCAGAAAATGTCTCTGAGATGTCAGAAAGTCTTTACAGGGGTTGGTTTAAAAACTAAGATACGCCCTACAAACTGAATTATAATCCTTTTGGAGTATGTCCGACTGAACGTGATTGTTAAAAAATGCTGGCAGTCTGTATGTTAGATGTATTTGCCTTTCCCCTTATAAAAATACAAAAAAGAAAGAAGTTTAAAGTAACCTTCAACCCTAGTCCAAGTGTGTAAATAGCCTGACGTGCTAGTGTGTGGACCAGTCTACTATGACAATCACAACTTTGAGGATTGCCATTAAACATCCTTGCATAGCAGGTAAAGAAAGGGAGAAAACTTCTCTCATGGTGAGTGCTGTCAGCCAATCAACCACTGTTAAACGAACAAAGAAAGAAGAATTTCAATCAACCTGCAAAGCCAAGAATCTCAACATCAACCAACTAATCAACACCACTGGTTACAAACAATATAATGGCTGTAATGTTCTTCCATCTACTCTTCAAGGATACTTAGTAACAAACAGTATATCTTTTCACTTTTGTTTTTCCCGGACTTACTTCTCATTTCTAAGTGTATGTATGTATGTAATGTTACTTCTTTTTGCATTCAGCGACTGATAATTTTTTTTTAACTTAAGAGCGCTTGGTTAAATTGAATCCTTTAAAGCATAAATTCATTTGGGTTGGAAGAAATGATGACACATAGGTGAGGATCCTTTGTAAATTAACCTTATTGTGACCACAGAAGGGTGGGTGAATAACAAAGGAGGAGCCAGTTCTTCCCTCCTCACCTAAGATATAAAAGTTTGGAGTATCCTGTCTGGAATTGAAATAACCTCAGATATATTGGCCTGGTTGTAACACTTATAACATCAATGTGAGAATTTGATGTGAATCTCACCCCTCACTGATAAACTAAAGAAGGGACTTTGTGCATAACTGAGCTGTAGAGTAATATTTTAAAATGTAGTTGTAGCATCTATGGAAATAAAGTTCATTTGCCAGATGGATCATTGTGTTTGTTCAGACTCAGGTCTGAACTCATGATCTGTATGTTAGAGAAATAAAGTAAAAGAGAAAAGATGCTTTTAAAAAGTGTATTAATATACCTGAAGCATGAGTAGTGCAGCATGTTGAATAATGTCAGAGTTAACTAAAATGCACATCTTATTTATCGATATTTAAGAACCAGGAAGTAAGATTTTCTGCACTTCACGTTTACATTTTTCTACAGAAAAGGTGAATTTCCATCCTCACTGTGTCCAGACACCAATCAGACATAATCATCTCCAAGTTGACTGCGCTGGTCGTGTTTTGATGACACCTGTATTATTAAATTTGCCACAATCTGCTATAAGCTCATTTTCTGGCAGTGTGGTGCATCTGGAGAAATGTGGAGAGAATACATGCACAGCTGACAAGAAAATTGTTGGGAGGCTACTGTGCCTGAAACTTCAACAGGAGGCTGGTAGGGGAAATTAACACCTAATTTTGCAATTCCCCATTTTTTTGCCTGCTGCTTCAGGCTCTCTGAGTTTCGAGTGGGTGGACCAGAGGCCCAAGATCCAGCTCCACACATTACTGATGATGCTTAGAGTGGATAATTTTACAGTAAGACTAGAGAAAAAAGGAAGGACCAAACAACCCACCTAATTTCTATATTTACTGTTTCTGTTAGCCTGTACCTATTGTAGACACAATTTCTCCCTGTCTGCTGGAGAAGCCCTGGAAATCCTGGTACAAGATAAGGATGATGACAATGATTTGGAACCCTTAGAGCCTCAGATGCATGCTTTTTATTATACCAAAGATATTAAGAAATAAGAAAATGCATTTATATCACAATCTCAAATGTTCTGCATTATTTCACATACAACAGATGATGTTCTGATGTTGGCAAATGTTGCAGCACACAGCAATATCCCAAGAATAGCAATGGCCAATTGATTGCTCTTAATAGTATTGATTAAGGGAACGATTTTGGCTGGGACACTACAACAGGGTCACAGTTTAAGATATCATCAAAAGAACAACATCTCCAACAATTCTCCCTCAGTGTATTGTGACCATATGTATTCAAGCCCAGGCATGGGGCTTGAACATATAATTTTGTAAGTCAGAAACTTGAGTTGTGCTCATTGAAGTTAGTTGAACCAAGTTGAGAATTCTTCATGAGATACATAACAGGGGATATGTTTCTGTGTTGTGGGTATTTTCTATTTTTTAAGTAGATATTTAATTCACCACAAATGTTGACAATAACATTCCAAATGGCAGAAGCACAAAATGAGATTTGGATGACAGATTTAGCCTTTCTGTGCCATTGAAGGATAAGGAATTGTCAATAATGAATTAGAGAAAAGGAATTTTGTGAAACAGTCTGAAGTAATGTGCAAGTATTCAAAAATAAGGTTAATAATGCAGCAGAAGAGGTGATAGCTGCAGAACACTGAAATAGCTCTTTGAGAGCTGAGAGTTCAATAAATATCTGAAAGAAAAATAATTTCAAAAATTAAATACAAAAAAAGTGTCACATTCGAATAGAGAGGGGAATTTTAACAAGTTACTGGGTTCTTTGTCTCAATAATGACCCTGAAAGGGGAATAATGCACAATGTCAGCTAGAAATGAACTGCAATCAGCCAATAAGCATTATCATAAAAATATTAATAACTAAAATTATTTTTAAACCATTTAATTTGTCTGGATATTTTAATGCAAAGAATGACAAATAATTGGAAACATTTTCAATTTCAAGAAAGTACACTCTACATAGAAGGTATTAAAATAATCAAGATCATTAGACATGCATCAGCCAATACTTTAGTTGTGTTTTCCTCTTGAAAAGAATGTTCTCTGTGTCAATTTCTTAGCACTGAATTAGCTTTTACTCTACTGCGCTATGAACAATGCCAAGTCCAAGATGGTTTAGGGGAGCAAAAATTTTGCAATGATTGAAGTGCAAGAAGCTGGGGAAGGAGAGCATCATTTGTTTCTCCGATTGAGGGCTTTGTTTAATCAACATTTGAAGAAAGAGGAGCAAGCTTGAAATCTTCTTCCAGATGGCCATGAATAAAGATTACGAAGATGGTGCAATGTTTGTGACAACAACCTGAGACTGTACCTCACTGCTTCTGTGGCTTGTGCCGCAATAACCTAATATTCCTGACTCCTGTCTGATCAATGGTGAGCTTATTCAATGTAAAATTCAACACCACAACTTTGATCCAATGGACTAATGTGTCAACTAGGTAGCAAAGTGGAGTAGTTTGGTGATACAGATTCTTAAAGATCGCTGAGAGGGAGATTTATTCAGTGTTGTGACAAACATTCGGAAGGGACATATTGAGCAACTGGCAGGAGTGGCTAATGTGGCAACGTGCAGCCACCGTGACGCAAGTCCTCCGTTCTTCAGTTTATATGGGATGCCTTAGTGGAGGAGGTCAGTCATTCAGACTGTGATTTGAGAGTAACAATCTCATGAGGAAGCGTTGGAACTTTTTAAAATCCATATAATGTAAGACAACAGGAGAAGTCAATACCAACCTGTATCTACGATTTACAGCAGCAAGTAATTGAACACTGTGAAACAGGCTGGAGAGAGCCTGTACAAACTGGGACATGTGAATGTGAGGCTTATAGTAATTTTACTTTTATGATGTTTCAATGGAACATTTGAATATCAGGTGAAAGTCCTTACTGAATGACAGTGGTGTGTGTTGAATTGAGCATTGTCAGAGGTTGGGGTGTAGTTGGTGGAAAATAGTATTTGAAGAGATATTAATTGTGCTTGGATTCTCATGTGAGCTCATTGTAGTATGGCATGCAGGTGCTTGGGGAACTTGATATCAGGTATTAATGGCCATGACCATATCCACTGACAGAATGTTAGGAGAGCCACTAGCACCTTGTAAATATATTGGATCACATGGGGTATAAACACATCATTCAACTTAAACAGTCCCCATCATTGTTTTTACTTCACCCAAACTTCCTCCTATATTTTAAAAGAACTTATGATTCTATCGCCTTTACCCTTTGATGCTTGTCTGGATTCTCTATAAATGCAGCTGTGCTATTCACATCAACCACTCTGAAAATTAGCTAGTTTTATGTTTTCATCACACTTTAGGTAAAGAAGTTTCTTTTGATTACTTTTCTTTCGATTCAATTGGTTACTATGGGGCAGAATTTTCCCAGCTTCAGCAATGTAGAAATCAAAGAGAAAGTTGGGAAAGTACAGCAAGAATTTAAAAAATCAGATCGAGAAAATGTTCTGATTTTCCCCTGAAATTTAATGGCGAGTTCAGAATCTCACTGGTGAGTGGTGACCACCTTAATTCCATGCACTGATATCTTGTTAATAGCCAGTCTCACTTCATTTCTGTGCAATTCCCCATTCTCCCCTCCTTTCCTTGGAAACTAGATGGCACCAACTGCTGAACTTGTAGTCAGGGCAGTATCTGGTGCCACAGCTCATTGCTTGTTTCTCCAGCCCTTCATCCAGTGGCACAGTCAACACCAGTTCCCTGTATATTTTAAGGACACTATCCTCTTTCATCCTTCTTTCGCACAACTGAGCATTGCAGAACCACCAGCCTCATCACATCATCAGGACAACTCACATATCACTTTAGTCCTTCAGGTCTTCACTTTGGAGCTCAACAGCACTCGTGTGTTGCATGCTTCTGCCAGTTGCTTTGTGTGCAGGGACCCACACATACCTACATATAGAACAGGAGATGCACATAGGATGTCTTTCATGCCTCTTAGCATGTGTGTTTTTTTAGTGGTCATTCACATGATGACTTCAAAGCTAACAGCCTCTGTCACTTGGAAAACCTTTCAGCAAATGGGATCTTCAGCTGTTTCTTAAATGCTGCCAGCTTCTCTCACTGATTTTTTTTAGTGCAGTGGAAGAAGCAGGTATCTTGTCACTGTTTGCGTCACTGAACAGTCAAAGGGCAGGATAGCCACTGTACAGGACTATGCTACCTCAATAAGACACCTACAACTTACACCAGCAGCTTATACAGTAGGCACACAAGCTAAAGGCCATGTCTAGAAGGCAAAGGGAGCCATTTTAGTGGGGTGAAGGATGACTTTAGTTAGTAAGAAGGTGCCACCACAATCAATCTAGGGGCTCGTCTGATCTCAGTCTAGGGAGTTGACCACAGTCAGTCAGATGCTTGGTCTGACCAGAGTTCGGGGAACAGTGCCCTTGTAGTCAAGGGACTGGGCCATGATCAGATCTGGTTTAGTGCAACCACTTTGAGGATGACAAGTCTGTCAGTGGAGATGCTGTGGAAGCATATCTTCCGAGGCACAAAAACAGAAGTTGTCCTAAGGAAGGTTCACTGGACCCAAAACGTTAACTCTGATATCTCTTCACAGATGCTGCCAGACCTGCTGAGCTTTTCCAGCAACTTCAGTTTTTTGTTTCTGATTTACAGCATCTGCAGCTCCTTTGGTTCATATCTTCTTAGGGTTAGACTGTGCTCATTTGGGACTGTCCTCCAAATTTAACCTGGGGTTTGCGCATTAATGTTCAAGAGCCTCAGCATGGGCAGTCCTGGAGAAAGTGGGAAGCTCCAGTCTGGGTGTGGCATTCATTCGACAGGGCTACTGAGTGAAGGGTAGTGGTGAAAGTGTGGAGTTCTAGGTAGAAGAGTGTAATTGTACACAAACAGGAAGGGGCAGGAAAACAGGAGGTGGCAGGAGATGGGGGGGCATTCCCACAATTTACAATCAATCTAGCATTTATGAGGAAAGTAAACAGTGTGGTGTGGTGATCCACATAGCTGTAGGCTTAGGGAGTAAATGGAGAACATTAACAGTGATATATAAGTGGATTAGCTAAAAACAGAATGGAACGTTGAAAGATCACTGGAGACATGGACAAAATAGAATATGTAAGAAAGGGAGTAGGTATCGTTGTTAGTCTCAGGAAGAGCCTGAAACCAACTCACAAGGACATGAAACTGAACCATTGCCATCTTTGACCGACCAAAGGTAAATAACAGTCAAAAAGGCTGCCATTGTATGAACAGTGCATGGAGTAAGATAGTATCTTTCTCATCAGAGTGGAGTATAATGATTTGCATGTGAGGCCATGCCAGGGACAATTGTATTAATCATGTATCCACCAATTATGCACTGCTAATCATCTCCCATCAATCTAATTCTATCGAAAGATCATTCTTTTGGTAACCAGGAACATTACAAATTATGCTGTGTTCTGGAGAAGGGTCACTAGACCCGAATTGTTAACTTTGATTTCTCTCCACAGATGCTGTCAGACCTGCTGAGATTTTCCAGAAAATTCTGTTTTTGTTACAACTTATGGCCTCAAGCAATTATAACTAATCATGATATTTTGCATCAGTTGCCCCCCTGTCACGTTTGAAATGCAAAGTTATGCAGACACAAGCTTTAAAGTCTAACCTGGCTTGACCATTCCTGGAGTGTGTTTCATACTTGACACTGGAACACAATGTTTCAGAGCTGCAACATTCCACACCTAAATGTACGTGTGTTCTGTGATGTTGAAGGATGGCATTAGTTGGGAGTGGGTGCTATCACAGTAGAGATGCTTGCATCTATTTCAACCAATGTCATGTTGGCACTTTGGTTCTGTAACATACATCTACATAAAACACAGAGCTCAGAGCTCCACATTAAAGCATGACATTGACCTGCTTGCAAAGTCAAAACCTTAATGACACAATGTGTGAGGCAATAACATGGTGTTCTGTTTTGATTGATGTGAGAGATCAGGAGTAGCGATACTAATGCACTGTTCTATTTCTGACATTCCCCACTGATTATCTAATCTTGCATCTGAAATCAAGCCAGCATTCAGAGGCATTGCTGACCATGAAGAAGACAGCAAGCGGAACAGTGTTACTAAATCCAGCAACAACAGTAACCCCGAAAAGCTCCTGCACAGTCTCCAGATAGAGAAGGAGCAGCTGACCACCACCCCACCTCCCAAAAGGAGACAGAGGGAGGGATCTGTTCCAGAATCTATTGCCTTATTTTCTATAGCTATTGGAGACACAGTGCAGGAGCAAAAATAAGAGTGCACCAGGCCATCATCACTTAGCTGTGTTATCTGCTGCAGCATGACCTGCACTCAGAACGAATGTGTAGCCATCTCATCCTGATCCCATCAAGGTCACAGCTACCTTGATTTTATATGTCAGTGGATTGTTCCAAAAGGCAACTGTGTTATTAGAAGCCATTTCCTTCAGATTACACCAGTTTATGTGCTTCCCCCATGATGAGGAATGTCAACCAATCCAGGGAGTCCAACTCACTGAAATCTCCCAAGTGCAGGCCACTATGATTGCACCAACGTAGTTTTCAGAGCACCTTATCTTCATTATGTGGAACTTGTGAACTGAAGTGGAACTGGTTGATTGGGGAGTGTCCTTTGTAGCTGCAGACTTTACTTCTTAGGCCAATGGGTAGAGACATGTCAGTCAGTGATGTGCTCACTAGTATGAGCTCCAACGTCTAATCTAGAATGTGAAAACACTGAGGTGCAAGTCTCTGAGCTGGTGCAGGAAAAAATCTTGTTAGTGCATCCTCCGACAATTGAATTGTTTTCTTTTCAAAGATGGAGCTGGAACTGAAGGTTTCTGCTGCTGGCATCCTTGTTATTCTAGGCTCTGAGTCCCAGTAGTATAAGAGAAGAGCCTGCATAGTTGTGTAAAAGGGCTAAAAGCTTCTTCAGAAGAAGACTGACATGCCGCTGGCATTAATGGGAGACCAGTGGAGCCTAGCAGTAAGAAGGTCATTTGATTGGTTAGACATGAAAGTCTTGGCATTCCCACATGGGTGGTCACCCTTTGTTGGCCAACCCCAGCATTTTATTCTCATAGAGTGCGAGGACCCCCATGTCTGACATTGTGCTGCTGGTGTTGGCCTGCCCTGACCAGTTGTGCAGCATTCTTAACTTGTAATGACACAAAAGGAGGTTTAGATACGATGGAAGTGAAAGGGATACGTGATGTTGGCAATATAGAGGCATGAGAGATGGTGAGGTGTTTCCATTGAGTGAGTAGGAAGCTTACAAGGCAGAAAGGTTAAGTTTTGTTTTAATTACATGAGCAGAGCTGTGACCCTTCCTCACCTGGTTATAACTCAGTTAAAAAAGTGTTTTTTTTTAACTCGACTTGTTGATTGATTAATTATTTACCTATTACTCACAGCAAAAATAATTAATTACATTTTTAATTGGGAAGCAGTATTGAGTTGTGAGAAAACTTAAGCATTTGTAGTGACTGACCAAGGAGGGAACCAATTCACCCAATCTCACCTACTTAGTTTTGTCAGATAAGTTACAACTATTTCTTTACCATTGTCTACTCTCTGTGCTACCTTCTCAAAACATTCAATGTGTTTGGTTAAACAGGATATCCCCTTTTAACCTCTACTGACTGGCACACAGACTGGAGACAAAGTCCCTGAGTGCAGACTGGAGGCAATTCCCCGTCATGGTCTAGAGGTGAGCCCATGGCATTGTATTGATGTGAGATCTGACGTGGATTGGAGTTGTGCAGACTGGGGTGGAAGAACTGTAAATTATATACTTTATATTTATTTATTTTTGTATTTTATTCCCATGCTGGACTTTTTATTTATTAATGTTTCTATTTTACACTGAAGGATGTGCAATGAAATATCTTAAGTATCTTTAAGTATCTATGCCTTGGTATCTTTTTATACTGAAAGTGGCACTGTAAGTGGCAACTTGTAAACTTTTCACTGTACACATGTGAGAACATGTGATAATAAAGCTATTTCAAATTCTAATTTGAATTCAGTTTAAATTCATTATCATATTTCTCGATATTCTGCTATTCTGTACTTTAGAATCTGACTAAAATGTTTCACTATGACTGATGTTAAGTTAATTATTCCAGGTATTTTCATATGCAGAGAAACATATACCGCCTTCCTTTCTAGAGGTCCAATGCCTTCTGCCAGCATCACTCACACTCACAAACTGTTCAGCTACCCAGGAGCCAATCAGATAGTTGTTGGCAGGCTGATGACTTTTGTCATTGACAAGTGGTCACCACTCCACAAACCAATCAGTTACTTGTTGTTGGCTGAATCTCTCTTTGTACACACTCCTTGGTGCCAGCCCATCTGCAAATGGCCTCCCCCATTAGTTGAACAAAACAGTAGTGTAAACACCACTTAGAATGAGTTTCAATAATTTGCTTTTAAAAGGTGCAGCAACTCCTTCCGCAACTCTTAGTTTTTAAAACAGTCCTTTTCACATTTTAATCCACAATTAAACCCACATGTAAAAAACTGTGATGTTTGATTAAATACCAAAGTGAAATCATTATTTAATTTGCCATCCCTCCTCTGGTATTATACAACGTTTCCCTTCATATCATTCCTTTTTTATGGATGCCTCTCTAAAATATTTTACTATTTCAATCTCTACACCTTGATAACTTAATCCTCATTCCTTTTAGTCTTTTTTAATTTCTATCCTAATTGTTACAAATATGAAGCTTATAAAATTGAAATTACAGATGACTGAAATTAATGAAACATTGAAGTCTCAGATTGACAACAAAGAATTACAATTAGGTAGAAATGAATTGAAACCACCTGGATTAAATTTCCACAAGTATCAAAGCAGAATGCAACAGCAAGATGAAACTTCCCTATAATGTTCATGCTTTAAAGTAAAATGATGTGGATGTAACTGATGCTAATACTGTGGAAGAATTTGAGTTCTGAAATGTAAATTGGACGTTCACAATAATTAAACTGTTGCTCTTGTGAGAGAGGAGTTGAGCAAAGTTTGTGCTGAATAGGGAAAAGAATTTAAAGCAATTCATGAACAGGCTAGCACAAGGTATCTGTATTATCTGATCATCGACATTACCTCGAGGAAATTCTTAAAGCAGCAAATGAAGACAATAATCCCATATTTGAACAGAAGGAGAGTGGTTCAATTGTTTGGCTAGCTGAGACTTTTCTTACATGAAACTACACGAGAAGAGGAGTTATGACAGGATTTTGTTTCAATTTGCAGCTTATGTCTAATTGACTTCAAAAATCAAAGAGATTGTCAACCAGTCACCATGTGTTTCTTGACAAAGTTACTCAAATGAACCAATTATGCATCTTTAAAGCATGGTGATAGGAAAACTGTACAAACTGTGCTAAGTGAGAACGGTGTTATGTTGAAATCCACCACAAACGAATAGATGGAAGGGGAGAGTGCACAGTGCTTAGAGAAATGTGCACACAAGCCGTACAAGATGAGTCTGGGGCTATTGAGAACTAACAGTCTCCAGTGGCCAGAGGCACTATGAGCGAATAGACCACATGGTCTTGTTTTTTGTAAATGGTATGACACACACTCGCATAGATATATCCTGGCTAAGGAGGTTCTGTCATGACTGTGTGATGTCACCATTTGTGTACTCAGGCAGTGATCTTTAGCAGTCACCTTGATATTGGCAACATGCATTTTCAAGAGAAAATGCAAACAGGTTATGTACTGATCTCCTTAGAAACTGATGATTTTAAAAGGTATTTGAATTTCCAGTGAAGATCTTTCTGAAGAGTAACTCAAACAACAAGGTCTTAAGTTTAAGTCTTTTACTGTAACAAGCTTAAAATAATATCGACCAAGCTGTAATTTTGCAAAGCAATGAAAAATTTAGCTTGCAAGGACTCCCGGTTTAACTTTTAAAATTTCTTAAAATCTATCTAATATTTATGGGCCAGATATCCAGTTAGATTTAGCTATCCTCCAGACGCCTATCTACATTTTATCTTGGAATTAAATAGACAGTTTAAAGTATAACAGTCTGTAAAATCTGATATTCCTATGAGTTTTAGAAACTAGTAATCCATCCAAATTAAGCACAACTCTTCAGAACAACTTACACATTTCCTCCAGTGTGTCAATTTGATCCTCAATATCTACATAACAACCAGGTGACTGATACTTGTTATACATCAGAATTTAGAACAGGCTAGATGGCTTTATTATTATTTAATTTTACAATAAATCAAACAGACATTTGTACAATCATAACAATCATTAACTTTGCATTTGATTCCAGATCCACAGCAATGTGGTTAACACTTAATTAGGGACGATTAACAATTGCTGGCCTACACAGTGATGCTGACATCATGTGAATGAATAAAAATCAACATTTTAAAGATGTTTTAAAACTTTTTCTCTCTGTTCAGATGAAAGAGTCCCATGTTCCAAACCTTCCTTCATAATTACAACTGTCTTCCCATTGAATCTTCAATGGTACCTGTCCACACAAATATATAGGGCTCACTCAATAGATTCTCAGAAAATCCCCAAGCAACATTTTAAGGTTCAAATAGCCTGTCAGCTCTTTAACGATATGATTGTCACTGATCCTAGGTTTTACAGGGTACAAAGCGGGGGAAATGGAGACTTACTAATGGAATTTGCATTTTCATTTCAAGGATGCTGGATCTTTTAAAATTTCAAAATATGCTTTATTCATAAAAATATACACATGTACAGTCACGAAAGCAATTCAATTCTGTACAGTAGCATACGAAGAAAACAAACAAACATTCAAGTTTGACTATCCCCAACAAACAAAATCAAAAGCATCACTTATATGCGCAAAATTAAATTTACATATATTTGAGGTACCAGGATGGTTTGGTAACTGAACAGACCCCCAGTCAAGGCCACAGGAATAAAGGGGAAATTAGGCTTCCATTATGTAGAGCTTTGACTAAAACTATTTCAGTGTACTGCATTCCACTTTGGGCAACCTACCTCGGAGTGAATATATTAGCCTTTGAGAGGGTGCAGCACAGATTCACCAGAACGAATACCAGGGATTAAAGGATTACATTATGAGGACAAGTTGTATACAACCAGCTTGTACTTGTTTTAGTTTAGAAGATAGATAGGTGATCTAAATGAGATCTTGAATTTGGCATCAATGAAATGGGTAGATGCTAAAAACCTATTCTCTATGGTGAAGACATTTTGATCAGGGGCATCATTTCATAAGACTTATGAAAGGGAAATTAAGGTGCACTCTTCCACAAACTGGTGGTGAAAATCTGGAATCCCCTTTACAAAATGGATTGAAAGACAGATAGATGGAGCTCTGCTACAGATCAGTGAAGGTTGACTGGTGTGTTCCCAATCCCACATTTATTTTACTCCAAATTTCCACATCCTTCTCAAGTTATTACATATCTTTAAATTGCACTTCTTTTGTAACAAATAAGGCAAAATACCTGCAAACCTCACTGCTACTTCAGTAACACATTGTTTTTATTTTTCTTCCTCTCATTCTTTTTGAAGACTTTCTCTGTTTCTTTTGCTAGTCTTCTTTCATCCCTGTTCTCAGTCACCCTCATGTATTGCTTTCTTTCTGTATTCTTGGCAATTGATTTTTTTTTAATGTCTCCCCCACTTGACAGGCAATGGGCCTTGAAATAATACCACAAGATGCCAATATCCTGTCCCCAGGTCACCCTTTATTTACACCTGGAGAGCCCTTGACACTAATCCAGCTTCCTTAGAGTCAGCTCTCAGAGTGAACAGAATCTTTGACTCTCCCATTTATATCTGTCAGCCAGGGCTCCCCGTTTGGACCAGATTAACAGCCCCAATCAGGGAACTAATATTCTACAAGGCCCACTTGGTTTACCTCATTACAACCATTACACCCTCCCCCTCTGAAGCATTTATGTTTTATGGTAAATCCTCACTTAAAGTCTGAGGAAGAGTCACTGGACTCAAAATGTTAACTCTGATTTCTCTCCATAGATGCTGGCAGACCTCCAGAACTTTTCCAGCAATTTCTGTTTTTGTGCCTCGCTTAAGGTCCTTTCACTGAAATCATAACTTTCAAGAATGTAGCCATGAATTTAAGTGAATGACAGATCACCACAGGAATCAGTGTTAAATGCAATGTTCAATTCTTTTGTTCATGTTTTGTCTGGAAAAACAATATACAAGCTGAGATTCTATACCGTACATGAATTTGATGATAATATGTATTCCTGGATGACATAACTAACAAAGTAAAGTTTGTCAATAAATATAACAAAAGTTAAAACAATATACGCTACCTTTTTAACAGTCAAAAAAAATACAATCACCTGAATTTTGGATTGAACAGGTACAGTCTAGTAGCAGAAGTTTGTCAATGCATAGAACTGCAGAGTCCTGACAATGAGCAATTCCTGGTGTTGGATGAAGCCCGTCAATACGAGATCAGAACAGCAAGCAGGAGAAGGGATTAACTTCAATGATGAAGAGAATGGGGGAGGAATTCAAGGCCAGGCTGGTGGGGGAATGTCGACAAAAACAAATCTTGAGGGAGGCAATGTCAAAAGGAAGCAATGCCAAAGGGCGGAAGCAAGGTCAGGGAGGAACTATTTTTGGAAGTTGAGGTGAGTGTGGAGGCAGCAATGTAAATCTGCATTAACTGTTAAATGCCAATGTAATTCAAGGAAACAAACCTTTAAAATAAAATGCGTTGAAACAAAATGATGCTACATGGAGAATCTGGAAGTGAAGGTCAACTGTGTTTATCATAGAATGTCAGGGAATCATAGAATCCTTATAGTGTGGAAGCAGGCCATTCAACCCATCGAGTCCACACTTACCTTCCAACCAGCATCCACCCAGATCCACTGCCCCCCCCCAACACTACCATATCCCTATAACCCCACATTTCCTATGGTCAATCCACCTAATCTGTACACCTAAGGACTATGGGAGGAAACCACAGCATCTGGAGGGAACACACACAGACATAGGGAGAACAAGTAACCTCAACATAGACAGTCACCCAAGGATGCTATTAAACACACGTCACGGGTGCTGTGAGGCAGTAGTGCTGGCCACGGAGTCACTATGCCATCTTCTTCGAGAATCCTGATTTATATCATTAAAATAAGACTATTTTCAGTTAATGCGCCAATCCTTTCACAATCTCCATGAAATAGTCCAGCCTGTACTTCAATGGGAAATGTTGAGCTGCTATTTTCACTACATTACCATTAGTGGTACATTACTTACATTACTTCTGTCATGATAGAAATCATTCACTTCAAAGTTCTCATAGATTTCTTCTGTACTATTCTATCAAATGTGATATAATTTTTCTTTGTTTCAAATTGAGCATGTTACTATAGCAGCCATTTGATAATGTTATGTATGAAATTTAAACCAATATCTCAATATTCATTTAATTTTGAATCATGTTATATCGGTTTCACATTACAGGTGTATCACTTACAAACATGCACAAAATTGTGTAAAATGTCCATCAATGTTCACTCCACCCACAAGATGATGTGACTTTGTACTGGACCCTTCTCACTTTCTGGTGTGAATTTCTATGAGAGCTTTCAAGAAAAAAGATGGAAACTCCCTGCCCAATTCAAAAAAGCCAATTAAACAAGTTTAAGAATTCTAAATAAACAATAACATTAAATTGAATGAAATTAACTAACCCATTTCACCCTTCCCAAAATGTTGTATTGACAACTTCCTTCAGGAATTAGCCCATTACTTCCAATCTGTACTTAACACATCTGTTGGTAACCCATTCTCGAAGCAGAACCATCTGCGAAAATTTGCTTCCTCCCACCTAACTTGACTTTGTGCTCTTATATACTGTGAGGATGCCTAGTTGTCTAACTTTTGTTATCTATTCTTATCTAAATGTTCCATATCCCTTCTTTTTATAATTTTAAAAGCTTCAATTATACAACGTTCAAAGCTTACAACTCACCAAAATTAATAAATTCACTTAAGTTAATTCTGAGGAGACCTAAACTTAGATATGATCCTTGTAGGAGCAAATTACTGCAGATGCTGGAATCTGATGAAGGTCAACTGGGCTTGAAATGTTAGCTTGCTCTCTCTCCATGGATGCTATCTGACCTGCTGTAGTGTCTTAGATGTGACCCTTTGTTGTTCTCCCTGCACCCTCTCTGGAGTTTCAACATCCTTCAAAGGTTAAACTATCTAACAATTTTCCTTTGACTCACATACACTTTTAGTGATGCCTAACCCATGGAGAAAATGATTACCTGTATAAGCATGTCAAATGGTACTCCCACTAGACATTGCAAAGCTCCAAAATAATATTTTTATATTCACGAGTAAATTTGTTAAGGCTGATTCTGGTCTGTAAAGGCTATGTACACCATTAGTTACTTCATGCACCGTTCCACTTATTTAATACTGAAGTAATTCACTTTATATTTTTCCCTGTTTTGAAAACAGGAGTTGGAACAATCAAATATGAATAATAATGTTTTTTTTAATTGTATAGGTGCTGGAGCTAGAATGGTGAAAAGAGTGCAGAATGCGTAGAATTCTAATAAAATTAAATGTCCAAGGGAATAATCAGGAAATATGCAATTTTGTGATATCTATGGAACAAGAAAACTTCCCTATTTTGATGCATGTTTGATGTGCAGTTACTCTATATTTCATTCAATTTCTGTTGCACAGACTAATTGACTATAACTTTCCAAATTATAATACTATAGAGTTCTTAAGCCATATTGATACAGTTAGCTGCCCCGTACAAATTTACCATTACTTCTGACACAACATAATTTTGTTTCCCATAATGACACAAAACATTCGACATTTCAGATCATAAGAAAAGTGAGTTTTCTAAATTCATGTAAAATGAATACCCATGCATGGTGTAAACTAATGTGTTTTAAACTTAAATTTCCTTACCTTGAATACCATGAAAATATGATTCTTTCAATGATCCACATTATCTGTCATCTGAGGTACTAAATTAATATTCTGCATCTGGCCATATTAAAGAAAAAGAAGGTACTGAAATTATGGTGAAAATGAGGATAATTGAGATGCTGGATGGGCTAAAAGTTGTTAAAGGAATTATTGATTATGAAAGCATAAAATTGATAAATCATCAGGTCTGCACAGTATGTTTCTGAGTATATGGAGGCAGTCAGAATGGAAAGTGCAGACAGACTAACCATAACCATCCAATCCTTCTTAAACCCAGCAAATCTGTGTCAGCCAGTTTAACTTCACTGCTAGTAAGGCTTTTAGGAATGAAAACTTGAAACAAAATTACCAGTTAACTTAGCTAAATGTGAAATGAATAAGGAGGGCCAGCACGGTTATATTTAAAGGTAAGTCGTGGTTAACCAATCCGAAGGCTGAACCATGCATATTTTTGATGACAAGTCAGGAACCAAAGACTAGCCAGACTAAAGATTGGTTATTCAAACACTGGCAGCCAGGACAATGTTCAAAATTATGTAATTTTTCAACAGCTTGTACTTATAATGCACCTTTAAATGTGGTAAAATGTTTTAGTGCACAGTAGTATTGTCATCTGAAATAGATAATATCAGGTGACATTCTTGAAGAACTCACTAGATGCCAGTCATTGGATAGAGTTTACCAAACTTTGCAAAGGGCTTTCTCTTCTGAGACTGAAAGAAGATGCAGGCACATTAAATTGTGGTTAGATTGAAATTAGATTGGGTTGAGAAAGTGGCTAGCGGTTGTTGCTTCTGGTGTGTAAGAGAGACATGCATAATTGTAGCTGATGAGAAAGTGTGCAAATAAAAATTTTTATTGACTTTTATTCTCCATTAAGTGGTAACAATCAACACTTAAAATATCTAAACTCCTTTCCTTTTACTCATTTCCTTGCTTATTTTACATGTAATTTTCTTCATATCATTTTATTGATGAAATCACTAATTTATTCTTCCATCATCCATTGCTGTGTCCATCCTGAGGTGTCCCAATGGGCTAGTGAAACAGCTATTTACCCTAATATTTTTTGAAATGATTATTTTCTTCCATTTCACATTGTTTAGTCGCTATAGCACCTATTCATGTATTTCTTATCAATCCTGAAACAGAGAATTTAATGTTTAATCTGATTTATTGGTATAAATGGAAATATGGTGATACATATTTGGAAACAACCAATTTTTCAATAAATATTTAAATCAATTTCTCGAAGTCAATCCTGTTAATAATGAGACTTTTCAAATTAATCCTTAGGAGGGCACTGTACACTAATCCTATGCTGAACAGTATGGTTTCTGTTATAAACCTTAGCTCGTCTTTGCTCTACTGTACAGTTCTGTATTATGATAATGCATATCTTCAATTCTGCTAATCTTATGCTTCATTAACTTTATATACTAAACCAATATAGCCTTACAATTTTGTTCAGACATTCATATACTATAATTAGACAAAAATGTCTTGAGTAATCTGAAATTGTACCGAACTGCCTCTTCTATATTATACTCATCCTTTACTGAAATACCAGATTGTTATCAACTTTGAATAATGCAATGTGACTTAAGATGGACATTGTGCAAATTTGGCAGGGTAATCTTCAGTCAGGTGCTAAACTGACTCAAGGATGAGGTACAATCGCTCTCATATCACTTGATCTTTGCACAGTGTGACATAGAACTTTAGCGTGGTATGAAATCCAAGTTTAAAAGGTACTAAGAGGATCTTGATTCTTTATAAGTTTAATCTTGGATTTTCTTAATGCTTCGGGAATGAAAATCTCCAACCTGCAATCTAACAATAAGACTTTGGTTATTCAGAAACCAAGATTCGTACAATGAACGTGGAGTGGTTTCACTTGAGGCAGACAAACAATGATTCCCACCCAGCAGTTTAATTTTGTTATTTTCCAAAGTGCTTCGTATTCTACAATATGGAAATTCAATATATAGGCAGCCCCTGTGCTCTGTAAATTGGCTTCAAGAGTCAGTGGTAACTCATTTCTACCTGTGCATTTATTTATTCGCTGCCTTGGTTGAATTTTGTACTCCTGCACATTTCCTTATTTTCAATGCAATGGCTGCTTCATTGGTGGATTAATCTAAATTTGTAGATGAAGACCTGTTGGCACTAGGAAGATGTAAACAAATCTATAGGAGCATTTTTTTGTGGCCACAAGAGTTTATACTGAGGATGTCATGAAGGCAGGAGTTTAGATACATTGGAGATAATTTCTCAAACCAACTCTGCAGGAGAATTAGAACCATAAAGTGAAACAACAGACTTTTGTATCTACTATATTTTAAAGTGGCTCTTTACAAATCCTACTTTATCCCTTTCTGTATTTTACTTATTTTGCATTAACCACATATTGTATTATGCAACACCGTTTCCAGGCTATTAAAGCTTAGTCTACTAACTTCATCCACTAATCCTACATTCTACCAACAGTGTTGCATTGTATACCAGTATCAAATTCTGGTTGTACGAGTTTTCTAAACTGTACTTGCTGCTTGAATCAGCGCTTGAAATTATACACAAGTTTTCAGAATGTTCACTCCAACTTATTTTACGCACGTATTAATGCATTTGGTTAAGAAATATTGCTTTCACCAGAAATTAATTTGTTGCACAAAGTTTGCTTTTAAATTGGCTTGAATTCTTATTTTCCACTAAGTCAAATGGAATAATTCCTACTCTACCCTCAAAAGCTCAGAGAAGGAAATGTCAATGAGATGAATACTTTCACCAAAGAATGATGAACAAGTCTGTTTGTTAATAGGTAGCTAGCACCAGGCAACCGGTAGCAATGACCAAACTGAACACCATCATTAATTAGCACAGGCAGTATTAACAGGCAAGATCCTAATTTAAAAGGATATGGCCATAATTGGGCAAAACTCCTGTTTCCAGCTATGTTCCTCAAACTTAATTAGCCGAACCAAATTTTGGAAAATGATGGGCGCCATTGTAATGGCACGATAGAAGTAGAGTTAGATAGTTCACTCATCCTAACGTTATTTCACCGTTCCTGATTTAAGGTTATTTAGCTAGTGGAAGTATCAAACATATTCTAGTCGTGACCTTTTCGGGTTATAATATTACAGTAAGTTTTAATGAATTTAGTTAAATGACTATTTTAGCAAACGAAAACCAGCGTAAGCAGCTTCCGGTTCTGATTTTATCACTGTTATATCCCTTGGGATACCATTTTATTTTGGGCTGAATTTTTTCCGGATTTTCATTTTTAAAGCAGACCTTCGAATTCTTACTTTGTAACATAGACAGGCACAATAATTCATGCCTAAAACGAACGTCACTCGTTCCAAACACTGTGCTAATGCCTGTCAGATATCATCTGCACCTATTCTATTTTGTCGCTTGACCATTGTCTGAAATGTAGCATGAAGGCAAAATACTGCTGGTGCTGGAAATCTGAATTAGACCCAGACAGTGCTGGAGGAGCACAGCAGGTTTGGCCCCATCTGTGAAGAGAGAAGCAGAATTAACATTTCGAATCTGGTATCACTTCTTCAGAACTGGAATATAGAAACACGCCCATGCGACTAACATGAAGTGTGGCATCACGTAAAGGAAGGAAGGGAATTTTTTAAAAGTATGGTGCACTCCTAAATATCTTTAATGATGTGGCTTTGTTGATTTTAAACCATTCTCCTTAAACAAGCATTCACATTTCACTTCTGCAAATATTGATCTTGATCAACTTCTCTTTTTAAACCCTTACAGTTCGATTCCCGAATTTCCCAACTTCAAAACAGGCTGAGTGTGAGGATGTTCTTTTAACAACACATTCTCTCATTTTCAGTTGAATGACTGGCCAGCAATCCTATCTTTTCCTATTCAGGACAGTGAATGATTCTGAATCTACAATGTGACACCACCTAACTTGTTGCTGGAGTGGGAGCTTCGAGACCGGAGAACTGAGCGAGCAAATTTGCCCAGCAGTTTCGGATAGGGACGGGGCAGATATAGAGGGGCTATTTCTTCAGTCCAGTTCAGACTGTGAACTGAGGTGAAGGGGGAGGGGTGTCAGAAGACTGGAAACATTTAACAAGTGGAAAAGGACCTCACTAGTAGTCAGAGGGCGGCGCGTTCGGGCGGTTCAATCACAAAAGTGAATCAATTCCCTTTCTATGGCACAGTATGAGCGCGTCCGCTCGATAAACTCTCATTGGCAGGATCTTCACTTCCTTGCGGCAGACACCTCACAATCTCATGTGCCAAGTGGACAATGTGTGTTTAAGTATAAAAAAAACTATCGAGATAACTGCCTCACAATGCAACACGGACATTGCTTGCTCAATACGAAGCTATAGGAGAAACGGATAGAGAGAGAATCGGTGGTGGGGCGGAGGTTGGGGAATATCTTCATCGCGGAGCAAATTTGCTTGCAGCGCCGAGAGTCTCAA
Source organism: Stegostoma tigrinum (assembly GCF_030684315.1). NCBI lineage: Eukaryota > Metazoa > Chordata > Chondrichthyes > Orectolobiformes > Stegostomatidae > Stegostoma > Stegostoma tigrinum. The sequence goes on along the minus strand of NC_081364.1, from coordinate 27,096,637 downwards.
AACACTGCGCAGATTAAGGTGCCTAAATCATATCGCAGTCCCTGGCACCAAGTGATCGCGGGAAAATACAATCGGGTCCGCATTCATTGTCTAAAATGGGAAGTTGTTAGATCATTCATAGAGAATTCTGCACGCTGTTCGTTAGCACCCCCCTCCCCCTCCCCAGAATAAAAGGTGTGTATGTGTGTGTGTCTGTGTGTGTGTGTGCACTGCAAAGGTATTTAGTGGGTCTGCTGCGTTTTCCCAAACGAACACGCCCAAATAGATTCGGTAGATATATAGAACCTGGGAGAAGATCCAGCTCTCATTGTGGGAATGCCTAGACCCTGTGCGATCTCCAACCTAGCCTCCCATTGCAATCTCCATACGTGTGACACGCATACAGATGATGGATAATCTGTAAAAAAAAAGTGCAGGATATCGATTCTCCCACTGGGATTTACAATACACGCTGGTTTGAATGTGGGTCCACGGTAGCTGAGATCACAAGGGTCAGTTGGTTTCTCAGTAACTTGGACTTGTTTCTGCCTGGAACTCTGATCAACAAGCAGACGAGAAGAATTGCATTCACCACACAATCTGAAGCATGAACCGAAAAACGCGGCGCTGGCTCTTTCACATTTTCCTCTGCGTGGGAATTGTGTATCTTAAAATAGGGTAAGTGACAAAGATTGTCGTGTCTGCATGTGCCAATATTTCGCAGTTCAAGCGCTGACGATATGATTATGTTTTAGTGTCTGTAATAACAAAGTCTGCCGTGCTGCCTAGATCCTGAAAACTGACGAGCACAAGTTGCGTCTGCCCCAGTGCACGCCAGATCCGATCCATTGGGGGAAAGAAAAGTTTATCGCATATTTGAATGGATAGAAACAGAACGGTGTAAATCCACGCATACATTAAGCGTTTGGAAGAGGCAGCGAAAAGCTATTTCATTATCCGGTCTGGGGCTGGAAAATCAATCGATCATGGCATTTTGCGTTTACCAAAGTTGTCAATTTGGACTCAAATGCACCCGATGCCACCGGACTTATCCAAACTTCCCCATTCTCTAGCTCATAAACAGTTTTTATTGTGATTGAAGCCGGATCACAATGCAATTGGAAGCGTTGCTGAGGAGAGCAGTTCTGAAACAAAAAATGCAATGCACAAAGTGGAGCAGGAAACGCGGTTCCTTTTTGACATTGAGGGCTGCTTCGATTCTCCATGCTTTGATATGGAGACCGGAGCTAACAGCCAGCACAATGGGAGAGCTGGGGCTTTGCACGCTCGCGCTCTACGGTCCGTATGGTAGATCGATCACCGCGTACAAATGGGATAGAGCTACCTTGCCGCATTAACCCTAGCTGCTTCTCCCTTTTGCATGTAGTACCTGGCTGGTCAGATCACTCCGAGCTGCTCTCTTTACAACGTGCACGGAGAGATCGGGTATCAAAGTAATGAAGATCCGGAGATTAAAGGGTGCTTTCTTAGGGATGTTAATGTATGAAACCAAATGTTAGAACTGTTCTAATTTGTGAAATAGTCGCTTTTGCTCCAGTAACAGCCCGGTGTTATCATTCACTTGAATATTTTAACAAGTTTGATTGTACATCAGCTTCCACGTTGATAGGTGGATATGACTAATTTAACCGCTTTGTATCAGGATGCAGTTTGAATATTAAAATGAACTCCATTTATTTTCGACCACATTTCCATGTTTAGTTGATGTGGGACTGTTTAGCAGTCAGTGAGCTAAATACTTTACCTGTTGTTATCTGTAGTACACTGGGAAAGCTTACTTTGTGTTTGGTCAATTAATACCTCCCATAATTCTTGGACAATTGTGGGGCTATTTCTGGAGGTCTCGGCGCGAACTGTGGGCACACCTTTAGCTCCAAGTGTTCATCGTTTGTTTGTCTTTTAGCTGATGTGTTTGAATCTAGACATTAAAACTGAAGATCTGTAGAGAGAAGGGGAATTCCGAAAGTCCTGATCCTTGTGCTGGAGAGTTCAGGTCGCTCAGAGTCCAACTTATGAAAAGAAGAGGCCCAGTTAGCTGAGCGCTTCACTCGATGTGGCTGAAACCCACGCAAATGAGATAATTACGAGAAGAAACTGTGCAGCCTTCTCGGAAAACAGCTAGATATGACTTTAGAATGATTCAAGCAGCAAATTGTGTGTTTGGTGTTAATAATTAGCGACGGTGCTTGCTCCCTCTGTTTCTCCTAATATCTGCCTGTTCTTTCCACAGGGGATTTTCTTCGGTGGTGGCCCTGGGAGCGAACATTATCTGCAGCAAGATACCGGGCCTGGCGCCTCGTCAGCGGGCGATCTGTCAGAGTCGTCCCGATGCCATTATCGTCATCGGAGAAGGGGCTCAAATGGGAATCAATGAGTGTCAATTCCAGTTCCGATATGGGCGGTGGAACTGCTCTGCACTCGGTGAAAGGACTGTTTTTGGCAAAGAGCTCAGAGTTGGTATGTAAGAAAATGCAAACTGACCTGTCTATTCTAATCTTTCACAACGTAAGTTGTCAATATAACCACCACACAACAGGGAATTTGTTACGAAATATATAGGCAGGAATCCCCCTCTTCCCACACTACCTAAGTTCAACTTGCTGTAGAGCTGGGTGAACACAGCAGGCCGGGCAGCATCAGAGGAGCAGGAAAGCTGACGTTTCAGGTCCGGACACTTCTGAAGGTCCCGACCAGCTTTTCTGTTCCTAAGATGCTGCCTGGCCTGCTGTGTTCATCCAGCTCTACACCTTGTTATCTCAGATTCTCCAGCATCGGCAGTTCCTATTCTACTTGCAACGTTTTCGTCGATTTCAAATCAATTTCACAGAGTGTGACCATCCGAACACACACCAATTAGGAGGAGGAAAAGGCGATTCAGCCCTTTAAGCCTGCTTAGCTGTTCTGTTTGTAAACTCACACCCACATGCCGGCTTACCCCAGATGACCTTTCATTTCCTATGTTGAACTGGAATGTACCTCCGTCTTAATCCAAGGACTCTGCTCCCCACCTACTCAGGAAGAAAGTTTCAAAGACTCACGACCCTCCCAGAGAGATGGAGAAAATCTCGTCATTCTGTTTTAAACGGATCACTCCGGATTTTTAAACTGATGTAGATTATCCCCCAAGAGGAAGCACCCTTTCCATACCTACCCTGTCAAGACCCATCTGGTTCCTGTATGTTTCAAATGACCCATTTCTCACTCTACTAAACTCCAGCGGATAGAAGCCTAGCTTGCTCAACTTTTCCTCCTTAGACAACATTCAACTCCCTCCCCCACACCACACAACACAACACAATTCAAGGTATCAGCATGGTAAAGATTCTTTGAACTATCCCCAACACATATACATCCATAAGTAGTTCCAATGGTGAATCAGTCCTTGTGAGTTATCAAAATAGCCACTAGCTGAAAGTTTGAGTAAACTATCTTGTGTATTAATGAGGCATTTACTGTTTGTGAGTCATCCCCTGGAGAGTCAGTATCTGGACATATGATTCACCTGCAGAATTTTCAGGTCAATTGAAATGCTTGATTTGTTTAAGGATAAACCTAAGCGCGTCTTTAACGTGTGTTTTGGAAAGTAGCTCAAATCTTTTTATGATGTGTATATTTTGAATGTTCTAACATGAAAAAAATCAAAGAGATTCTCTGCCAAGGGCCGGATCCGTCTTAAACAACCACCGCCCCCCCCCCCCCCAACCCCCGTGAGGTTAGTTGCTGTGAGGGCCCATATCTAGAGATCTCCATTGACCAGTCAGATTCCCTCAGACAGCAGTGCTCCTCCATTACCTTTGGAGCTGAACCAGCAACATCATGTTGTTTCTTAATGACAACACACAGGTAGCCGCAGTTCTTGGAGTGTGAGCAATGTATTAAAACTTCTGCCAAACTTGAAAATCCGCCAAAGCAAGAGGATCCCTGGCTACCTTTTGAAAACCCTAGTGGTGATTGACTTTTAAACGGATAACTGCGGTAGCAGCCCAAGGCCTAATTTTTGCCATAAATAAAAGCAGTGTCTTAACTTGTTTCTCAAAGCGAATTAGCAGATATAAATCATGTGGTCACTCTGAATCAGTCCTCATGGTTATCTTTCTTTTTGTTTCCATTGAATAAAGGATGGGTATTGGCTCGCCTGTGCTGTTTCTGTAAGAGTTCCTTGTCTATTCCGTCTCCTCCGGTTTATACACTTGTGTAAAAGTATCTAATCTTTGGCACGCACTCAAAGGAGATGGCAGCAAATTAGAGAACAGCAGGTTCCAGAAGATACCAGCCTAGAGGGGAATTTCATTCATAATACACGACATTGAGGAAGCCAACAACAGATTGCAGAGGCACATTTCGATAATTCGCGACTCCCATCAGCGGGGAGTATTTCCTCTGGTTATATCGTTCCGGGGAGAACCCTTTCAGGTTCTCTACCAGCCAGATCCCTTCTTGCTGGCCTGTGTGTCTTACTCTCGTCCCCGACTTTCCCACTGTCAAAAGGTGCCACATTTCCATTTCAGTCACACTTAAAGGGTGTAAACACGCCCGGCTGCTAATACTCACACACAGGCGTGCAAATGTGTCACAAAAATGCGAGAGGAAGGCGTGCCGTTTTGGTAAGTCGCGTAACAACAGCCCAATGTTTCAACTGTAACTGAAAGCAAAAATCAGGAATGGCCATTTGTCGCCCATGTCACCAGCTCGAAGTGCGCATTAGTTCACATCAACAGCAACTTAATAAACAGCCTCATCTGAAATACTTAATTATCTTCGAATGCTAAACGGTTAAGCATAACCGCCTGCCCGAGGTATTCTATATTCTGGGTTGAATTTACAGTTTGGCTCATAATATGCAGTGAACACAAGGCATATTGTGTAAAACCAACGCCAATTTTGTTTTCCACATTTCGAAGTGGATCTCAACATCTTGCAACCTTTCATTACTTGCAAATTTCCATAAAGTTTAATTTATTTGATTAAAAACGATGCTCCTTATAATTAAAACGCAATATTCTTCTCATCACTTTGGATTTGCCAAGTGTTCGTAAACAAGAACTTTATGGGAAGTAAACTGATGTACTTTGTAGTGATGTCTATTCAAGTATACTTCAACCAAATGCTTTAAAAGCTTATTTCAAGACTGAAAATTTAGTGTAAAATATTATTATGTGACACAAAGGTAAAATATGAACTATTATGACGATCATGATTATCAAACAAACTAATAAGGTATCCCAATATCTTGATTGCAGGAAGCAGAGAAGCAGCCTTCACTTATGCTATTATTGCTGCTGGAGTAGCTCATGCCATTACTGCTGCATGCACCCAGGGAAACCTGAGTGACTGTGGCTGTGACAAAGAAAAACAGGGTCACTACAATCAGGAGGAAGGCTGGAAATGGGGAGGCTGTTCTGCAGACATCAGATATGGAATTGGATTCTCCAAAGTATTTGTAGATGCAAGAGAAATCAAACAGAATGCCAGGACACTCATGAACCTGCACAATAATGAGGCAGGGCGCAAGGTAAGAACAATGGCTACTTGTCTTAAATGAAGAAATAACAAAGATAAATATTTCATTTTCTGATTTCTCACCTGTATTTGGAGAACTAGGAGACAAATTAAACGATTAGTCACTGTTATCAACATATTTCCATGACCAACACATAATGTCTGTGCAACTTCATTGACCAAAGTAAATACTTCACTGAAATGATACACGCAAAACAGTTTTAAAATGTTACTTTTCACTTTACACTGGATTTATAGATCATGTTGGATTTTGGTTTTGAAGAGCTGTATTAATTACAATTAGTTACATGTGGCAAAAGAAAGATGTGAATTATTACTAAAATCATTAGAAATAATCTTGTTGCATTTTTTTTAAAACAGTCAGTATTACATTTCTGTGTTATTGTGTGTAAAATACTGAGTGAAAATGACTTACAAGTAAAATATACTGGAGTGGTGCTGTTAATAGATTAAAATTACAAAAAAGTGCGTTAAGTAAAATGCATTTTTCACAATACTTTCATTTTGAATATATTAAAGTCCAATGTAGTTTTTGATCTTTGGAAGTTTGTGAATCTATCTATCTATTCATCTCTCCCTCTCTCTCTCTCTCTCTATCTATCTACTTCGATTACATATACAATGGCTCTTGTCTTCAGCCATAGCTTACGCATTAACATCATTTTTCAAGTTGACAATGAGCTGACTACCGAGCTGAGAATGTACAGCACTGCAATGCTGTTGCATTGCCTGCTTTTCACTGGCACCGATTGCTTTTAAATCTCTTCTTTAAATTTTGCACAATCAATTTGAATTACCTATTAATCACCAATAAATACACTCAAAATATTGGCGCATATTTTAGCCTAAGTTGGACCTGTGAACTTTCATGTCCAAGCTTTTGAAGATGCTCCATTTTAACCGGATTGGCAACTCACTGATTTTTAATGATTTGTTCATGTTTAAGACTAAAGCAGATTTTGTATAGGCTTTGAGAAAAGCAGTTATTAGTTTCTAAAGCCAAAGAAAGAAAAACTGGTTGCTTCTCTGCAGATATATAGGATACCATAATCATGGAGAGGAATTTAACTGTCCTTTTATTTTCAGGAGTGAGAGGAGTTACAATGCTACTCATTTTTGTCTCAATAAGATCTAATCTAAGTAATATGATAATGAGGCAGTAAGGACTGCAGATGCTGAAGGCTAGAGTCAGTAAATATAGAGCAGTCAGACAGCGTCAAGGAGCATGAAAGTGTGCGTTTCAGCCTGAAACCCTTCATCAGGACTGCTCCTCCGATGCAGTCTGACATGCTCTGCTTTTCAAGTTCTGTGTTTATTGACACTAACACGATAATGAATTGGAATGTAAATGAATTGAGCATATAACAGACATATGAAACAATTGCAAACGTGATAACTTTATCAGATGGAAACAACTGATTCAAAATTCAAGATATTTACACTTTTGTCTGTTGAATATTAAAAGACATTGCCTAATATTTAAGATCTTTCAGGATAAGTTTTGCATTTATCATTAAATATGTCACTTAAACATATCTTAAGGTTGTTAGAATTTAATGAGTAATATTATCACATGGAATCTGATGATTTTCCCTTTGGCTGAAATTGGAAAAGCAAGGCAAAACTTTCCATTCTGTAATTTCTAAAAATCATCACCTTGCCTTAAAAGCATCATCATAAAATTTCAATACTTTTAGGCTCTTATATTTTCATCTGTCTCCCACCCCATGATTTGCTACCATAATACTTTCTACATAGCATTATAATTTTCAACATCACATAACAGCAGCATGATATTTTTGTTTCCCATGCCTTCTTGACTTTATCAAGGAAGTGGTAGCTCAAATGTTCATTGAAATGCATGTGGTGTAGCCTGGGACTTACCAGAGAGCCTGCAATAACACACAACATGATTTTTTTTTCACATGCATAAGGCAAATCTAGGGAGAAAAAGTGCTGGAAATCTTAAATAAAAACAGAAATTGTTGGAGAAACTCAGCAGGTCCGGGAGCATCTGTGGACAGAAAGTAGAGTTAACATTTCACATCTTGTAACCTTTTGTCAGAACCCCCTTCACCAGAAGACAAAGCTAGGGAGTTGATTGAAAGAGACGGACTCGTGGGTTTAATTTGTGGAGTGATATGGGTTGAGCAGGTGTATTGAGTGGAGTGTCTTTGATATTATTGTTGCTGCTATTGTTGTTGTATACAAACAGCCTCGATACAAAAATGCAATGCTAGCTAGTCCATTTCCATGACAACAGTAAAATAGGGTCAGTGGGATTGGTTGAGGCTGATGAAGCAAGAGGATCTAGATAAAATAAACAATTCAATTGAACTTTGGCAGATATAATTAAATAGGTGCAAGGTCTGGCAAAGTCAAAGAAAAATTGGAGAAATATATGAATGATGAATGTTGAACTCGTTACCAGAGAGAATAAAGATCTCAGAGTGATAGTAGACTCAAATTGTAGCTGTCAGCAGCACAGTCAGGAGATAGTAGGAACAGCAGATGCTGGAGAGTCTGAGATAACAAGGTGTAGAGCTGGATGAACACAGTAGGCCAAGCAGCATCAGAGGAGCAGGAAGAAGGGTCTAGCCCAAAACATCAGCCTTCCTGCTCCTCTGATGCTCTTTGGCCTGCTGTGTTCAGCTAGCTCTAAACTTTGTTAACACAGTCAGGAGTTTGAGTTATAGCTCCATTTTTTCAGCATAAAATTCTGAAGATGTCACATTGAACTGTAAGATGCTATAGAAACAACTTCACCTTGAATAGTGTGTTCATTTTGGCTTATGAATCATTAAGCCTGAAGAAAGTGTAGGGTAGAGCAAAGGGTTGAGTAATGATGAAAGATAAGAAAAATTGTAGCCTATAAGGAAATTAAATGAGAGGCAAATTTGTAGAAATATATGCGTATGCTAACCATAATGGAGATAGTTAACTCGGCATTACTTCAAATTAAACTAAGACTTAGGCTTTGGGATATTAATAATAGGTAGATTCTGGGTTGACATAATGAAGCACATACCAAGAAAAGGGTAATCAATACTTGGAATAATCTTCCAGAAAAGATTAAAAAGCAAAATCTCAGGAATAATTTAAAACCCAACTAACATGCTGTAGCCATGAAGAGATAACCTTTAGTGAAAAGAGCATAGGAACATAACAATAGGACTAGGCAATTAAGGAACTTAAGTCTGTTTCACCATGTAATGAGTTCACAGCTGATCTATGGTCTAACTCATTTTCTCCAGATCCCTTAAATCAATTTCAATTTTAAGACTGACAGTTGTTTTGGCATCAGTTACCATTCATGTTAATTAATTGATATGTGTTTCTCACATTCACTCCTGAAAAATCTTTCTTTAATTTTAGCGTATGACCACTCGCCCTTGACTCCCCAACTAGCAGAAGTAGGTTCTCCTTATTTACCATATCTATTTGCCGTATCTTGAAAACTTTGATTAAATCATCACTTAACTTTGCCCGTTAAGGAAGTACAACCCTGGTTAGTTTAATGTTTGCTTTTTTTCAAAAATGCCATTTATTCATAAAAATGTCAGTATATATAAAATAGTCACAAACACAGTTTGGTGCTGTATGGTAGCATATCAAAGGAAACAAACAAACATTGGAGTTTGATTCCACCTAAACAAACCAAAGGCATCTCCCACCTGAACAAGGCTATATTTACATGCATTTGAGGCACCGATAAGCTCTGATAACTGAATGGGCCTCCGTTTAACTTCGGCAGAAAGATTTCAGACAGTGGTTTTCCTCCACTATGCAATGGTGGCAGTTGTCCCAAGCTTTAGTTTAATTTAACCTCATAACTTAACCCGTCACTTTAGTACATCTATGTTACAGACCCCCAAGAATGTGAATTGAACTGAGTGAAATCCCCCAGTTATCATTTACATTTGAGAATACGTAATAATTTTGGAGTAATCAATCTGCAACATCCTTTATAATGTTGTACATTATAGAAAATACAACTGAATTAAAGTTCAATCCAATTTTACTTGTAGCAAAATATTCCCTGTCAAACTTGACAAATATGTACATAAACTTTCCTCAGAGACTACAAAGATGTCCATATGGGAAAACAATATGCTGTGTTACTGTGACAGGGAGGTACTGTACTTTTCTTCACACCGTTTATTTCACTGATGCATCATATACCAGGTTGCTGCATTATTAGACGTTATCAGATACTTCTTTGGGTCAAGAAACTAATAGTATAAAATCTACATAATTCTCTAAAAGTCCCTACACATTAGCATATTTGCTTATATGGTGGAGCTGAGAACTGTGAGATAAGCTAATGAATAAATCCTCAGATATACTTATGCTTTTTTAGTTCCAATTATATGTTGGTTGCTTAAATTGCAAAATACCTAGCAGGGATTTTATCTTTGTAACTAAATACAATACAGTTCATGAGATAGTCACCGATTCTGGTCCTTGTGCTTTATAAACATCAGAAGGTCCATAATAAGGGGTACCTATAGTAATTATCATTGTAGGACCCATTTTACAGGTACTATTGGGATTGTACTGTGCTTATTGTGACTGCGTGGTGTTCCATGTATGATTTTGGTTTACTATGCTTATATTCTGCTGCATTTGATTATTGAGGAGCTGCTTTAATAACTTATCTATTCCTGTGTCATTATGTGGTAGCCTCTGGCAATTCAGGTTTTTGTGTTCATGGTTGATTTGAAGATGGATATTAAACAGAAGGAGAAGATCTGTCTGACAGGGATTTTTAGACTTCTTAGACATAGTTGTAAGGAGCTTCAGGCATACCTTTGTGTCTTAGAGGTAGCAGTGAATTTGAAAACAGTTGAATATGTGATATTGAGTGATGTGGAATTTACAAAACAGCTGCAGAACCATGATGACCTGAAGCTTTTTGAGATACCAGGCTTATTTCGGGATTGTCCTTTTCATAGTACATGTTGTAGCTAGTTGAGAGTTAACTAATAACCAAACTGCAAATTGAGCAGCTATAAGCAAGAGATAACTTCAGTGAGATGGTGAGAGCCAAGAAAGATTAGGACATCACAAAACAAAGAACTGTGGATGCTGGAAATCTGAATCAAACAGAAACAGAAATTGTTGGAAATACTCAGCAGGTCTGGCAGCATCTGTGGAGAGATGACAGTTAACCTTTTGAATTCAGTGACATTCTTCTGACTACTGGACTGAAAATGTTAACTCTGCTTTTCTCTCCACAGATGCTGCCAGACCTGCTGAGTTTCTCCTGCAATTTCTGTTTGTTTGTTTCAGGACAATGAGGTCATTTTGAACCCAGATCATCATCCCTGAATATCTATGATAGTTAAGTTGTTGACAAAAATTGTGTGTTCCTATTTGATGTCTGAGGCAATATTTTCCCAGAATGTTTTCAAGTGACAATGTGCACAGTTTGGGTGACTAAGTAATTCCCTCTCATGCAAAGACAAATTAACTCCCCTTCCTAAGTTTCTCACTTGCTGACACTGCACATGGTTTCTTCCCCTTGGGGACTATCCAACTCTTGCTGAAACTGTCATTAGATCAGCACAGTTACATTGCAAAAACACAGAAAAAAAAGCCATTTGGCTCATTGTGTCCATGCCAGGTTTCTGCAAGAACAACTCTCCTGTCCCATTCCCCACCCTTTCACATAACTCTGAAAATTACTGCTGTTCACATGTTTATCCAATTTCCTATTGAAGCTACAATTGAATCTGCCTCCAGCTTAGAGTAAGGCAATGCATTCCAAATCCTAATTATTCGCTGCATGAAATTCCCATGTTACCATTGGTTCTTTTGCCAATCACCTTAACTGAGTGTCCTCTGGTTCTTGACCCTTCTATCAAAGACAACAGCTTCTCCCTAGGCATTCTATTTAGTCCCTTTGTGATTCTGAAGTTTTTATTCTCATAGACATTGAGTCCTTCGTTTTGCAAAAATTGGCCCATCACCAATCTCTCTTTCCTGTTTATTATCCTTAAACATGTTACAGCCTCACAGATCCATTTCCAGTGCCCCTGGGATTACTTTGAATTCTTCCCATCAGGTTTCCTCTCCTCCACAAAACTGAAGGAGTCCTAATTGAAGTTATGAATGATATGCTCAGTGACCGTGACCATGATTAATTGCCCTTCGATATGAGTTTCCACTCATTTAAAACCATTCACATTGTTCGTTGCAACTTCCTCCTTAAACATGTTTCTCAGTTGTTGTGCATGATCAGTCCAATCTTTCATGGTTCCTCCCACCTGTCCAATAGCTGCCAAAGCATCTGTCGCAATGACTTCAATTCCAACTCTGCACTTTCAGCTTGTGAATCCTCCAGACATTTCCTCTCAAACTCCTTCTTTCTTTTCAACAACAAAAACAGAAATTGGAAAAGCTCAACAGGTCTGGCAGCATCTGTGGAGAGAAATCAGAGTTAACATTTTGGGTCAACAGATCCTTCCTCAGAACTTTTCTTCATTTACATGCTTATTCTTGACTACATGCATAGACATACAGCAGATACAACATAGTTATGCCTCTGCTGCCTTGGCATTATCAGACTGCCCATCTATCAATCCATTCCTGCATTTTCTCCAGTGACACATTGGAAAGACTCAACCTACGCCATAGATTCTAACTTCCTTCAAACCCACTGTCTCAGACGGAACTAGATTTTTCAATCACTTTGATGTCTGAACTAATATTCTGACCACATTTTCTATCTTTTTGCAATTATTGTACCTGCTTTGATTCCTACCTTATTTCACCATCGACTGAAACACCCAATTCCTCTAGACTCAACTGATCCAGCATTCTTATGGCTGGCCTCCCATTCTCCAATGTTTGTAATTATGACCTTTTTCAAAGTTTTACTGCCTCCCACTTACTGATCACCCTGTGCTGTTGACCTACTTTGGTTTTCTCTCTCTCCCCAGGATCTCAAATTAAAAGTGCTAAATTGTTGTTCTTAAAATCTTTGACCTTCTTGGTCCTTCCCTATTTATAAACCTGTGCGGCATTGTAGCATTCCTGAGGTCTCCACTTTTCTGAATCCTACTTGTTAAATGTGCCCAATCCTGTTGGTAGTCATGCATTCAGAAACTCAGATTCTAGAATTCCCTCTTGAAACCCATCATCACCCATCCACACCCTTCACATAGTTCAGCACCTGCCACACTGTCTCCTTTTTAAAGCTCCTGTCTGACTTGAGCATCTCTTCAAATTCCTGTATCTTTGGCTCTGTGTTTAGTCTTTTTCCCATCTCTCAAGCACCTTTTTATTCCTACTCTGAAGGTGATATGGATATGTAAAAGCAAAATGTTGCAGATTCTAGAAATCTGAAATAAAAACAGAAAGTGCTGGTCAGGCACCATCTGTGGAGAGAAAAACCAATTTAATATATCAGGTCAATTATCTTTCATCAGAATGAGAAAAAGGTAGAAATATGTCAGGGTTTTCACAAGGAAAGAAGTTCGAAAAGGAGAAGTAAGAAAAGAACAAAAAGCAAAGTCTATAACAGGGTGAAGCGTGGAGAAGTTAGATGATAGAAGAGTTTTGGGGATAATTGGGGTGGCACAGTGGCTCAGTGGCTCGCGCTGCAGCCTCACAGCAGCTGGGACCCAGGTTCAATTCCAGCCTCAGTGTGGAGTTTGCACATTCTCCCCGTGTCTGTGTGGGTTCCCTCCAGGTGCTCCAGTTTCCTTTTGCAGCCCAAAGATATGCAGGCTAGGTGGATTGGCCTGGCTAAATTGCCTGTAGTGTTCAGGGGTGTGTGGGTTATAGGGGGATGGGCCTGGGTGGGATGCTTCAAGGGGCAGGGTGGACTTGTTGGGCTAAAGGTCCTGTTTTCACACTGTAGCGAATCTAATCTAATCTTAATTGCTCTGTGATTAGAATGTTGACGTTCTTATTGAGAAATTGCAGTTACAGTCTTTAGACATTGTCAATGGATTTTTGTGCATGCATAGTAATTTTAAAATATTGAACACCTGAAGTTTTGTGTCTACATCTGTTTGTGGAGAGCATCAGGAAGAAAAACAGAAGAGATGGGAAATAGATACATCTTTGTTATATTTAACTTACTCACGCTGGTCTGATTAAATTATACCTTATATCCATATCTATGTATTTAAACAGAGATGGGTAATTTTTTTTCCCATTCAGAGTTTCCTCAGGTGATAAACAGAAAAGATTTTATTTTCTGTACAATATTATTATCCGTGGAGTGGAAAGGCGCAGGTGAATGACTTCCTGTTCCTCCTGACTATACCCCTCAGGGAGTTTAGTAGGTTGAGAGGGATGGGTGGAGTTGTTCATTAATTTCAGTTTTTTTGGTTAGAACGCACCAACAGTTTCTCTTAATTTCTACACATTTAAGCAGATCACCCATGGTGGGGTGGGGGGGAGCGGTTAAGACAAGGAGTCAAATGAATGAAGGGTGCGGGGGATTGACAGAGTTGAGGGCATGTTAGGTCAGTCATTATCTCATTGACAGATGGAAAAAGGCTCAATGGCCAAATAGTCTGCTCTTACTCCTACATCATGTGCACTTATTTAACATGCTACATCTTTGTTGTATAACATACAACACAATATCAGGGTGACTGTCTTATGGTGATTGAATAAAGTAAACTTTCACCATAATGTATTACAGGAATATTAACAATAGTTTTGTGTCTGTATGATATAATTCTGTCCAATTTTCAATCAGATTTTACATCAAAAACATTGATTATTTATATATTATTCTCTCTACATATTGTAAAAAGCATGAGACAGCAAGATAAATATGTAGAAGAAGATCCTCCAGTTAAAGGTAGGAGGTGGATTGGGACAGATGATATAGTTTTAGACATATAAGGAGGGAGGTCTAAGGAGAATGAGAGTAGGCGGCAAAGTATGGGAAGAACAAATGAACGTGGGAGTATTGGCTTGTGGAGGGAGTGGTACGATAATCCTTGCATTCTGGAATCTTCGTGAACTCTGGGGGCTGAGAATAATATATTAGAAGTGCCATGTTGGCATCAAATGAAGAAGTGTCTTGGGATGTGTGAGTACTAGGATGACAATGGTGGAATATCTTACATTGGTAAAGCATTCGGTTGGATGTCTGGATAATAAATTAATGGGAGAGGCCATGTGAGGTTCTATTGGGATATGTGGTGGAGCTGAATGCATGGCTTGTCGCAACAATGGCTTTAAATTTGTCACGGCATTTTTTATGATGTTAACGTGGACATTGTAGCAAAAATGACAGGTACAAGCAGGAGAGAGAGAAAGTGTTTAAGGTGAACTGCAGTAGTAGAGACAGTTTAGCAGAGGGAAATAGCGACCGTGAAGTAGCATTGGGACAGGGAATGTAGCGTTAGCAATGTTAGGTGGAGTGACGCCATTCTTGACACAGGGAGTGTGAGTGATGTTCAGGTGCAGATGGGTGTGGTGGCCAGAAAAGAAATAATGCATGAATTAGTTGATGATGACAAGATGGCAAAAGGTGACAGGAAAAAGTTGTGAATTTGAAATCTGCCCCGCTGCTAAAGATGGAATAATCGGGAACTGAAGGAACATTAAAAGCTGGAAAAGACAGACATTTAAATTTACTGAGCTCTTGATTTTCTAATGGCAAAGTGTATTTTAAATAAAAGATTCTGCCGAAACTGATTTTGATAATGAATGAATCAAAATCCATGTTCTTAGTAAATACAACACTGTTAAAATGATAATAAAACAATAAAATGCAAAGACAGAATAAACAATTGTAGAATTGTATATATACAATAAAAGGCAAAAATGGTAAAGGAACAGTGAATGATACTTGTCAGCAATCACTCATTAATGAGTATAATTAGCCACGTAGGAAATTCCATGTCATTGGTCATGGGTTCTGTGGGTCTTTGCATGAATAATAATGAAAGCCATCAATGATAGAATACTACAAATAACAGAAAATTTTAGTGAATTATAATCACAGAAGTAAATGATGGCAGAATCTCAATCAGTTAAGATGGTTAAGAATGGCATGTAGATATGACGGAAAAAAACATGTAAAACAGTGAAAGAACATAAAAATAAACAAAATTCTGTTACTGAGATCTTAAATAAAAACAGCAAGTGCCAAAGAAACCCCAAAGAAAAGTCATTTTGGATTTGAATCATTAACTGCTCCCTTCTGTACAAAAATTGCCGGACCTGCTGAGTTTCTCTGGCATTTTCTGTTTTATTTAAGAACATAAAAACTTGAGAAGGAGGAATAGAGTAGACCATTCTGCTCATCAGACCAGTTTTACCATTCAATAAGGTCTGATTGTGGTTTTAAATCTGTTTTTCTTCCCTGTACCACGTAATCGTTGACTCCCTTGTCGATCAAAAATATGTCAAACTTCACATTGTATATATTTTCATTGCAGACAGGTGAAAACAATTCCAAACCCTAACTGCAATTTGAGCAATGCATGTCCTCCTCATGTGCATCTTAAGTGGGAGATCTCTCATTTTTAAACTCTGTTCCTAGTTCTAGATTGCTTCACAAGTTAAAACATGCTTTCAGCATTAACCCTATGAAACCATGTGAAACCTTTCAGAATATTAAATGTTTTAAGAAGAATCTCTCAATTGACTAAACTCCGATGGACCTAGTCCATCAACCTTTCCTCATTAGACAAACGCCCTCATCCGAGGAATCAGTCTGGTGAACATTCTCTGAACAGCATCCTAGGTATGTCTATTCTTAAGGAAGGTGGCCAAACTGTACACAGACCTGGTGTTTCCAATGGTCTGTACAACTGTAGCAAGACTTCCCTACATCTACCTCTTGCAATTAAAGCCAATGTTCCATTTGTGTTCCTAGTTACTTCCTCTACCTCCATGCTAATTTTGAGTGATTCATGTTCAAGGATGCACAGGTGCCTTGTAATATAGAATTCCACAGTTTGTGCCCGCTTAAATATTATCCTGAGTTTCTATTCTTCTTGTCAAAGTGGACAATTTCATATTTTCCAACATTATATCATAGCTGTCAGATTGTTGCCCACTCACTTAACCTATCTAATTTCCATTTGCAGACTGTTTATGTCTTCCTCACAATTTGTTTTGCTACCTACTTCATATTGCCAGTGCACTTGGCCACAATTCAGTTCGTCTCTTCATTCAAGTCGTTAACGTAGATCAGAAATAGTTATGGATCTTTTAGTTACAGTTGCCATTTTGAAGATCATCCATTTATCTTGAGTCCCTATTTTCTATTGGTTAACCAGTCGTTTTTTGTTGCAAATATATCACCCCTAACATCACAAGGTCTCACCTTGTTCAGTAATCTTTTATGTGGTACTTAATGCAAAAGACACCACATTTGGCAGGCCGATATCCTCCCTTCTTGTAACATCCTCAAAGAACTCTAAAAAATTTGTTAAGCAAGATTTCCCATTTAAAAAATCATGTTGATTCTGTCTTACTGTTTTATAATATTCTAAATGTCCAGCTACTACTTCCTTAATATTTTGTTGGAAAAAGTAATCACAGAAAGTGTGCTTACATGAAATTTTAAAATATATTTTATACGTGCACACTGCTAAGTTCCTGAAGGTTGTGTTATTACATAATTGTTGTGTTTCTTTCACCTGGAAGGTGATACAGATGTAAGAACATTTTGAATTTGTGTAATTCATCTGACATGATTTTGTTGGCCAAGTATTAGTAGCTGCTAGAATATCAATCAAAAATTTATTGGCTGACAATCTACTTTTCATAATATGAAAGAGCATGAATCAACTTTTTGAAGAGTAATATTTAAGTGATGAAATGGAATATTTTTCATTTGCTGTCACCTGCACTTCAAATTGATGCAATTAATATTAAGAAGGAATTGGAGTCAAGATGAAGGATCGACAGTGATTTTTTTCAAAGGTGGAGCAGATTTGAGGCACCCATAAGGTTCACAACGTTCGACACCATTAGGACAAAGCAGCCTTCTTGACTGGCACTCCATCTAACATTGTTAACATTCATTCCTAACCATTCCTGGTGCACAGTGTCAGCAGTCTGAACCATCTACAAACCTATGAATACTACAACATAGAAGGACAAAGGTAGCAGATGATGGGCAACAACACCAACACAAATTCACATACCACCCTGATTTGGAGTTATCACTATTCCTCGCCTGTCACCGGGTCAAAATCATTCCTGACAGCATTTTGGGTGCCCCTACACCCTAAGGACTATAATGTTGAAGAAGAGAGCCCACCACTACCTTTGCTGGGGTAATGAAGGATAGGCAATAAATGACAGTCTAGCTAATGGCACCCATATCTCATGAACAACTAACAAAAATACACATGCTCCAATTTCTTATATACATATGCATTTAACTTTAATCATGAGTAGACCATGATGTGAAACAATACATGAATACATTCAAAGTATTGCAAATTCTTTCTTCAGTAATGCAGTAAGGGATTGTGCGAATGGTTTTCTGTTGCTCTGATAAGACATAGAACAGAGAGGGAGAATGAGCAAGAATGATCAGTCACTGTTTCATTCTTAACATATCCCCATTGATCAACTGTCCACAAAGTGAAATGCATTTAAAAAATCGAAGTGTGGTCTTATTAGTCATGCATTCTTTCATACTTTGATCAAGCAATTCAATATGTTCATGTGTACTAACTGAAGAATATTCTCTTTGATCTTTGTGGGAATTTGAATATAAATGAAATTGAAACTAAAGTTTCCTGTTTCTGAGTCTAGCCTTTTATAGAAGGGCTAGTGGGCTAGTCACAGAGTAATGTTCTCTCCATTCCTCTGTAACAATGTATTTTTAATTAGTCTCTGAACTGCCAGTCCCAAAGAAGAAATTATATTGCCATAACTTAAAATTGTTTTCATTTATGTACCACAGTATGCAAGTGATCAATAGGTATGATGATAAAGCGTAATATTTACTAGTGTTTTTTTAATGACATAGCAATGGAAAGTGCAGATTCAATTTGTTACTACATTCTTTTATGATCCAGAGCTCTTGTGAATCTGTCACACAAATGAACACAAAACTAGGGATCTTGCAAGTGGACAGTATTTCACAACATTCCTCATTGTACCATGTGTATGATGGAGAGGCTTTTGGAGAAAGTCAAGAGGTTTTTGTTTGCTGGCCAGACCAGCATTTATTTGTTTGCTGGGCATTGCTGGCTAGATCAGCATTTATTGCCCATCCCTAATTGCCCAGAGGGCAGTTAAGAGTCAACCACATTGCTGTGGGTCTGAAGTCACATGTAGGCCAGACCAGGTAAGGATGGCAGTTTTCTTCCCTAAATGGCATTAGTGAAAAAGATGAGTTTTTTTTCCAACAATCAACAATGGATTCATTGTCATCATTGGACTCTTAATTCCAGATTTTTATTGAATTTAAACTATCATGGAGGGATTCAAACCCAGGTTCTCAGAACATTACCTAGGTCTCTGGATTAATAGTCTAGTGGTAACACTATGAGGCTGTTAGCTCTCACTCACTGCATAATACCCAAAAGTTTCGCCTGCTCTTTTATCCATAGTATTTATGTGCTGGTCCAACTGAGTTTCTGGTCAATGATTCACTGATATTTACGAGGTTCTCAAATATTGATTTTAAGATGAGAAGCTATTGTGGTCTATATAAAATGAATATAAGACAAAAAATGCTCCACTAAAGCCCAGTAGAATGATTGTTTTAAGGATTGACTTGACTCAAATCAAAGCTCTCTTCCTTTCAGTCAAAAGTTTGCATTGCCTACTGAGGAACATCTCTAACTAGCCCGAAGGAAACTTGGCAATGGAGGAGGAACTCCAGCTGTTGTAATCCATATTGGAAGCAGCCTATAGGAAAGAACAGGGAGGGGACCATGCTGAGATAGCTAAGGGGGTCAGAGACAATGGCATTGTAGTTATGTTTGTGGTTTTACAATCCAAACATCTCGACTCATAGTCCTGGGAATGCGAGTTCAAATCGCACCATGGGAGCTTGAATATTTGAGTTCAAATGCAAAACAAGTCTGGAAATGGAAAACTGCTACCAGTAAACGTGACCATGAAGTCATAAAAGCCCTATGTTCTTTAGGGAATGACAACATGTTGTTCTTACCAAATTTGGAATATATGTAATATATGTCTCAAACCAACGTTTTTGCCTTTGAAGTTCTTTGGCATGTACGGTAACTGGGGATGCACAATAAATGCTGGCACTCTTGAGAACAAAGCTTTTAAAAAGTTAAAGAAATTAAGTAGGTACAAAATTAAAAGCAAGGTCTCAAGATGGTATCTTCAGAATATTGTCTGAACTACATGCTGATTAGCACAGTGATAAACCGATCAGTGGTAAATAATGTGTTACTAAAACACTTGTGTGTAAACGAGGGCTTCCTTTTAATGGGACACTTGCATTAGTACTTGACCAGGAGTGCATTAGACTGCTGGTATGAGTCAGACTGAGTTTAGAGTCATAGTAGAAAGCTAAATGGACTGTGAAGAAAATTTATTCCAGTAAAGAAGTTCTGGATGGCAAGAATGACAGCACATAGACAAAATACAGAGATGATAAAAAGTACAAAAGGGAATACAGATCATTGAAATAACTAGGGAACGAAGACATTTTGCAGTAAGTGAGAGTAAAATAACGTATAAGTAAGGCATAAGTGCTGAAATATACTTTGAATTGCTTTTCTAGCAATGTGCCACACATCAACAAATGTGAGAAATACACCATTACGACTTATGGACAGCATTGGGGTAGTTATCTCCTGCGTTTTGGTACACAAATGTATGTAGCACTAAACTAAAAATAGACAGCCATGAACACAAATTCATTTTGAAGGTTAATACAGAAACCTGGTTACAAGCTGGGCATACCTGAGAACTAAAGATTCCTATGAGATCTTCAGAAAGAAGAGGGAAATTCGGAAAGGGATAACAACATTGCTCAAGTGGAGAGAAAAGGCTTCATGAGGGTAAACGGGTAATATGTGAGTAGTTTTAAGGAAGTGTAAAGAATGGCGGGAATTACCTACAGACGTCTTGAAAACAGTGGGGAAAATGTACAAATACAGATATTGTGATTTTCGGTTCAGCGAGCCATTAGTGATGGACACATTATTCATTTTGTGCAATCATAATTAGTATTGACCATTCTTAGACCACGGTCAACATGGTGGCTCAGTGGTTAGCACTGCAGCCTCTCAGCGCCAGGGACCCCAGTTCAATTCAAGCCTCGGGTAACTGTCTGTGTGGAGTTTGCACGTTCTCCCTGTGTTTTCGTAGGTTTCCTCCAGGTGCTCTGGTTTCTTCCCAAAGTCCAAAGATGTGCAGGCTAGGTGGATCGGCCATGCTAAATTGCCCATAGTGTTCAGGGGTGTGTGGGATATAGGGGGATGGGTATGGGCCTGGGTGGGATGCTCCAAGCGGCGGTGTGGACTTGTTGGGCCAAAGGGTCTGTTTCCACACTGTAGGGAATCTAATCTAATACGATCCAGAGCAAAACACCCTGTATTTTATTCCTGTAACATAACAGACCCATCTCAAACCTCTACTAAGGCATATTTTTGAATTATTCATCCATGGGATTATTTATCCTAGTGATTTATCCATCACTAGGCCAGCACTTATTGTCCGTTCCTAAGTGCTCTTGAACTGAGTGTCTTCATAGCCCATTTCAGAGGGTAGTTAAGAATCAATGAGATTGGACATGTGGAATCACATGTATGCCAGATGGGGTAAGGCTGGCAAATTTCAGACAATTTTTAAAAATTCATTCATGGAGTCTGGGTGTTGATTCTGGCCAGCAGTTATAGCCTGTCTGTAGTGCTTGAGAAGGTGGTGGTGAGCTGCCTTCTTGAACCACTGCAGCCCACACACTATAAATTGACCCACAATGTCCTTAGGGAGGGAATTTCAGGATTTTGATCCAGCAACAATGAAGGAACAGCAATATATTTCCAAGTCAGTATGGTGAGTGGCTTGGAGGGGAATTTTCAGGTAGTGATACACCCAAGTATCTGCAGTCCTTGTCCTTCTAGATGGAAATGTTTGTGGGTTTATAACATGCCGTCTGAGGATCTTTGGTGAGTTTCGACATTGCATCCTGTAGATAGTACATACCGCTATACTGAGCATTGGTGGTGGAGGGAGTGGATGTTTGTGAATATGGCGCCAATCAAGTGGGCTGCTTTGTCATGGACAGTGCCAGACTGCTTGAGAGTTGTTTGAACTACACCCGGCTAAGTAAGTGGGGAGTATACCATCACAGTCCTGACTTGTGCCTTGTAGACGGTACTCAGGCTTTGGAGAGTCAGAAGGTGACTTCCTCGCTGCAATTTCCCTTGCCTCTAACCTGCTCTTGTATCCACTGTGTTTATGTGGCAAGTCCAGTTGAGTGTCTGGTCAGTAGTAACCCCCAGGACGTGATAGTAGGGGATTCAGTGCTGGCAGCACCATTGAATGTCAAAGGGTGGTGTTCAGAATGTCTCTTTTAGAGATGGCCATTGCCTAGCATTTGTGTGGCACAAATGTTACTTTACACTCATCAGCCCATGCTTGGATATTGTCCAGATCTGGTTGTATTTAAGTATGGACTGCGTTAATATCTGAGGAGTTGCGAATGGTGATGAACATTATTCAATCATTGGCAAACATTCCCACTTCTGACTCTATAATAGAGGGAAGGTTGGCAGAAGGTTACATAGTCACCATCATTTTTGAATTTTAAATTTATACTCAATTTGTATTTCCTATGGTGTGATTCAAACCCATATTACCAGAAAATTAGTCCATACCTTGTCCAGCGGCATTTACAACTATGCCAAAAACTGCTCCATTTACCACATTTAGCTTCTTTCAAATGAAACTGTCCATTTTTTGTGTAATGCAGAAGGAAGAAACTTCCATCTTCTCTGGGCAGTGTTTAAACTCAGATCCCAAAGATGAAAGTTACCTAAAATGAATAAGCTTCACCTTGGACTGTGTGTCAGCTGCTACTTGTTTTGAAATTTCAGCTTATCTGCAATGGCCATTA
Source organism: Stegostoma tigrinum (assembly GCF_030684315.1). Classification (NCBI taxonomy): domain Eukaryota; kingdom Metazoa; phylum Chordata; class Chondrichthyes; order Orectolobiformes; family Stegostomatidae; genus Stegostoma; species Stegostoma tigrinum. The sequence goes on along the minus strand of NC_081364.1, from coordinate 27,074,073 downwards.
AGTAAAAAGGAATTCTAGAAAACATCTGAAATGATGCAGTCTATTGAAACAGTATTAAAGAATGTTAATTGTAAAACTGGCACTTCACAGACTCTGAGATAACAAGGTTTAGAGCTGGATGAACGCAGCAGGCCAAGCAGCATCATAGGAGCAGGAAGGTCTAGGCTCGAAACGTCAGCCTTCTTACTCCTAAGATACTGCTCGGCCTGCTGTGTTCATCCAGCTCTACACCTTGTTATCTTGGATTCTCCAGCATCTGCAGTTCCTATTATCTCTGATACAGTTTTAACACCACTTCACAGATTCTAATGTCTGGTTTGCTGAACCTCATTAACCTTTACTACTTTTTTAACTTGTTGGTAGGCAGTCAGACTGTAGTTTGATGTGTTTAAGGATCTCATAATCTGCTGTAAATAAAGAGAAGATCAGTAGTGTTATTGTGGGTTTGCTTACATGTATTTCATTTACTTTAATCTAGATCCTTGGAGAAAATATGAAACTGGAATGCAAATGTCATGGAGTGTCAGGATCATGTACCACTAAAACATGTTGGACAATGCTTCCCAAATTCAGAGAACTGGGCTACATTCTGAAAGAAAAATACAATGAAGCAGTTCAAGTTGAACCAGTAAGGACGCATCGAAACAAGCGACCAGTCTTCTTGAAGATTAAAAAGCCACTTTCATATCGTAAACCTATGGTTACAGACTTAGTCTACATTGAGAAATCCCCTAACTACTGCGAGGAAGACCCAATCACAGGGAGCGTTGGGACACAAGGAAGAATGTGTAACAAGACATCCTCGCAAAATAACAGTTGTGATTTGATGTGTTGTGGACGAGGATACAACACTCACCAGTATTCCAGGGTCTGGCAGTGCAACTGCAAATTCCACTGGTGTTGCTATGTCAAATGCAACACCTGCAGTGAAAGAACAGAAGTTTATACATGTAAATGAAATTAAATCCTTTATAGGGAGGACAGTCAAATCCTCCAAAGAAAATACTCCTAAATTTGCACATGATCTCAATCTAGTGGCTGTGAGTTTGCAAATAATGTCTCGCTTTCCTATAGAGTGCAAAAGCTTGAGGATCCCTGTCTGATAATGTTGCCAGATTGATGAGCCCAGCTGGATTGCAAAGAGAATATAGCACCTGTTGCCATCTCCATAAATATAACCACACAGATTTTAAATTCATAAAGCCTTTTTCAATTAGTGCATTGAAATAAATCCAGGTCTGAACAGAAAATGGCACAAGGTTGAAAAAGCCATAGTGAAATCAGCAGTAACTTGGCTTGAAAATAATACCCTTTAAATATGGACTATAAACAGGACAGGGTTGATAATGCCCTTGTGAGAATTTCTGCTTTGAGTGTGGATTATGCAGATTTAGGTTTCTGCATTTGTGAAAAGCTTCTGCTTGTCTTGCCTGTCTGGATCTCACAGGATTGGCTACAGCAAGTATTACTGTTTTCAGTTTCCCATAGACACTGACTTATCAGCTTTTTCTTTTCTGCCACATTTTTTCACGGCCATTAAGAAAACCATGGTGGACTGGGGCACTTGGACATAATGACTGACTATACCAGCAACATTAAGTAAATAGTAACGACAATATTTAACAATATATTTAGAGAAAAAGAAACTAATATTAATTTATTTAAAAAGAACTTGGGATACTTCTACAAAGAAAGAGTTTTATATTCTTTGTGGAAAATTTCTTTAGATACAGCAAAAATTGAATTTGTTTGGCTGTATATATTAGGTTTTGCTCAGATATTTCTAACGGCTGTATTTGCAGGAATATTCTATATCCTGCAGCATCAGGCTTTTTACTGACAAAAGCAGGCATCTTTTGTAAATCTTCTGCTGTTTTGCTGCTAGTTGTCTGGAAAATCAAACTGGTTGTGATCCTTTAAACTACTGTTAAAAAAAACTTGATTATTTTTCACTTTGAAATGTCAACTAATTATAAGTCATTTGAGCTAAAGATTATCAAATTTGATACTCCAGACAAATTCCATCATGTGGAAAAAGGAACCATAGGTTGAGAGAATATATTTTGTAAGAGACTATTTTTATATGAATATTTTATTTATACTGTTTCTGCTTGTATAACTCTTTAACTAGTACTTTTCTTAAAACATGCATAAAAGCTGTGATTATTTGTAATAGATCTGAGGGAATTTAACAGACTTAAGACTGATTAGTTTAAGGACAGAACAGAGGCAAGCTGGATAAATTCAGATTCATCTAGTAGATGCGTCAAAAATGCACAGTGAACTTTCTTAGATTAGCTGTATCTGGATGTGTGTGTTCAAACTGGCTCATTATTGCATTTCAAACTGCAGAATATGCAAAACAAGAACAGGGTATGTAGCATCAATTTTGTTAGTTGGCTTGAATTCATGATTGGTATTAACTGGATACTCACTTATCCCTTTCAGAAAAAAAATGAAATTGCTTCCCGCATGCATCAGTCATTAAAATGTGGGGTTATGACTAGCAAATCTGCTGTGTGTGCTTTGAGATAAAGCTCCATATTGTGAATGTGTCAGATTGATTTCGTCATTGCTATGCTTTAGACTGTGACTGTACAAACTAGCACTATACACACTGTCTGATTCACACAGATAACAGACAGAGCTGTTATCTATAATAACAATGAAAAGTGGTCTATTTCTTTCATAAAGAATGCTGAGAATTCAAGAACACATTCACTGTTTAGCATTTACAGTGCAGGTACATCTTGCATATTTTTTAATTTTCAAGTTCCACAAACATGGAACTTTAAGCTTCTACCAGATTATATACGATCAAGAGAATGCAATTTTTTAAGCTGGTTCCAAGACATACAAATGAAAATATCAGATTTTGAAGGTCTTATCTGGTTAAGATAATGGCACTTAGTTAAAATAATTAATATTCATGGTCTAAAATGTAGTTCAAACTGCATGCCCATTCTGATTTTTCGATCCTCTGAAAATATTCTTGATACTTAATTTTGACGCTGTTTCCCAGAGTGTTTGCTTTTGGCATATATGATATGTAATCATCTCACTAAAGCTGAACATCCACTTCTGAGAGTTGTTTTCCTGCCAAGGAAGAAAAATCCTATGCCAGATGTCATTGAAAACATTAATAATTAAAAACAAACTTCTCAAATCTATAGTCCATTTGTTTAGACATGTGTAAAAAATACACACCAGTGTCCTGCAACAAGTATAATCTATCTCGTGGATTGGACCATGATAATTGCTAAAAGTTCTTGTCTAGGCTTACATGTACATCTTAGACATAATTGATATGAAAAAGATTGTTTCATAAAATGCATACTGCAGCATTAAATAGTTTTAAAGGCCTCCACACATGGTATACATGTCCATGTATCATAAACTGCAGTACTTTGCAGAACCCCAAATTAAATAATTAGCATAAACTGCATGTAAAAAAAGGTTGTAACTTATTTTATGTCCATTTTATCTTTAATTTATTCATGCAAGAATTGTTATCTTCATGACCATATCAAAGCATAGCCATCTGCACATTTTTAACTTCTCAACAATCTAAGCTTATTGACATAGTTTCTTAATAATTTACAAATAAAATACTCAGAGTCAATTGATGAAATCTATATCCCACAAAGATATAATCTCTAACTGATAACCTAAGAATAGACAAGATACACAATGTGTTTAAGAAGGAGAGGTATTTTGGCCTCAATTTAAGGAGGAAAAATCTGAACAATAGGTAGTAAATGGTCAATGCCTCATTCATTCATTAGCTCCTCAACCAAGCAGCCATGAAGACTAATGTAACATTTCACCTTTTAATAACAGGATGAATGAAGACATAGACAACATCTTATGTTAATAATTATGCAGCTAAAACTGCCATTCTGATGACTTGCTTGGACAGGAGGAGTGGTAACAAAGTAGTGATAGATTGTTCTTGCATTAGTCTGCCACAGTGACATCTGTTTTATTCAGAGCTCTACCACAAGTTGCTACAACAACGCCAAATTGCTTTAGAAAATGCTGAATTGTTGCTGAGAGAATCTTGACTACCCATTACTGAAATGTTAGCTATGCAAAACCAAGTAGCATTTGGTAGCCCTTTATCCAAAAGTAATGTAACGATTGGTATGGGGTTGACGGAAAGAAGATATAGCAAATGATTGTTACATCCCTGCTCTAGGCTTTTGCTGTCTTCAAAAGAAAACAAAAGCAAAGAAGTAGTGAAACTATTTGATTCACAATTATCTTGTTCTTAAAATCAAACTGTATAAATCATAAACAGACAAAAAGCAGAGCTTCTGTATCTGAAGTACAACCTCCCCTAACCAGATCATCTCTGCAATGCACATTTTTGTTGTAAATTTGGTTTAATGTATTGCAGGATGCTTTTAGTACTGCACAATAGTAACATTATTTCCTCAAATTTGTCACTTCGTTTATCTTCCAAGAAAACATTAGCACTTCAATTGAAATTTCACAGACCACATTCCCAAACTTCTCAGAGTCACATGTTCCACAAATTACTGAAAATTGTTGAATCCAAAACCAAAGTCATTTTTAATTTTACAATTCCCAAGTGCAGCCAACAGTAGCTAACAAACACATATTCTGAAATAAAAATGTGCTGAATATCAAACTGAACACATGATCAGATTTCTATGTGTATGGACTGACAGTAGTTTTCAACATTTCACCACGACTTGTCACATATCAAAATCATTCAAGTCACACAAAAAATTCTGGTTCATCAATTACTAATATTTCAAAATCATGCAATTGATGGAGGAAAAAAGAGAATTTTGGTTATGTTTTCTTCTCTGTAATTGCAACATTTAAATGAGACTCCTGAATCCAAGGGTTTGAATGGTATAATACACAGATGACATATTAATTTCTATCCCTACTTTAGTTCAGGAGGATATAATTGATGCGGAAAGAGTTTAATCCCAGCCTATGCAGATGTTCATCCTATTCTGACAAGTACATCTCTAGAAAGAGTGTGAATATCAGTTTTATTCCAGAGACCTGTACTTATGATCGGTGGGAAAAAAAATCATACAAGCCATACAGCAAATGTTTACATTTAAAAATGCTATCACAAATCATATTAAACATTATTGTTAAAAGTGAAGAAAACTACCAAGGATTTTCTTTACTATGTGGCACTAGAAACTCAAAAAAACATGTAGTGCTGTAGCATCATTTCTATCAATGGATCAACTTGTAAACACCCCAATAATTATATTTATGATTTAAGGTCTAATTAAAATCAAATTCATTTTGTAACAAACTTAAAAATGAGTAAGTGGATATATGAAAATTCATATAAATTTTTAAAATTGAAAGTAACACGGTCACTTTAGGACATGTATTTTGATAAAGACTGGTGTATAATCACATGGAGAATTATTGAAATTTGACTTCTTGCCTACACCCTAAAGATAAAAGTTTAATTTTTTGAAACACTATCTCTCTCTCTCTGTTTATGAGTAATGGTTCAAAAACATTATCCATTTTTTATTCCTGTATGAATCTACAATTAACATTCAATCTCTCTGATGAAGGGTCTAGGCCCGAAACGTCAGCTTTTGTCCTCCTGAGACACTGCTTGGCCTGCTGTGTTCATCCAGCTTCACACTTTGTTATCTAACATTCAATAATAACTGTTTTACTATCTTTCATCAAATTCACTCAAATCCATTAGGGAAGGAAGTCTGCTTTTCTTACCTGGTCTGGTCTTCAAATCACTCTATGCCCACAACAATATCTTAACTTCCCACAGGGCAATTGTGGGCCAGGCCAGTGATGCTCACATCCCCTGAATAAATAAAACATGTAACCCAATTTGCCAGTTGTCGATAGCGAGATAACTTCAAATTTGAATGCCTGACTGATGGCCATGATGAATTCTACAAGCCCCCATACCTTTCATTTCCTCTTATATCATTTTAAACGTTGTTATTACTTTATTCACTTAGACTAAAAACCATATTGAACAGGAGGTAAAAAATGATGGTGAATAAACTACAACATCAGCATATGCAGCACAGGCTCTTGTGTGATAATGAATTATATTATCCTTAATATTCCCAAAAATTCCCATGTCCATTTACTTGTTGTAACAGAGATCCCTGTTAGATGCTACTCCTCTTGTGATTATTTGATCAGATTACGCAAGTGAAATGCACCAGCCGTACCTTTCACTCATTTTAAGGGCTGGTACACCAGAATATGCACATTACAATCTCCTTAGCCACTGATAACTTATTGCTTTAAAAGTCATGAATTTCTCTGTGACCCTCAGAAAGGAGTCCAGGCCAAGATTTTCTCTTTTAAAACTTTTACTATAGCAATCTCACAAAAATCAACAATGACTAAATGTTACTAGGTAACAAATACATTAAACTACAGAAAAGGTATTCCATTTTAACCTCTTATCAGAACCAAAAACACTACGCCATGCCTATATATTAAACCACGCTTTCAGCAAAAAATGCAATCCTGAACTTGAAAATCCTAAGCTCTTTCTGATTTAGCAAGATCTCTCATCCTATCCCACTAGGTTGAATCCACCAGTGTGGTTGTAAACAAAGGCTGCTTTGCTCAATTCTCTGAGCATAATTGAATAATCTGACTTTATTACAACCAGGTAGCCGTATATTATCTCTTAACTTTTGGCGCCAATCTGATTATTGGAAGATGTGGCTATGCAGACTTGGCTTAATGGATTATTCTGAAAAAATGGGGAATTGCATTGTCCTAGCTCCCATACAATTGCCTTTGCTTCTAGAACAGTAGTGCTATTAATGCATTACAAGAGCAGGAAGTAGCAAATAGAATATTGATTTGATAAAACCGAAGACTATCAAAAATGCACAATGAAAATGGGATATAGTAAAAGCAAAGGAAAAAGAAAATAATGATCTGAATTCATTTAGTGGCTTTCTTGATAACAAGGTAATCTAAAACATTTCAGGTACGTTTGGAGTGTAGTCACTATTGTGATAGCAGATCCACAGCAGCCAATTCTGCATGCTGCAAAATCACGAAAAACATCAAAATAGTTGCTATGCATCTGCCTTTAGACATTAGATGAAGAATAAATGTTGACAAGTACTCTCTCTGTCCTTCTGTACAATGTTATTATGGGATCTTTACTTCCAATTCAGGAGACAAATGGGGCCTTCAGTTTAATACTTCACCCAAAAGCCTACATCTTTTGGAAAGCAACAGGGTCTTAGTGTTGCATCATAACATCAGCCTAGATTATGTGCTCAAGTCTCCCAGGCAGGACTTGAACTCATAAACTTTTGACTCACAGTGGAACAACAAAAAACAAATGTGCTTTGTGTAAGTGCTAAATGTGTATTTCATTAATTTCTAAATAAAGTTATTTTCAAATTTGGGTATTGTCTTAAAGGGTAATAGATGGAAAATCATAGGCAGGTGAGTACAGAATTAGAATTTCTACCCCCAGATTTTTAGTTTGATCGAACAAAACATCTGAATCAAATCTGATTTTCGGACTCCTGTAAAATAACCTGAAGCAGTTAGTTTTTTGATGGAGTTGTAGTTACAAACATAAATTTTATCACACTTCTTATAGCACCTGCGTACACCTGGACTGAGGCAGTATATGTGATTTATGGTGAACGCTCAGGTACTGCTTTGCTGGAGGTATGCCATATCCCAGTGTCTGTTATAATTCTGCTTCAGAACAATCGATCCAATTTACCACAGAATCAAGCTGAAATTCTTTAATGATTTTCAATTTACTCTATTAACTATATAATATTAATATTCCATATAACTTCTTTTCATCAAATCCTACATGCAATTATTATTTCTCAATTCTTTTAATACAAAAAACTGCAAAAGCATTGTAAGTATAGAAATACAATTGAATATCCATTATAACCAGGATATCCATTATCAAAAACTTACTATAAATTGAATAAACCCAACTCATCAACTCAATTAGCTCTTCAACCTCTTTGTCTGTCATTGCACCCTAAGGTATGCCACATTTCTTCTCTTGGAAGAAATTCCTTTTCCTATTGATGCTTTCAAAGATTTGCATTTTTGCATTTATTTGTAGTTCAACAATAAGATCACCCTCATCCTGAATAAATCAGGCCCCTAACTAATCTCTGGTTGACAGTACAAATATCTTAATCTCTTTCAGACCAAAATTGCCATTTTCTCATGATTGATATTTCAGCTCCTGTTATCCAAAACACTTGGGTCTAAGAATTGATTATATCCTGCATTAAGGTGTGTAACCTATGGCCGAGTATTAGCACATGCCATGCTTCAAGCTGGCATTAGGCCTTGGGCCTCTTTTATGTTATTTGGGTGACTTGCCAGTGCAAGTGATGACTACACAAGCAGCTCATCCACTTTACACAGATTAGCATCACTAATAATAATACAACGTGAAGCCTTGGCAGTTGGTAAGGTTTGATTGTGAAACAAGGAAAATGGAGAATTCCTATTCCTTCTGCTTTCACGGCAACATCTTATTTTAATATTTTCCTAGAAAAAAACCTTTTTGTTGGTAGCTGCTACTCACATTTCATCGGCTATTGAAGAAAACTTATTGGAATGCAATTTCTTCAAAGAGACCTAAAATAGATCTGTGGTCCTTCGGTTACAAATGTAAGGAGTCCAACAGCTTTTTTAATATCTACAAATGAGTGCTGAAAATGGCCTACCCTAGCACTGGGTCAAGTATTGTTCGATTGATTTTGGAGAACAGGACATTTGTGTCTATGTCTGTCTTCTATTACCTGTAAAATTGGGTACAGTGAGGCCCAATTTTTACTTTCAACACCTTATTGCTTAATCGGTATTTTGTTTTAAGAGAACAAGAACAATGATATGATCTAGCTAATGAAATCCCATACAGGATCCTAGCAGTCTCATAAAGGTTTGGCTGGTCTGATAAGAACTCTTGATGTGGAAGTCTTTATATACAATTTGATACTATTTAAAGATCTCATCATGAATTTTGTTTAAATAGTTATGCCCTATTAAAATTAGAATATCATAACTGATGAAACTTTGTGAAACTTTCAGTGTGACTTACGTTTCAAAAAAATCAACAATTATCTGCACATATTTTTACATAACAATTTGCAAAAGCTTAATCACAGAAATTTTGGGGCAAAGCTTTAAAGTAAAATTGAGTGCAGTCTTGATCTAAAAATTCTATTGTTGTCCAAAGATTCTTTTGTTGTACAATGTGAGGAAGTTATGCATCAATTTTTAATTTAATAAAGACCATATTTAATAATATCTTGTGGAATTCAATATTAAACTTTAATTGATATAGCTGGCCACATGTGTGGAGAAACTTAAATTCTGTAAGCCACAACCTGAAAAGAGGAGATTGCATTAGTTTGTACAAAACAGCATGCCAATTTAAGATTATAGTTTATTGTAAAGTTAACTGAGCATGACAGTTTTTTTTAAGGACATTACTAGGTTCTGCAGATGTGGAATATATTTCATCTTTTGAGAAATGTCTGTAATAAAAAGTGTGCTTTATTCCCATTCTGTTGGCAATCTAATTTAGTATCATAAGTAAGAATTCCAACAATCAGTCACAACATGAAATTATCAGCTGTTTAAAGAGCAGGATGATGGAGATGATGGAGAGAACAGTTGTCCATTGAGCAATGTGGTTGAAGAATGAACATTACATAGTGAGGAATTAGCAATTTTATTGACAACACTACAAAACTTCGAATAGAAAGATGCAAGGAATGGAATGTACATTTTCTGGGAGTATTAGGCATGCTTTCGCCTGCTGATCACAACCATAAAGTATCTGAGGAGAGACCAAGCAATACATGGAGTAATGTGTATGTCCTACAGGAATTGGAAACATAACAGAAAAGAGTCAGACCTTCAGAAATGTAATGCTACTTGCTTGAAAAAAAAACTCTCCATACATGTAATTAGGTAGAATAAAAAGCTTAAAAAAAACCCTTCAACCCACCTCTGCCACCTTTCCTGATGAAATTCACCAAAAATTCACCAATAACAAGTTTGGCCTACAATGAAAGGCTGAGTCTATTGCGCGTATATTCTCTGGAGTTTAGAAAAATGTGACATTGAAATGTACAGGATTCTGAAGGGGCTTGACGTGGTAAATGCTGAGAAGTTGCTACTTCTGTTTAGGGATGTAAAACACGCAGAAGGCACAGTCTGAGGATGCAAGGTCAACCATTTAGAACAGAGATAAGGTGAAAGTGCTTCACTCAGAGGCTGATATCTTTGGAATTCTCCACTCCGAGAATTGTGAAGCCTCTCTTGTTAAAGATACATTCAGGGCAGAATTTTGTCTCCTGGAAAATGAAAAAGATATGGAGATGGGTTGGAAAATGGATTTTAAGAGAAAAATATTAGCCATGGTCATACTGAGTGGCAGAACTGACTGAAGATGTTACATTGTTCCTACTTCTTGCATTCTCTTAACACAACCCCCTTCTTTCTTTCATATGTTTGACTAGCCTCTGCTTAACTACATCACTCTACTTGTCTCAATTACTTCTTATGAAACTCACTGTTCTCTGTTTAAAGATGTTTCTCTTGAACGATCTATTTGATTTCTTGGTCACTATTAGATGTTGGTGGCCTCAAGATTTGATTCTTCCCACAAATGCAAACTCACCCTTTGTGTTTGAATTGAGTGTAGGTCATAGGGATCTCCCCTACTGGCTGGAGAGCTGTTGAGAGCACCATGTCACCTTTTTTCAGGAAGACTCATTTTATAAAGTGCCAATCAGGTATTAGCGCAGCAAGGTCAAGAGTGTAGTTCCCAATGGGCCCCCTTACACAAGCTGGATCCCTCAATCAGGCTTGCTTTATGCATTGTACTGGCGAACCCTACAAGCAACCCCAACACAGTTTGCCTCCTAGGCTTCTCACATCATGATGTCACCACTTACCACTGAGTAAACACTAACTGGGGAATAAGCCCCTTAAGTGGGAATTACTTGGGGAAGAGGCAAAAAGGAGGTGGAGTCCCCAGTTGCAACCCTTCAGACCAATTAAATGTTCCATTGTTAGTAAACTTGCCACAGGGAAGAGCATTAAGTTTCAGCTTTGTCTGCTCTATCAAACCTTTCATAATTTTAAAGACCTCCATTAAGTCATCCCCGAGCTTAATCTTTTCTAGAGAAAAGAGACTCAGCCTGATATATGATATCTCTTACATAACCTGGTCTTTCTATTACCTTGTCAAACCATTCTATCAGGTTAATTTAAGCATAATTTAAGCTTTTGCAATCCATGCTGACTATTGGTGCATATATTTTCTGCCCACAGAAACACTGTTATTCTTTTAATATAGCTTTGAATCTTTTCCTGTCACTACCGTTAAAATGATTGATCCATATACACCTCGGTGGCTGTACAGTGGCTCAGTGGTTAGCACTACTCCTGCTTACTTTTACCATTATGGTGATGGACCCTTTCTAATCTTTAAACTTAGCCCATATGGATTACTGTTCTTCTAATTGCATTTGTGTTAACTTTAACAAGAACAGATGCTTCACTTCCCTCCATCCTTCTCTTCCTATCCTAAATGTGTTATATCTGGTGACATTGAATTTTGAATTCTGTTCTCTATACATCTATATTTCAGTTAGCTACTCTTTTTACTGTATCTGTGTCCTCATTACAAATCACTTTCTGCAGGTCACCTATTTTGCTTTGAATACTTGGGACTTTGCTTCAAGAGATTTTATTTGTTTATCTTCTTTTGTTGCTTTTTGTAGTTATTTTACATTGTATTCTACAATTGCATTCAATTACTTGTCATTCATGTTATTCTCATTAATTGTTTTAGTTTGCCCTCTCCTCTTTTCTCCTGATTCTTTTATTGGTATTCCTCAAGAGAAGGTGAAAATAAAGGCCAAAATTTTCCTCTTCCTAGTTTCTTGTGGCCAATGATAAGAAAGTTGGGAAAATACACTGAGCATGAAAAGATCAAAATCTTGACATCGAGAAAATGTTTTGTGATTTCCCCCTTAAGTTTTCAATAGCGATTTCAGAATATCAGTGAGATACATGAATTTGCATCTTATTGACGCAAATTACCTTATTCCTACACCACTGCCAATTTTTTTTCTCATTCCACAAGGAATTAGCCAATATAAATTATGAAGATGAAAGTTAGAGAGATTAATTGGTGGCTGAATACTTGTACCATTACCATCCTACTGTGTCTACAGTGTAATAGCCCTCTGTGCTCCATGGGCACCACCCTCTGCAGATCTGTTGTTCACGTAAGTCACTATCAGCAAACCATCAGCCTCACTTCGTAATCATGGTTGCTCCCAGACCAACTCTCACACTCCTTCAGCATGTCAACTCTTGACTTTGAAGCTCAAGGACATCTGTTTCTGCCAATTCACTTTGGACAGGGACTTCTCTGGCTGTAGTGTGTTCTTCTTCCTCAGGCAGCTCAGAAAATTTCACACGGCCGTAAGGTCTGTCACCAACTTCTACAGTTTCACCATTGAAAGCATACTGCCCAGGTGCATAACAACCTAGTATGGCAACTGCACTAATTATGACTGTAAGAAACTACAGAAGGTGGTGTGCCCAGCCCAGACCATCACGGAAGCCAACCTTCCATCTATTTAACTCTATTTACACAACTCTCAAGGGTGGAAAGGCTGCCAACATCATCAAAGATCCATTGCACCCTGAGAATGATCTCCTACAACCTCTTCTGTCAGCAGAAGATACAGAAGCCTGAACACACGCACAAGCAGGTTCAGGAACAGCATCTTTCTGGCCATTTTCAGACTGTTGAATGCACTCTAGCCTCAAGTAATGTAACCTGCAATGTAACCTGTATGCTTTTAAGTCTTTTTGATCTAAACATCCTTTGCTGTGATCTGCTTGAACCACTTGCAAACAAAGCTTTTCACTGCATTTAAATACATGTGACAATAAAAAAATCAATCAATCATTCACTTTGCGCTAACTTGGAAGTTACCTGTCTCAATGGCTTGCATTAGTTTTTCTTGCATATAGAGTTGCACATGGTAGTAGAGAGTCAAGGAGTTGGAAATATCGCCGTACTGCTATCGCTATTGTTATACCTGCAGATTGTGCCAGTAGGTAATTTGGAAAACATACCTCACGTACTTCAAGCAAATCAACATTTCCGAAAATCAAAAGGGATCAGTCCTTTACAGGGTCACGGGGAGCAATGGGCAGTCAGGGGCACACTTGTACTCAGTCAAAGGGCTGGCTTGATTCCAGTTCATGGCGTTGGCCCCAGTGCCATCACCGTCCAGGGATCTGTGTTCCTGCAACTGGCTTTTAGATCACGGTCAGTCCTGCAAGTCACGTGCAAGAAATTCAGGGATTAGTGTTGGTCAATCAGGCATGTAGAGACATCAGTGCAGATTTGGATCATGCTAAGTTAGGGCTGTCCTGCTATGTCAGTCTGGGATGAGGGTCACAGGCAGTCCTGGAGAATTGGATACTAATAATCTTGTTGAAAGCAGTCCTGGGAGTTCTGCACAAGGTGGGAAACTCAAGTCTGGGTTAGGGTTAGGGACATTGGACTGGGTTTGTGAGGGAATAATTACAGTTATGGGGCAATTCAAGAGAAAAAGAATGGAATTTCATAGAACGTAGGAGGGGATTGTGAGTTCTGGTGGCAGGAGGCAGAGGGAGTTGGGAGGGTGAGGGATGATGGTTTGCCATGTGTCCTGGCCACTCTAGACTCTCCATGGGAATAACATTTGGCCAACAAAGCTGTGGGGCTGTAGGGTTAAAGTGGTGACATTATGTGGCTCAACAGAAATGGGAGGAAACTGAAAGATCATTGGAAAGAAGTGGACAGTAATATAAAAGGGAGCATGAAGTTTGGGGGACCATCCTGCATCTGAGATACAATCCAGAACTGACGCACAAGAATATAAAATTGACATTTTGCCAACTTGGATCAAGAATAAACTGTATAAGATAGTCAGTAGCTTGTTTCAAGGCACAATTGAGGCCCTTTGTGGCCTCTCCAAAGCCTCCACAGATAAAAGCATCTGGACATTACTGATTCCATTTTCAGCACATTATAAAATCTGAAAGAACTATGGATGCTGCAAATCAGCAACAAAAACAGAAGTTGCGGTAAAAACCCAGCAGGTCTGGCAGCATTCGTGAAGGAAAAGATCAGAGTTAATGTTTCAGGTCTGGTGACCCTTCCTCAGAACTGTATCCTGTCTCAGGGATGAGGAGCAGCAAGCAGCTCTGAGAGTAGGGTTCACCAGCTACCTCCAGGTACAGAGTGCTATCAATTGCACTCACATTGCTTTGAGAGCACCCTATCACCATCCTGTAGAGTTCATCAACAGAAAGGTCTTCTGCTTCATTGATGTTGAACTTACTTATGACTATTAATGCCAAATCTTGATGGTCCGTGCAAAGTACCATGGCACCTGTCAAGATCTTTCATACTAGACATGTCAGAGGTTCTTGCTTCCTTCCAAGGTCATCAAATCACATTGGCTGCTGGATGGGAAGATCTGCTTCTTCCAAGCATGACTACTGATTCCTTTTTGCAATTCCTGGACTGGTGAAGATCATAAACCTCCTTAAAGATGTAACTTTTATGCCTGAATGCTCCAGTGTGTGTATAGGTCAGGGAGGATCTCCTGCGTAACTGTGGCATGCTGTTCTCTTCACAACTAGAGGTGACATGGGGCAATGTCCTGGACACAGAGAAATCAGGGATAAACAGCGATTTTCTGGGAATGAAGATGAGATCATATATGAGGATTCTCAAGCAGGGCAGCATGACAGAGCAATGCTTAGTGAATGCATTGGGCCAGATAGAACCCCGTTGAAACCTTCTTGCAAGATGAATGAGCTGAGTTTGGACTTTATTTAGTTGTTGAGTCTCTGTTGGTAACATGGCAATCAGTCTTGCTTAGTCTAAAAGACATGGACTTTATTTTTTGTTACTATTTTGGTGGCCACTGACATTTTCTAATGCTGAAAAGATGTCTAGTCATCCATAAACCTAGAATGAGCATTTCTCTCCAGAGATGAGTGGAATCATCGTTGATTCTGCACTGTTGTTTACAAGATGGGCATAAGTATGGAATGATGTGTGCAGGTCAGGCCCTAGCACAAGCCTTGGGCACTATGTCTAGCCTCAGAGTTATCTACATCAAACATTGGTTCAATGATCCATGACACCTGAGTCAAGGAGTTGATTGCTTAAGAGAAATAAGCAATGCTTGGCCATAACAATTTCTTTCATTCTGGGGATTCTGAAAAGTCTGCTTAGCTCTCACATGGGTGTGGGCTTTCACTTTAAGATCCAAATTTAAACAGTTTATTTACATACATAGCCCAAAACACCTTAGAACTTTATAAAACATTCAATATATATATTGTTTTGGCCAGCACATCTCTCTCGAATTTTCTCTCCAAGCCATGGGACAATTACTTAAACCATTAGTTCTACCCACAGGCTGAAGCAATCAAACACTATACAAGGATGTGTGATCAGACAAGCTTAATCAAACACTCCAGAACATTTGAAACTCAGTTTAAAGATCCCACATTTATGTTTGAAAGCCATTCAATCATTCAACCTGCTGTTTACTTCAGTTTGCTTTTTGTGTGGAAGTGTGTTGTGATAAGCTACAGAGATTAACCCTGATCTCCCTTTAAGCAAGGATAGTGTATACAATGGTTTAACATGGAAGTACTGAAGAGTTTCCTGGAACAGTTCTTTTTTTGGTGATCACATTTGAGCTGGACACTAAAGGAATAAATTTTCTTTTGGTTCATATAGTCATAAAGGGCTGAATGACAATATGATTATTGATGACTCCCCTACTTTGGGGAAGCCAGGAGATGCTGGTGGAAAAGTGCAAAAACAACTTCATGCAGGCATGCACAATATTCCTGCAAACATCGACCTTGCAGGATCTCCTTGTGTCTGAAAACATAGTCACTGATTGGCTGCTCAAAGACAAGGGCTTCCTCATGGCTCCTACCATCATTCCGTAACTGATGCTACTTCTTGGAATTTGAAACAATAAGGCTCAGGAGAAATGGATGATGTATGACCATCAGATGTCTCCTCTCTGCTAAAGAACAAAACTCATTCCTGAATTGCATCAGATACTTGATGCAGCTTGCCATGACCACATTCTGTCACTTCCACTCCTCCTTGGGAACCATATCTCTCTATGGCCCTTTTTAGTCCCCAACAGCACATCAAAGAAAGCTTCTCTGCAGCAAAGTGTAGCCTTTTCCCTCCTGCGTGGTAATATTTCTTTCTCTGCCCTATCCTCCTTCAACTAAGTCAACTTTCCTGTTTGATGTGGGCCTTTAACAATGGAGTTGAACCATGTGTTATTGTCATGTTTGCTGACTTTTTTTTGGGAAGGCTGTAATGATGTCACAAAATAGAACGATTGATTTGTTAAATTAACTTACCTGATTTAATACCTGGGATTTTCAAGAACTGAGATGGGTATTAAAAATGAACCAAAATGTTGACTTAAAAATGACCTGACAGGTTAGTTAAGTTTCATGAAACCAAGATGGAATAAACCTGCATAAACAGTGCCTCCTGCACTGCCACAATGATGCCACCCGAAGGTTGCAGGAACAGCAACTCATATTCCGCCTGGGAACCATGCAGCCATATGGTATCAATGTGGACTTCACCAGTTTCAAAATCTCCCCTTCCCCTACTGCATCCCTAAACCAGCCTGGTTCGTCCCCTCCCCCCACTGCACTACACAACCAGCCCAGCTCTTCTCCTCCACCCACTGCATCCCAAAACCAGTCCAACCTGTCTCTGCCTCCCTAACCGGTTCTTCCTCTCACTCATCCCTTCCTCCCACCCCAAGCCGCACCCCCAGCTACCTACTAACCTCATCCCACCTCCTTGACCTGTCCGTCTTCCCTGGACTGACCTATCCCCTCCCTACCTCCCCACCTATACTCTCTCCACCTATCTTCTTTACTCTCCATCTTCGGTCCACCTCCCCCTCTCTCCCTATTTATTCCAGTTCCCTCTCCCCATCCCCCTCTCTGATGAAGGGTCTAGGCCCGAAACGTCAGCATTTGTGCTCCTGAGATGCTGCTTGGCCTGCTGTGTTCATCCAGCCTCACATTTTATTATCATGGAATAAACAACTGATGGTCTGAGCTAAATTGAGTATTTTATTCCAAAGGCAAAGAAACCAATCAACCTATCTGAAGTAGGCGGGACAAATCTCTCTGCGACGGCCTCGATGACACCCAAAATACTCAAAACAGTTTTTCATACTGAATATTATCCCATTTCCCACTGAGTAGTGTTTTTGTCTGCATGTGTGACTGTGTCTGTGGCGGTCCAAAGGTTATATACTCAATGTTGCATCTTTATTATTTCTCTTGAGCTTAGCAGGTAATGCATTTGCTTTTTTACTCTAAAGAAAAATCCTTACTGCTGAAGTAGAATTTAATTAACTATTTTAGTTGGAGAGATGTGTCGCCGCTTGCTAAATAGAACCTAAATCTTTGTTATGACCATCTGGGGAGATTTGTGAGGAAGGAGCCAATCCTTGACTGGTTGTAACAGCCCGGAAATTATATGTTAAAATAGTGGTTATTTATATATTTTTAAAAACTGCTGACAGGCGTATTTAACATACTGTCACAGTTCCTTTACATTATCGGACCCATCTACACTCCCTCCCACAACACTATCTCCACCTCCACTGTGCTGGTAGCAAATCTGTCCATTACAATGCATCATTCAACAATTGCCACAGAAAGGGGGTCCTTGTCATTCATGTCTACTATTGGATGTACAATATCATGCCTGGAAATTGATGCTCTACAACCCGAAAATGTATACAATGGGGACCAATTTTTTTCCCTCATGCAATCTGTTTCACTCATTCACTTACTTCACTCACTTTATTCTGTAACCTCAAAATTATTTCTGTACAGTGTTTTCCTGAGCTCTGTCTTAAATCTCATACATTTATTCTCGTTTTTGTCTACTCTTATTATCTTCTCCTTAACTGACACAGCCAGCTGTTTGCTGCTAAGCTATATAACCTAATGTTTCCAAATGTGAATTATATCAATGAAGAAAAATTAGCTGCAGGAAAATTAAGAGGTGAATTATATAGTATTTAACTGCTTCAAAGATCCTAAAGTTCTTGCTTTTATTCATTACACAAACCATAAATACATCAAATAAGCCAATTTTATAAAATGGATGTAACAGCATAATAATGCAGAACACTAGGGTGAAAAGGTTACTTCATTAACGGTAAGAAGTTACTCAAATCTCTTGCTAATGTCTTTGCATATTAATTAAAACAGAGGAAGATCTCATAAAATATTTAGAGTGGTTTCCAAGGTTTCAATAACTGAATAATTCAATAGTTTCTACTTAGCTGCATAAACAACTCCTGCCGATTAGCTCTCTGACGCTGTCCAAATGTGCACTTGGACACAGAGGAGAATTTAATTATTTGTAATTATGTCAGACTGCAGGTGCCATTGAACTGAATATCAGTAGTAAGATAAATAAACATTTGCTAATACAAAATATATAAAGCCATCTTCCTTTTTATATTCTTCAAAGAAGAACATTTAAACTTTGTGCTAATTATTACTAAATTGATATGTATCCTCAAATAATTAATTTCATCATTTCAAGAGACTCCTCCTATGGACAGAGGGAGGCAGTTGCCTAATGGTATTATCGCTGCACTGTGAATCCAGAAACCCAGAAAATGTTCTGGGGACTCGGGTTTGAATCCCACCATGGCAGATGGTGGAATTTGATTTCAATTAAAAAAAAATCTGGAATTAAGAATCTAATGATGACCGTGAATGCATCGTTGATTTTCGGAAAAACCCATCTGATTCATTAATATCCTTTAGAGAAGGAAACTGCCACCCTTACCTGATCTGGACTACATGTGACTTAAGATCCACAGCAATGTGATTGACTTTTAACTGCCCTCTGGGCAATTAGGGATGTACCATTATTGCTGCCTAGCCAGCGATGTCTACATCCAATTAATCAATAAAGAAAAAAAAGGTAGGTTTAACCCAAGCATTTTGATCATTAGTTTACAAACTGTAATTATCACCAGTACTTGAACTGAAGGAGGTATAGTGTATTAAATAGGTAAGATAACTAATTGGTAATACATAAACATCCATAGATTTGTCAATATTATTAGTCAATAATACCATTTTGTGCTTGATAATCAAGATGTTGGGGTAAAATTAATGTGTAAAGGAAAAGAAGTAATAGAATGCAATGCACTACAAGATTATATTAGAAGGAAATAGGAAGTTGAATGTACTTGAAAAATGTGATGCAGTTGATATAGTTATAGTAGCTGAATTATTCCCAAGGAAATGAATGACATAAGAAGACATTTTAATCACTTGCCTTTTCTGTACAACTGGTGGCAATTATGAATGTGACAAAATATGGATTTTAAATACATCAGCTTTTGTCTTCTTGTTTTCAATGAAGGACATTGCTATGAATATGCAATTGAAAATGTTGGTCTAGAAACATCAGCTCAAGTCTCTGGCTTGAGCTGTAAACCCACAGTTTCAGTGGGAATACAGCATTTGAAGATTACTGTTTACCCATGTTCTGACCATGGCCAGTGACTTCAGATGTGAACATTGTCACCAACTACACCAGCTGAAATTACTGCCCTTTTACAAGTGTATCAAACTGAGGTCAATTTTGTACAGTGGGACAAGTTCATTTGGAACAGTGAAATTTTGGCAAATCATGTTTCTTCATTCAGCATTTATATTCAAACTGAACAGATTTATCATGTGTTTGACTAAGTGAAAGACAACATACTGTACCTAAGGTATCCAGTTTCTTCCATGAAGGCATTAGTTACAAAAAAGGCAGTCTGGTATGAAATTAAAGTACTAATTATCTGATTAAAAGGTTTTTGGGAGGGACCTGTCTGAGGTTTGTAAACGTCTTTCCCTGAAAAGATGTGAAATAATATTGTTGATTTGAACTATGTTTCGGTGTGAACATTACAAAAGATTTTTCAAAAACAGTATAGACTCTGTATGTGGAGTACAGCCTTACTAATTGAAACAGTTGTTGGCTACTGTAGTGTTCCAGTGTATCCTCTTCCATTTCCTTGGAACCTTTGGTTTGATGTTCTCTTCCTTTATACTTCTTAACCTAGTGGGCTTTGAAGGTCCATTCCCATTGGCACTGCAGAATTAAAATATACTCTTCATGTTTTTCTTCTTCATTCCACAAAGTATATACAAGACTGTCCCATTTAACTATGCTTTTTCGGTTCTTCGTAATAATCAACAACTAATCTTAGGCTCAGATTTTTACCCAGACAGAGAGCCTGTGTATCATGGAAAATATGGTAAAAGTGGCTGGAATTCATACCTACTGCCCTTGTGTACGAAACTTCCTATTTTTAACAAGGGCAGGAAGAAGCCACCTCGAGATTAGTACATGTGTGTTTATGCAGCTGACTATTGAAAACACTAACTCCCTTTACTCCTGTGTGATTTTGGTGTCAATATGAAGTGAATAGATTAGGTAAGTGAAAGTAGGCCTGAACCTTGATATTCATTTAGGTAGTCTGAGTACCCTTTTGGAGAAATACTTTGCATCTGGTGCCAGGCCACCTTCGGAAAGAGAATCTGTCCATTGAGAGAAGAAAGTTATTCCTTTGGCATTGGCACAAGTAGACAAGCTTGTGCATAAACATAATGTATAGTTAAGCTGTCAAAGATCTTTCAAAGCTGTCAAAAAGATCATGGTATACTGTTAAAGAGACTTATCTTGATTGTCAGGATGACTAGTCAAGGTTGATAAGACATTTAAAACTCTGTCCCTTTTAATTGTTGTAAAAGAGATTTGGACAATATTTTAAAATTGCTTTCTATTTTACTCTATCTGTTGACATAAGCCTGAGGATTTCCATCTTTAGATTAATGCTGCATGACTGATTGTACAGAGATCCATGTTCACAAAGGGGTGCTTTCCATTTTACTGTTTTATTGACAGCTACAAGTGATTCTGGACCCTGCAGCTACGTGGCTTTAGACTCTTTGAGTTGAGACTTCAAATTCCAATGTTTGTTACATTTGATTGAAAAGCTTGCTTTCTTAGGTTTTGTTGAGGTGAAGGAATTTATATTTACATGTATTCTATGAGTACCATAGAACCTGTACAGTATGGAAAGAGACCTTTCAGTCTATAGAGTCAGCACAAATGATTCAAAGAGCATCCCACTGAGATCCAGACACAGTCACCCATCCTTGTCCTTGCAACCTTGCATATACCATGGCGAGCCACCTAGCCTGCCCATCCCTGGGCATTGCAGACAACCCACAATGGCCATTCACCTAATCTGCATATCTTCGGACTGCGGGACGAAGCCGGAGCACCCAGAGGAAACCCACGCAGACATGAGGAGAACATACAAGCTCCACACAGACAGTCGCCCAAGCCTGGAATCAAACCTGGGTCCCTGGCACTGTGAGGCAACAGTGTTAACTACTGAGTCACTGCGCCACGCATTATATGCTTTGTTTTCAGTAATATAGTGAACTCCACGATGCAATTTATTTAATTTTCATCTGAGTATTTGTCCAAAGGCCAGCAAGTGGTGAGTAATAAAGTGAGCTAGCATAGTAAGTGAAAGGGCAAAAAATGATAAGTGGGACAACATGAGTTGGCTTGTATTGGCACATATTTGGCATTATAGCTATAAGGATCTGGGGGATGGGAATAGGGCATTGGCTGTTATGGGCAGTAAGGGGGGACCAGGGGCTGGTATGAAAGGTGTGAAGGTGTGGGATACAATGTGGGTAGGTATAGGGGCTTAGTTAGGCATGGATTAGCATGGATGGGATTATTGGGATTGTGTGGTGACGAAGTGGGTGAAGGCTGGAGAGAAGCTTTATCTATTAATTTTTATTTTTAAACTTTCTACACCTTGCAAGAGTCCTGAGGTTGGCTTTCCACCCATTGACCTCCACAAAAGGCACTGTCTTCCTAGAATCCCCAACTTGCCACTCCCCTACAATGCCTAAACCAAGAACGGGAAGATTGGGCAATATTTTCTTCTGTTTCTGTGCAGCTTACCCTGTAACAAAAATGAAAATCTTATTGTTCAATGGATGTTGGCAATTGCTTCCAGGCTTTTCAGCCTATCATGCAAATGAGAAGTATTTCCATCTCTGGATCCCATTGGAACCATTTTATATGTGTTTTATGAAGGTGGAACTGGGTGGAATCTAAAGGAAATCATTGGGACAGGGACCTGTTAAAGGCATCCGTCCCAAACTTAGATTACACACAATTAGACACATTACTCCAGTTGAGGTTGAATTAAAGTTTAACAATGGTTTGCTATAACTTGCTTGCCTTTCTGCAGGAATATCACGGTGTGCTGGAAAATTGGCTGCTGCAGTTAGAGTGAAATTCTGATGGTAATTTTTATTTTGATGTGTGTTTTTTGCTAAGTCAGTTCCTTTTCTCATATCACCCCTATACTACCTGAAGTCAGGCACAATTGTCCAGGAAGCCCAGGCCGTCACATTTAGTAGATTGATTGTCCTCAATCAGGAATGGATCCATGCTATCATATGAACATTAGTAGAAGATACAAGTTAATCATATTTGTACTTCCCTTTGAGGAGAAAAGGCAGAAAAATTTTGTGAATTTTGCCTAGGTATTTTTAGATACGATGATGTTTCAGGCCAAAGCAACTACCATTGATTAACCTGCTAGGCTTGTAAAATAGGTAGTCAATAAGCCCATATTTATATTTTTCATTACCTTTGTGTAAAGAGATCAAGTTGCTTATGTTTTACAATGACTGGTGTTCAGTTGGGATCTTTTGGTGGGGGGCACTAAAATTGCTCAATGCAATAAAAACCCAGTTACTATGTTGTGTTTAATTCACCCCAAAGGACAATTTCTATAATTATTTAGAAAGCACTCTTTACAACAAAGTTCCTCAAAGAAAGAGTGAAGGTAGCATGTTTTTTTAATTAAATGAAATTGCTGAATTAACATTTTCCCTGAAACGGTGAGTAAAACACAATGCTCAATTGTGTGGTTGAAGAGAAAATTACACTGTATAAGCAAATTAAAGATCAAAACCAACCCACTAATTACAGTTACATTATTAAATTTTCTTCACTGCTCTTGCAACAGAAGTTGTTAATGCAACTCATGTTTGAATCTAGCATTCCTGTTCAGATTTGTTTGATGGGTCCATGTTTATAAACATGATTTTACAATTTCACATTTTACTGTTCAACAACTGGGTAGATCTAGAATAAGTCCATGCTTTATACTTTGTCATAGGCATTTAGAAGTTTTCTCCCACATGCTTACCAATGACTGCTACTTTGCTGTAACGTGAAAACACAAGTGTCATTCAAGCCTATTGCTTCAATAAATTCTTACTTTGCCTGTGTGACTCAAAATGCTCAAAGGTAAGTTGTGTAATTTGGCGTAAGAAAATAACCTGGTAATTTCCATAAGAAAATTGGCCTGAATCTTGTAATATTCTGGCAAAGTTTCAGTTGTATCACATTTTTAGCAAGATTTCTGCCATAAGGTCTAGCGAGGTTTGTTTTCCAAACAAACCTCATTAACAACCTCCACATTCCTCTGGTGTCCCTCATCTCCAATTCCACCCTTATCTGAACATGCACTGTTCCTGAGACAACCTGTCACTTAGCAGATATCCCGGAACTCACAGGCATCCCTTGTGCCGTGCTATCTTTAAAAGCTTCTTGTGCGTGTACAAATGCTGTCAGTCTGGACCTACCCTGTATGTCCCTGACTTTTGCCCTGGGCAAAGCAGATAGGGAGAAATCAATGCCCTGCTTTGTAGGCATGAACTTGGGATGCAGAGGCAAGCTTCTTGCTTAGAAGCAAGGCTTAGCCTTGGCTCAGCACAGACCTTGCCAGCCTGGCCCATGGTTACCACCAGGGTCAGGGCAGCCTCAGCCGTCTGAATGAATGGACAATTCTGTAAAAGGAAATTCTGTGTCCTTCCCTAGTCCCACAGCATAAGTGTCACAATATTCTTTCTGATACCTCACACTCAATCTATCTCTGCTGACATACCTGCTAGGGCCGGCGCTCTACCACTCTCACTGTTATCATCTTCTGTCACTTGCTCTCACACACCCCACCCCCTGCCACCTGCAGCTCGGCCTGCCGACTGTGCTGCCATTCACTTGCTTGGAACACTTCCCTACTTGCACCAAAAGTAAAAGTAAATAAAACCCATGTTAATCTCCCTTAACACCCGCCTTGCACATTTCAGGAGCAAAACAAACTCATATAGGGCAGAAAGATTCAAGCTGGGTGGTGGGCTGCCTGACATTGATTCTTGACCCTTCACTTTTTTTACTCATTTGTGGGATGTGGGCGGCGCTGGGTGGCCAGCATTTCGTGTCCATCCCTAGTTGCCCTTGAGAAGGTGGTGGTGAGCTGCCTTCTTCAGCTGCTGCAGTCCACCTGCTGTAGGTTGATCCACAGTACCATTAGGGAGGGTATTCCGGGATTTTAACCTAATGACGGTGAAGGAACAATTACATATTTTCAACTCAAGATAAAGAGTGGCTTGGAGGGCAATTTGCAGATGGTGATGTTCCCATGTATCTACTGTGTTGCCCTTCCAAATAGATGTGGTGGTGGGTTTGGAAGATGCTGTTTAAGGATCTTTGGTGAATATTTGCAGTGCATCTTGTAGATAGTACACACTGCTGCTACTGAGCAATGGCAATGGAGGGAGTGGACGTTTGCGTAAAGTATCCTGACTCTGACTGCTGTGAGTGGCTGACTGACTTTGACGTAGTGTGCCAGGGCCCCCTGAGCAAGGACAATCCCCTTGATTTAACTGCAGCCTGTTGACTGCCATGATAAGTAAGGCTTGTGCAAAGCTACATGCCCATAAATTGTGTAGCTGCTCAGGAGGGCTGTGCATTTTTGGCCTTCTCATTTCATTCTGCCACGTATCTCACTGTAACCCATGTTGCTCAGAGCCTTCTATGATCCCAGCAGTGTGCCTGTCAAAGGAGACAAAAAGCAGACACCAATTCAGAGGAAAGGCTAAACTACCTCAGCATGAAACATTTTTCCCTGAAATGTCTTCCTACCATCTTGAACATATTGACTGATTTTTTGAGGTACAGTTAAAAAGTACTGGGAGCTCTCGGCATTTCTCTCAAGTGATCTTAAGCGGGGTGAATCTTGGCTGAGTGGTAAAGAGCATCTACAGGTGTGGAGCGAATAACTGACTCCTTCTCTGAGGCATTCAGGCCTTTTGTTAAACATCGAGAAAGTTAAGGTCCATTTCCAGCTGACTTTGATGACATAATGCTAACCCAGCTTCCATCACCAAGATCAGCAATAAAATTCTGGAAATTTTCCTTAACTTGGGTGCCTCGTCCAGCTGAAGACAGGCATAGCCGTTGAATAACTGAAGGGAATAATTTTTGAGACAATAGTCTCAAGCATCAAGGCTACGGCCACGATTCACCAAACAACAGGGATCCTCGTGCTTGTATATGTTTTGGACACTTGGACAAACTTACAGCTGTAATTTCAAAGGAACATCATTGGTGGCTATTCAGCATTTGCCAAATGCAGCGACAAAAGAAACAGACCAACAGCAAAGTCCTGACCCAACCGTCAACATGCTCATAACTGAAAATCACCTCTGCAGAGCAGGCTACATGGTTTGTACACAAGAAAAATAACGTGGATGCTCGGAATCTGAACTAAAATCAAAAAGTGCTTGAGAAATTTGACAGGTCTGGCCGCATCTTCGGAGAAAAAAACCAAGTTCGTGTTTTGAATCTGATGTGACATTTCTTCAGATATTGTTCATTTGCCTGACATCAAACTCCTGAAGCAACTGCTGTACTCAACCAAGGCAGGATATTCCTAGGAAAACATTGGAAATGTTTTAGGGGTTTCCTCAAAACATCCCTGAAGTGGCAAAATGTCCTTGCTGACTCCTTGGAGTCCCCTGATCTGTGACTGAATAAAATGGAGAAGGATCATCAGGAAGGGACCAAATGGATTATGAGAGTTTATTAGGAATTCACATTGTGAAGATTTGGGGTCCAAAAACCCCACAAACCTCCAAAAATCTCATTTACCCAATCCTTCACCTACCAACTTACTCCCATGTGGAAGATTCAGCAAACCCCAAAATAGACTTATAAGTACATCAGCTATTGTCTGAAGAAAAAAATGTGTGTGTGTGTTTGTGTGTGTGTGTGTGTGTGTGTGTGTGTGTGTGTGTGTGTGTGTGTGTGTGTGTGTGTGTGTGTGTGTGTGTGTGTGTGAATGTGTACATTTGTATTTGTGTGTCAATGTAGCCATTTGTAGCAAACTATTCGCTGGCCTGACTGAGATTATATAATTTAGCACGGAATCACAAGTCTTTCTACAACATATTTTTGAGTTGCTTATTGGATAAATAAACTAAGACATTATGGCACCACGATGCTACCCGAAGGTTGCAGGAACAGCATCCCATATTTCGCTTGGGAACCCTGCAGCCCAATGGTATCAATGTGGATTTCACAAGTTTCAAAATCCTCCCTCCCCCAACCGCATCCCGAAGTCAGCCCAGCATGTCCCTGCCTTCCTAACCTATCCTCCCACCTATCCATTCCTCCCACCTCAAGCCCCACCCCCATCTCCTACCTACTAGACTCATCCCGCCTCCTTGACCTGCCCATCCTCCTTGACTCCCCACCTACACTCAACTTTACTGGCTCCAAGCCTGCCTTTTTGACCTGTCTGTCTCCTCTCCATCTATCTCCTCCTTTATCCATCTTCTATCCACCTCCCCCTCTCCCTATTTATTTCAGAATCCCCTTCCCCTCCTTTCTGAAGAAGGGTCTTGACCCGAAACTTTCCTGCTCCTCTGATGCTGCTTGGCCTGCTGTGTTCAACCAGCTCCACACCTTATTACCCAAGACATAATGGGACTTGATCACTTTCTCATTCCCTGAAAACATAAATGATGCTGTCAACTAATTTCAGTTGTGGTTGACTGAAACTGAACAGTGAATATTAAAGTTGTCTTTCACAGCTCAACAAAGCTGCAACCTCCTATCGATAAAAATACATAGCCTCTCTAATTGGGTACATTCAAAACTGGAAGTCAAATCTGAACAAAATACATTCTATTGACTGAAATGGAGAGGCGAATAAAAATGACAACTGGTCAGATCTCAGTGCTCTTTTAGTTGCAAGGGTCAATTTTATGTTGCGTAAACTGTGCAATGATGTTGATTTAGGATATAGCTCTTGTCATATCAATACACAAAATTATAAGACTTCAAAAAGTCAATTTCAAATGTTCCCATCTAGTGGGAACAAATCAATTGTCTTTTTTACACTTAGTTATGTGTACGTGAGGAAGGTGAATTGGCTGCCCTCTTTGTCAACCCCTCTCAGTTTGTCACAACAAATAGTTTTAATTCTTTTTATCGTGCAGCTTTTCAGACTCTAATTAAAATGTGCTTCTCTGGAAAATGAGGAAGGCAATTACCAAAGTTTTCTTGAGTGAAAGAAACAGGAATTCTACTATGGACTGAGCTTGAGAAGAAAAATAAAAATACATCACCAAGCACACAACAAAAACAGGCAATAAGTTTAGAAAAAGAGATTGGCACAGACAAGGAAAAGTAAGGCTAAGGTTCAAATGAATGTCCTTAGAATTTTTAAAGTGTTTAATATTAAATGTCAGTCCACAGCTGGTTATTTGTTAATCCTTATATGCAGCAGCAAAATCTGTAGATGCCTTTTGAATTCCTGGTGAATTGTTATTGTCTCAGGATACTTTTATACCAGTGTTGTTTTCCACAGTAATGAGAGAAACCAACATGAAGTTCCAGTTCTTGTTTTCAGAAATTCATTGTTCTCTCTGTACTCTTCTGCTCAAAAGCAGCTTTTAGATATAGTTCAGGGTCTGTTCCAGAATAGATACACTACTGTCTTTCCAAATTGGCTAAAATGCGAAGCCCTCCATTGCCCACCATGTGACATATGTCAGGTATGGACAGCTGAGATTGAGTGAATCTCTAGAGCAGTATAAGGGCAGGAGGTGTATATTTAAGAGGGAAATCAGGAGGGCACAAAGGGGACATGAGATAGCTTTGGCAAATAAATTTAAGGAAAATCCAAAGAGATTCTACAAATACATAAATGGAAAGAGAGTAACTTGGAAGAGAATAGGACCCTTTAAAGACCAACAAGGCCATCTATATGGGGAACCACAGGAGATAGGTGAGATACATAAATCACTATTTTGATTTGGTATTTACTGTGGAGAAAGATATGAATGATAGAGAACTTGTGAAAATAAATTGTTGTATCCCAGAACTTTGTGGGAAGCAAGGGAAGAGATTGCTTGGCCCCTTGCTGAGATATTTTTATCATCGATAGTCATAGGTGAGGTGCCAGAAGACTGAAAGGTAGCTAATGTGGTGGCATTATTTAAGAAAGATGGTAAAGAAATGCCACGGAACTATAGACCAGTTAGTGTGACATCAGTGGCGGGTACGTAATAGAGTCATACAGTCATACAGCAAGGCTGTTTGGTCCAGCTCATGCACACCGACTAGATATCCCAATCCTACCTAGTCCCATTTGTTAACATTTGGCCCATATCCCTCTCAACCCTTCCTATTCATATACCCATCCAAGTATCTTTTAAATGTTGTAATTATATACACCTCCACCACTTTCTCTGGCAGCTCATTCCAATTCATGCACCACCCTCTGCACGAAAAATTTGCTCCTCAGGTCCTTTTAAATCCTTCCTCTCTCATCTTAAACCTATGTCCTCTAGTTTTGTACTCCCCCACCGGAGGAAAAAGACCTTAAGTTTTCATTCTATCCATGCTCCTGGCGATTTTATTAACATCTACAAGGTCACTTTTCAATACCTGATGCTCCAGAGAAAAAAATCCCCAGCTTGTTCAACCTCTCCCAATAGCTCAAACCCTTCTGTCCCAGCAACATCCTTGTAAATCTTTTCTGCATCCTTTCAAGTTTAACAAATTCTTCCTAAATGAAAGGCATCCAGAATTACATGCAGTTTTCTAAAAGTGACCTCACCAATGTCCTGTATATCTGCACCATGACCTCCTAACTCCTATTCTCAATGCACTGAGCCATAAAGGAAAGCATGCCAAATGCCTTCTTCACCAACTTGTCTACCTGTAATTCTACTTTCAAGGAATTGTGCATCTCCACTGCTAGATCGCTCTGATCAGCAACACTCCCTAGGGCTCTGCCAGTAATTGTATAATTTCTACCTTGATTTGTCTGACCAAAATGCAGCACCTCACATTTATTTAAATTGAACTCCACCTGCAACTCCTTGGCCCATTGACCCATCTGATCAAGGTCCTGTTGTACTCTGAGATAACCTTCTTCACTATCCACTACACCTCCTTTTTTGGTGTTGTTTGCAAACTTACTAACCATATTTCATATATTCACATCCAAATCATTTACATGAATGATGAAAAACAATGGACCCAGCATTGATCCTTGTGCACCCCACTTGTCACAGACTTCCAGTCCGGAAAGCAACCCTCTATCACCACCCTCCATTTCCTATCTTCAACCTAATTTTGTATCCAATGACTAGTTCCCCTGGATCTCTTACTAACCATACTAAACAGCCTACCACGCTGAACTTTGTTGAATGCTTGGATTCTGAGGGACAGGATTTAGATGCATTTGGAAAGGCAAACGTTGATTAGCAATCGTCAAATGGCTTTATTTGTGGGAAATCATGTCTCACCAACTTGATTGAGTTTTTTGAGAAAGTTACAAAGAAGATTGATGAAGGCAGAGTGGTAGATGTTGTCTTTATGGACTTCAGCAAAGTGTTTGACAAGGTTCAGTTTAGGAAATTTGGTGAGCATGGGCGAGTTGGACCAAAATGGTCTGTTTCCATGCTGTATAACTCTATGACTTTGTGTGAATTGAACAGATTATGTAATACTGACTCTGTTGTCTGGTTTAGATGTCTCTAAATCAAAATAATAATTTCAGTGCAGAAAGCTTTGTTTATTCCATAAGGGCCCCAAAAACTACCTTAATCTGTGGTCAGTGATAATGGGAACTACAGATGCTGGAGAATCCAAGATAATAAAGTGTGAAGCTGGATGAACACAGCAGGCCCAGCAGCATCTCAGGAGCACAAAATCTGACGTTTCAGGCCTAGACCCTTCATCAGAGAGGGGGATGGAGAGAGGGAACTTGAATAAATAGGGAGAGAGGGAGAGGCAGACCGAAGATGGAGAGAAAACAAGATAGGTAGAGAGGAGAGTATAGGTGAGGAGGTAGGGAGGGGATAGGTCAGTCCAGGGAAGATGGACAGGTCAAGGAGGCGGGATGAGGTGGTAGGTAGGAAATAGAGGTGCGGCTTGAGGTGGGAGGAGGGGATGGGTGAGAGGAAGAACAGGTTAGGGCAGCAGAGACAGGCTGGACTGGTTTTGGGATGTCAGGTGACTGCTGCCCCCATTTTAGGTTCAGGTTTCTGTCTTTCTAAAAAATGTTTTAGTCTATGAAAGTTCTTAAATATGAAAATCAGATGATAGCAGTTGAAGCTTGATAGTTCATATTTACCACTATCATAACAACCCTATTGCTGTTTTCTTTCCATTGACTACAGGTTGAATGGATCAATACCATATCACATAGTGCTCTACCTATAGCTTAGGCTAGAATCAACGTGCAAATTCTGGTCTGGTGCAGTACATTGCCTACTAGTGGTCAATCTACATTACAGGCCCAAAACAGGGGCACTTGGATCAGTATGACTATGCCCCAAAACAATAGGCCCTGGAATTTTTATAAGTGCTTTTAATTAATGAAATACAAGTTACATATTACATCAGCTTGATGTACTGTACTGTACTTTTTTGTTGGATGAAAAGTCTTGGCAGTTTCTTATGTCATTGTCAAAACAAATGATATTAAGGCAACATCTAATGTGGAAGATAAACAATGATGTGGACCAGTTAAGCCAAACAACCTGTTTGTTCATAGTAGTTTCTGTGTAATCCTACAATGAAGTGGGTTCTGTGGTTTCAAGGGATTGTCAGTGTAAATTTGATATTGCATGAAGCTTTTGGAAGAAATATAGGTTGGTTCATGGGTGTATCATTAACCTGATACATTGAGACCTGACATACACAAAGAAATTTCAGAAGCACTTAACTCTGCTGACAATCTGCATGCAATGAAAAGATAATTGGAGACTTAATTAGATTTCATCACATAGCAAGTTACAACTTGTATCACAACTATGCAGAGCCATATATGCCTTTTGTTTAAAAGATTTTAAAGAATATAATCTTGGTAGATGATGTTATATTCAATTTTTCTGATTTCTTGGATTCTTTTGAGGAACATATTTTGTGGCAGCTTTTTTTTTCTTTGAAGGTGTGGGATTCTAACCAGTTGGATGCTTCAAGCTGGTCAATAGCAGTTTTATTGTGTGGTAGAGTTGTGAACATATTTGGAAGAAAAGTGAGGAAATGACATTAAGATGCAGATATGCCATGACCTAATAGAACAGCATAGGCTCATATGGCTGCATGGAATATACCTGTGTCTGTCTTCATTTTCTTACCTCAAGGCACTTAAATAAATCAGCTATATTTTAGAAACAGAACTGCTATTTAGCTCAGTGAAATATGCTTTATTATCTGAGTTAGTGAAATCTGTAAAAACCGATTAGCATCATCTAAAGTAGAATCTCTGCAAGTCTCCTTGTGGTCATAGTTCAAAAGTTCTGAGTTAATTCACATTTTAATTTATACTTTGAAAAGATTCTGATATTGCCTTTTTCTATTCCTTGTTGAAACCTTGTGAATAAAACTTAAAGTGAGAGCAAAGCTGAAGTCATTTGCACATGGATGAGAATTTAGGAGGCATGATTAGGTTGCGGATGACACCAAAATTGGCGATATCATGGACAGTGAATAAGGTTATTTAAGATTACAAAGAGATCTTGATCAATTCAGTCAATGGTTTGAGAAGAGACAAATGGAATTTAATTTGGATAAATGCAGGGTATTGCATTTTGGTAAAACAAGGGGGGACTTATTCAATTGATGTTGGGGTCCTGGTTAGTGTTGCAGACCAAAGAGACCTAGAGGTTCAGGGACATAATTCTTTGAAGTTTGTATCACATGTAGACACGATGATTAAGAAGGTGTTTAGCATGCTTGTCTTCGTTGTTGAGACCTTTGACCATAAGAGTTGAGATGTCATGTTGAGGTTACTGAGGCTTTTTCTGGAGTACTGTGTCCAGTTCTGGTTGCCCTGCTAAAAGAAAGATATTAATTATTTGGAGAGAGTTCAGAAAAGATTTGCTAGGATGTTGCCAGCAATGGACAGTTTGAGTTATAAAGATAAGTTGGATAAGCTGGGACTTCTTTCACTGGAGAGTATGAGGTTGAGGGGTGACATTATAGAAGTTTATAAAATCATGAGGGGCATAGCTAAGGTGAATAGCATGGGTCTTTTCCCTAGGGTTGGGGGATTCAAAAAAACTAGGGTGCATACTTTTAAGGCGAGGAGAGAAAGATTTAAAAAGAACATGAGAAGTGACATTTTTTTACACAGAGAATGATTCATATGAGGATTGAAGGAAGTGGCACATGCTGGAGGAAGTGATGGGTGCAAGTACAGTTTTAACATTTAAAGAGCATTTGGATAAGTACATAAATAAGAATGATTTGGAGGGATATGGGCCAAACGCAGGCGGCAAGTGGGACTAGTTGAGTTTGGGAACATGGACAGCATAGACTAGTTGGACTGAATGGTCTGTTTCCACACTGTTCGTCTCTATGACTCTCTTTGTGTCTATGAAGGGAGCAAAAAAGGAATACAAGGAAAGCCTAGAAAATTTTTATGGAACTGTGGAGTTTGATCATTGATATGACAATTAATGACAAGTAAAATTGTTGAATTTTTTGAAGTGAAATAGCCTTTGGGGCCAATTTATGGAATAAATGCCAACAGTGGAAAATATTCCAGATTTAATTTTCTGGCTCACATTAGTGGAAAAGGAAGTTTCTCAAGCTCAGGTTACTACTCCTGTGATTTCTGATACATCTGTTTGGATTATCTCACAAGTCATTATCTATAACTAGTACTTCTGTTTGATTCCAATTTATCTGGGATAGGTACATTCTTACCATGTTGAGTTGACTTTGCCCCAGGAATTATTCTTCCTTTGTATTTTAAAATTTAAGCTGCATAAGGATTAATCCAGTGATCAATGGCCTCAAAACATTCTCTCATGACGTTTGACTCACTTAACCAATGTGAATCTCAAGATCCAGGTGCATCAATGTCTTCATTCGCACTAGACTGGAATCATAATGCTCCAGGAATTTCTCCTGAACACACCGCAAAAACATTCCTTCCAGACCTTCTTTGCCCTTTACAATACTCCTATCCCAGTAACTACTTAGAAAATCAAAAGTCTTCCATTAGAATTAATCTATAACCCTTGTACTTCTCTGTGATTTCCTTGAAAATTTGTTCCTCTACACCTTTCCCACTTGTTGGTGGTCCATAGACTGTGCCAAGCAATATGGTTATATCTTCAAAAGAATAGATTCTGCCCTTAAACCCTGTAAGACATTCTCTCTCACCAGCACTGCAGTGTACTCCTTAATCGATATCGCCACAGTATCCTCTTTCCTTGCTTTTCTGAACACTCTATGTCCATGAACATTTAATATTACATTCTGTCCTTCGTTGAGCCAGGTTTCTTACCGTTACAACATTATAGTTCTATCTGACTACATATAATAGCAACTCACCAATCTTATTAACCATACTCCATGAATTTACTTACATGCATTGAAGCCCTAACATCTCTCAATCTGTTTTGCAACTTGGTAGCCTTCTCTGTTGTGGCTGCTTGGTTCCTACATGCCTACCAAGTTAAATTAAACTCTCTCTAATAGTGTTAGCAAACGACGCTGCAAGGAGTTGGTCTAAGTTCAGGTGCAACCAATAAAGACCCCATGCCCCCCAGAACTGATCCCAATGTTCTAAGAATCTAAAGCCCTACCTCATGTATCATCTCTCTAGCCATGCATCCATCAGTTCTAACCTCCTCATTGCATTGAAAGTCAGCTAAAGTAATTGCGGCAGAAGAATGAAGAACAGACCTGAGCGAGGCTATAATTATATGCTGGCCATTTGATGAACTGGGCTATTGTGACCCCTGGTGCCAAAGTATTCAGGTGCAATTTGTCATTCCAATTTGAAGCCTGGCCCTTTGTGTAGATGATGTCTGGCCAGATAAATTGATTTGGAAATAATGTAAAAGATCAGTGATAATTCAGTGTAAATAGTTATTGGCACAGTGAGTTGGTGTCTAAAATATTGTGATATTTAATGCTGTGTCTGTGCAGATTATGATAACATCTGGGTAGAAACTACAGGCCAATGTGTTATGGGAGACATTTTCCCAGAATCTTAATGATGTGACAGGTAAAAAGCTCCCAAGCCCATTGTTGTGTGAGTGCCGTCAAGCATTAGTAAGCTGCAGGGGAATTAACTTGGTATAAGGAGTAATTTGACTTTGCATTCATGAACACACAAGTTTTAAGGGTTCATCCCCAATATAAAAAAGAATATAAGCACCTATTTCTAAACTCACTTCTGTTATGTGGAATTATTGGAGGTATTACTCTAATTATTTGGATTGTGATCACATTGTCTTTTGTCACGATCCAAAAACTGGGTCAGTTAATAGCCGGCACCAGTTGTGGATTTGCTATTAGAAGCTTTTTGAATTCTAAGCCAGGGGCATGTTGCCAGCAAAGGTAAGGCACAAGAGATAAAGCGCCTCACTTGTTCCAAACACACAGTATCTGTCTTTGCAAAACTGAAAGGTATTAAGGAACTTTTGTTTCA